>NW_020664436.1:3759076-3880088 GCF_002925995.2 Terrapene triunguis
CAACAAGGAAGTCTGCTAATATTTCTAGGTGAGGCATGCGCTGTCTAACCATTCCACTACTACTGTCTATAAATATGTCTTTTATTTATTGTGGCAAGTGGCCCTTTTGCTAAGGAGGGCTTGGATGTAGTTTCCATCTGAGCCCACTATGATGTCGTGTCATCCTGAAGTGGTCTCTTGAATGACATGAGGCATTGGTTCCTTGCTTAGGGATGGAGAGAACTGTCTAAGTTGATAAAAAGCTTATGAAGTTTGGGAAGAGGGATACAAGTAAAATATGTACAATTTTATATACATTTTTGTTTCTGTGTTTTTTCTGAAGTACACATTGACTATATGTGATTTCCCTTCAATCCAGCCATTATTAGTTGGTGAATTTCTTGTAGGCAATCAAAGAAAAGGTGGAATTTGAAGGAATTTGAAAAAAGAAAGGGCTTACGGATCAGTTTGAAGTAGGGTATTCCATTTGTAGGGGGGAGTATGGAATAAAGTATGGAAATAGTAATGGGAGAAATTAACAAGTAGGTGGTCAAGACGAGTATTATTGGTAGAGTGCAGAAGGTAAGAGGTGACTGACCATCTTTGTGTATCTGCTCTTTCTTACTGAGAATTCTGAAGAGCCTGGAAGTAGAGGACAAGAGATTGAGTTTGATGTTATGGAAAAGGAGTTGGAAGATTTGGAGGATGTTGGACAGGGGAAGAGGGAACACAATCAGAAAGATGACGAAGGAAATTGATCTTAGTAGCTGTGTTTTGAATACATTTAAGAGAGGGGAATTAAGGTGTCAGTGAAGCCAGAGAGGGGGAGGTAATAGAAATCAAGACTGGAGATAAGGACCTTTGACATGTTTTAGCTATGTTGATAGAAAGAAAAGATTGGATCTCAGAAATGCTGTGGTGGATGGAGCAGCATTTTTGGACAATTTTTGATCTTGATGTGTGGGTCAAGGACAGGGATCCAATTTGGCCAGGTCAATGAGCTAACACTCTTTTTTTAATTTTATATTCTGGCATTTTTTCTGCATAATCTGTTTTGATTTAAAAATATAAATAAGGGCTTGTCCACATGAACACTTAGTCCACTTTGAAACAGGACTAGATCAAAGCATGCTAATGAATTGTTAATGAGTATCAGCAGGATCCACACAGATAGTGTGCAGCAGGCGATTGTGGGGTAAATTCACTCCACAACTAGCCATGAATTAGATGTTAATGTAGACAAGCCCTAAGTCTCTCAGCATTATAATTATGAAAATAAATCTTCAAAATGTGATCTGTGTGCAGTCGACACTCTGAAACAACATCTGAGAAGTAGGAACTGGTCCATTCGTTTCTCTGGTGTGGTGACTCAGATGCCCTCTGATGATAATTTAAATTAGCTATTACATTGCTAATCAAAACATATTAAAAAATAAAAAAGAGAGAGAAAGAGAGAGAGTGGAATGATTGTATTATGAAGATCTGCACAATCTGCTGTGAATGGCGTCTCAGTTTGATGGCAAATGGATGGCACTTGGGAGAGTTTCACCACTTTTTTCTCTAATCTCACCCCTGGAACCAAAAGGCAACAAAGGAGGAGCATATCCCAAGGGAATATCTTGAGTCCCACTGAAGGTAAGCCAACTGTGCAGAGCCCGGTAGGACAGCCAAGCCCCGTTCCCATCCCAACAAGATATTGCCTCCCTTTCCCAGATCAGCAGGGGCCTATGCTCCTGTGGTGGTGGGTATGGGGCTAGGTAGCTTCCTCCCTGGCTATTCTGGCTGCTGCTCACTTTTCTGGAGACTGTCTACAGATTTGGGCAAACATCATTCATTGTTAACACTGTAAGTCAAGCTTTTAAGCTTTTCTCCACTACCATGAAGGCTAGAAATATATATGTATTTTAAAAATGAAAGCTGATAGTTTGATGCCATCACGTAACTCTGTGAGCCAGGGACTTAATCATGTGCTTATTGTGTCTATGCGATAATCTGAGCTTTCCTCTGGGCATCTCAAATTCCATTTATAGGGAGACAATCTTGAGAAGACAATCAGAATCCAGGAGAGCACATGTGATAATATTTTGAATATCTGGACAAACTACAGTGAGTAGCATTTCAAGTGAGAAGAGATCAGAGTACCACTACATTTTACTTTCCATTTCAAGCCCTGGTCAAGGGAAAGGGCTTGGAAGATTACTCGCAGGCTAGTGAGATCTGATATCATGATATAGTGGTAACAACAGAGAATGTAGGGATGGTGAGGAATTTGGAGGTAAGAGCAAAAGTTCACTGTGGATTCATGTTTAGTTTAAATGGATGGCAAGACATCCAGGAAGAAATGTGAGAGAGACAGGTTGAGATATGAGGTCAAATTGATGGGGTCAGATCAGGAACATAAATAAAGATTTGTGAATCATCTACATAAATATTTTAATTGATGCCTTGTGAGCAAATCACAGAAAGATCAGCCAGAGGGAGCAAAGGTAGAAGAGGAGGCAAGGATGGAATTCTGTTGGGATCTTTACTGCGAGGGGTGGAGGAGGATCCATCAAAAGAGACACTGAAGAAACGATCAGAGAACCAGAAGAAGACAGAGTTACAAAAGCTGTGGAAGGACAAGATGTTGAGACAGAGAATACTATTGTGTCAAAAGCAGCAGAGAGGTCCAGGAGAACGAAGATAGAATAGAGGCCCTGAGACTTTGCCACAACATGTTTTTTAAATACTTTAATTAGAACAGTGTCCAGTGAAGAAGAGAGTGGGGGACAAACCAGGTTGGAATGGTTCTAATATAGGTTAGGAAGAGATGGTGCATTCAGTGGCTTTGAAAATGAGGGGACGAAGGTCAATAGGGCAGTCGTCGTAAAGGAGTGGTTCTCAACCTATTTACAATTGTGGGCTGCATATGCAGGTCTCTCCGTGTTATGTGGGCCGCATCCACACAATATAGATACTAACTGTATGGCCCTGAGGATGTCACATGGGCTGCAGCTGTGTGCTGATTGGGCCGCGGGTTGAGAACCACCGTCATAGAGATAATTGGGGTCAAAAGATGTGTTTTGTTTTTTCTAAAGATGGTGAGATAAACATGTTTAATTTGTGATAGCAATGATCTAAAGGAGATCAAAGTCTCGAGAGTAAGGATGAGAAGTCAGGAGGTGGCAGGGAATCAAAAGTACTTATTTGGTATTTATTATAATGTTAGTATTGTTTTAATACTTCAAATCTTCAGTGCTTATTTTTACTGTGCCAGGCCTGTTCAAATACCCACTATTTTATTTGAAATCTTAATGAAAATATTAAAACAAGGATCACTTGCAATCAGCTCTAGTATTCTCTTATTCTGTCCTTTTTTTTGTTTGTTTTTGTAGAAAAGTGACAATAATGGAAGACCCTGATCAGAACATTCATCTGAAAAACCTGTCTCTTCAGCAAGCAACCAACGAGGAGGAAGCACTGAACCTTCTTTTTTTGGGAGACACTAATAGGATGATTGCAGAGGTAAGAATCAAGCTTACTGGTACAAATTTTATCTTAAAATAGTTATAAATATTCTCATATAACAACTGCTTAACCAGTGCAGGGGGCTGACATAAAATGGTGGCTTCTTTTTTAATAGATGTCCATTGTGAAAATGGAATAAGCATGTTTCCATTTTCTGCACTTATGTTTTTCACTTTGTGAAGAGCTTTCAAATGTTTGTACTTTGTTTTTCTAAAGAGTATTTATTCATTTCACTGTTTCAGAAATACCATTATACTGTCTTTCTCTGTGCAGTTGGTACCTCACAGTCCAGTAAATATGTGACTCTGATTGGTTGTCAGCTATGTAATAATTTATCATTGCAATTAAAACATAAATGCAGCCTTTTTGAATAAAAGCACATAGACTGACTTTTGGATATTATGTGTGTCCCACATGTATGCACATAAAAAGATCTGAACAATCATCATTTTATATGGCACTGTTAAAACTTCTTCCAGACATAATGGCTTGCATTTGAAGTGGTTACAGTAACAGCTAACAGTCCCTGTATTTTTTCCCCAAATAATATGCATGTGTGGTGTGTATTACTTGGGAAAAGAAACAAACACTGGTATACACTATGTTTAAAATGAACATTAGTAGATATGCTAAGATGAGGTTGCTTTAATTGATTCTGCAAAATTCATGTAGCATAAGATATTTGTGTATATATTGTGGCCATTCTGAGCTCAGAAACCTTCAGTTTTTCTTTCGTATTCAGTAGTTGAAAATGAAATGTAGACATAAAAGGCACATTATAGTAGCAGGGCATTGTCAACCCCTGAAATTATGAGATGTCTTCTCTGCTTCCTAGCAGCATGCTCAATACAGCTATTTGCATCTTAGAAGTTTATAATTTATTCAAGGGGTCTGTTCTGAAAAGACATCTTAGAATGTCAGAAAGGTACACAGTAAGTTAGCGAGGAGAAAAATAGTGAGAACATGTTTCACATCAGGAAACCTTTCAAATATATGAAAAAAATACAAGGTAGCCCTTGGCCCCCATTGACTGATATGTACATACCCACAGACTTAGAAAGGAACACTTAAATCCTTAATGTGTTCATTCAAGAAGCTGACACTTTTGACTACAGCAGTGAGAATACCTTCTTTCTGGAATTCGTTATAACATTGAAAAACATAGGAGGATCAGTCTTCATAATAATGGCAAATAAGGGGTCTAGTTTTGTGGCACCTGAAAAGCAAAATATTTGGGCAGGTTTTTTATCACATATTTTGGCTTCTGTAAAACATTATGCTCTGGCCATTTTAAGAGTGCCTGTGTGTGCGTGTGTGTGTGCATGGGTTTTTACCTGACTGTCAGAATTAAATTTCTGAGAAGGGAGAGCTTACTGCGGGAAGGGGAAAGGACTTGGTAACCTAGTTTAAAAAAGTGATTACTAACTTCATATTTACAGAGAAAATTCAGAAGCTACTATGGTAACCAGAAAACATTTGCAAAACATAGTCCCAAGACCTGGTATACAAAATCAAGTTTTCCTTAGGGTTTATTTTCATGTACTCTAGTTGTAGCCAGCATTTTCAGGAAAAGTTATTAAGAAAAGATACATACTTGTTAGTCCAGAACATTAAAAACAATCCCAAAACCTCTACAGATATCCTTCATACAACTTAGTGTTTTCTTAAAGCTAGTAATGAGAACTGCATGTTAATTAGTGTTCTTGATCTCATAATTTTAAATGAAAAAGATGAATTGCTCAGAATTACTTGGAAAAATGCTAGCTGTGACTGAACCCTCTGCTGGTTGAAATTACAAGAAGTATCTTCATGTTACTTGCCGTACTACATATGGGAAGCACAATTTTCAAACTTGAGTTCCTTAATAAGATGTCCACATCTTTCAATGGCTTCTTTTTATCCACACTTAGATATATCAAGGACAATTTACTTAAGTGATGATCTTCATGTCTAAATGCAAGATTTTGATATCCTGTTAAGGTACCCAGGTTTGAAAATCGGGCTATCTATGTTACTTGATGTAATAAACTGTGTTGCTTACTCTTTAATTTTAAAGGGGTAGTTTGATTGACTTATTTGTTTATTCATAATCTTTCATTCATCATTGTGAAATTTATACACTGCTTTACAAACAGTATAAGACATGTTCCCTACCCCAGTATGCTTACAGTCTGATCAAGACAAGACTCTGGGCAGCAGTTCAGGGAATGGAGCCTGTGTGGAAATTATTTGTGAAGGGAACAAGATAGAAAGCATTCATGGAAAAACTGGTTCTCTGGAAGAATTTGAAGAAAAGAGAGGATGCGTCGTGGAAAGGTTGTAGTAAAGTGCTCCAAGTGTAAGGGCAGCTGGAAGCCCAGAGGAGAAGAATGAGAGTAGCACAGGAGTGAGAAAAAAGAATAAAAGGAAATCAAAACAGAGAGGTAGGCATGAGCAAGATTGTGTACAACTCTGATGGTGAGGACAGAACTCTAATTTGATAGAGTAAGAGACTGGAAGCTAGTAAAGGTGTTCAAGGAGAAGGATAACTTGTTCTTAGGGTACGTCTACACTTACATCCGGGTCCGGATGTAAGCAATCAATGTTCTGAGTTCGATTTATCGCGTCTGGTTAAGACGCGATAAATCGATCCCGGATCGATCCCAGAAGTGCCCCGGATCGATCCCGGAAGTGCTCACCGTCGACGCTGGTACTCCAGCTCGGCGAGCGGAGTACGCAGCATCGACGGGGGAGCCTTCCTGCCGCGTCTGGACCGCGGTAAGTTCGGACTAAGGTACTTCGAATTCAGCTACGTTATTAACGTAGCTGAATTTGCGTACCTTAGTCCGAAGTGGGGGGGTTAGTGTAGACCAGGCCTTAGTGATGGGAGGCGGAAATGACTTTAGTAGTGGTATTTTGAGAGTCTGGAAGGAGAACTTATAGTAATCAAGGAAAGAGAATTAATCAAGCCATGGCGAAGGCTGTTAGTAGTGGGGATGGAAATGAGGGTGGGTATATTTTTGGTGATATTAAAGAGGAAGAATCATGAGGACTTACTAAGAGACTTCCTTTAGGGGAAGTAGTATGGACAAGGGTCAACGATGACACTAATGTTGCAACCCTGGGGAACAGAAAGATAGTGGTCTTATCAGTGGTGATAGGGGATGTGGTGAAGAAGGATTAGGAGGAAGGTTGAGTTCAGTTTTGATGAGAATGAGGCAGGACATTCTACCCCTAGAGAGAGGGGTAATGTTGGTGGTTGAGAATTAGGTTGGTCATTGGCATAAAAATAGTAGGTGATGCCATGGGGGCAGAAGATGTTGCCGAGAGAGAAAATATAGACAAAACATTCAGGCTTACAACTGAGTGAGACAGGTGAAGATAAGAAATCACCAACGGTCATGATGAAGGAGCTAATAATGAAGTTTCACAATAACTATAAAGACACAGAGTCGTGGAAGCCAAGAGAGGGGAGAAAGCAAAAGAGGAATCAAGGAGGATACAATTATGAGAGTGTCCCTCTGATTTAGCTAGGAGAAGGGTTGGGGATGAAGGAAAATTTCTCTACTCCTCTAATCTACACAACAAAGAAAAACCTGCAGTTGGCCCATGCCAGCCAATTCAGACTCATGGGGCTCTGGCTGCAGGGCTATTTCGTTGGCTGTGTGGTCTTCCAAGCTCTAGGACCCTGCGGGATAAGAAGGTCCCAGAGCTCCCTCACCAGTGGCTGCATAGAGAAGAAAATTGATATTTGATTATGAATTCAAATTATGGTCCCTGAGTGGTGCCATGAAATTTTTTAATTGAAGTGTTTGAATCAGTCCCATCTTCTCAGCTGCCCTCTTATTACTTCTCCTACATTCCCAAGAGCAACTCTGATATGAGCCAGGAGAATGCTGGACAGCTGCTGTCCCTTCTCTACTGCAGCTGCCCAACAGCTCTCTTTAAGGCCTGCTGCAGCACCAAGATAGAGAGGAGAGTAGTGCCTGCTTCCCTGACAGTCTGTGTAAGCCGTAGGAAGAGCAGAAGAGCTTGACTGTCTCTGCCAGAGTCTAGGGCAGTATCTGACAAAGGATGGCTCTCTTCCCACACACAGCAACCCAGGGTGCAGCCATGAGAAGGGAAGAAGCTAAAACCCAGTGCAACCAGTTATGGTTCTCTGATTCTCTGTCATAGTCTAGGTTAGAGCAACCTATGAGCTGCTCTAACGTGTGCCAACGTGGTATATGGTCTCCAAAGTAATAGCCATAGCACAACATGCTCCAGCCATTCCACCTACTTACTGCTAGACACCCTCTGCACCCGGAGCTGTCGGGAGGGAAATGGAGGAACCATTTATGCCATCTCTATGCACAGGAAGTCCTTAGGTTAGCATAGAGAGCTGGAGGTTAAAGCATAGACCATTCTGGTCATTCCAGAGCAGTCCACCAGCCAAGCTGTAGTGAATTCCATTTTCAGGCTCTCAGCCTGTCTCTCTGACTTCCTTCCTTAGTTCCCAGGCGAGTGAGCTCCCAGCTTCTTCCAGAAGTCAACTCTTATCCCCCCACATCACATCTCTCAGTCCTTTGTTCTCAAGCTGGGGTCTCTGCTCTGCTTCCCTCCTCCCTTTGGGTAACTGGCTGCTAGGTTTCAGTGTCCTGGTGATTGGGCTTTCCATTGTCTTCTCATATTTTCCATTGATATGAGTTGGCCTCAGCCAGTCCTTTTTAATGACCCATTCAGTCCACTCAGACAGCTAGGTGACACACACACATCTATGTCTCTTAGCCTGCCCTGAAAGCTAACTTAATGCTGTTTCCCCCACTGGGTAGCAATGCAAAATATAGGGGGAAACTCAGGCATGCATAGGATTCATACGAATATTACAAAAAATTCCCACTTCATCACACAAGTCTTGTGATATTTGGTGTTTTTCTTAAAGCCCTAGCTCCTCAAGTCATTAAAATATATGAGAATCTCACCTTACCTTTTTTAAATGAAAGTTTCTAGTCCATGTGGTTGTAGAAGAAAGATTGAAAATGTGTCCTAAATATGACATGAAGGTTTAAAAAAGATAAATAAAAGTATATAAAAGCAAAAAAAAAATCCATTATTTTTATTTTTAAAACTCTTAATTAAGCCAATATCATGATCTTTGGGGGAGGAGGGCATGGCTGAATAATTTCTAACCTCTTAAGGTCAGCAGTTCTTTGATTGCTGTTCTTAGACCTTTTTTGAAATAATATATGTGGCCCTCAGGCTGAAAAGTTTAGACACAACTGGTCTATGTAGTTCTTTATTGGATTTTGTGTTTCTCTAAACTTAAAAAGACTAAGATAAAGTCAGTAACCTCCCAAGAGCATGCACAAGTTTTAGAAATCTCAAATCTTATTTTGTTAAGTTAGATCAATATGCCTAAACACTGCAATTACAAATAAACCCAGCATTTGTTTTTCTCGAATGAAAAGTTAGTCCACTTTAATGAGGAAGGAAATGTTTCAATACATGGTTTTATGACTCTAACTCTCAGTTGTTTGAATTTGGAAGACAGTACTTACAAAGTATTGTTCCATCACTTAACATGTTTGAGGCACCTATGCAGAAGATGTAAACAGCAGGGGGTTGCCAATGTTCATATATGTTGTTTCAATAGAAAATAAAGCTTTTAAACATTTAAAGATGGCTGTGGGGACTTACTTGTGACATCCGTGTTAGACTCATTCCTCTTCTAGCTAATTTTATTGTCAATTAATACTCTCCTCTGGGCCACTACACTGTTGGGAGCACCGTCTTTTGGGTGAGACATAAATATTGGACCCTGACACTTCATGATCAGTTGAGATTAAAGGGCACTTTTGGCAAGAATTGTCATGTTATCCCTGTACTAGCCACATTTCAAACTGAGTTATGACTTTCTACCTCCCTAAATTCCTCTTTGGCTGGCACGGAATGACATTCATACGTCAAGCAGCCATGACTTCATTTCAACGAGTAGTAGAACAATTACTGTCACATACTTACTGTATTGAACAATCTTTAAAGTGTTTTATGATTTTTATGGATAAAGAGCGCTGTATAAATGTAAAGTTGAATAATAGTCTCATAGTGGAATAATAAAGATTTTGCATCAAGGTCTGACTGTTAAATCTTATTCTGAATGAGGACACTAATACATTAAGTATGACAAGGTAATTTTTTTAAAGCAAAGTGAGGGCTTGCTTTAAAAATCAAAAACAAGTGAAAAATATATTTGGTCTCCTGATATCTTCATGTCAGATACCTAGAAAGACTCCTTTCAGTCTGCAGCTTCAAATATATCTCCTATATTTAATGGTAAATAAGTGACATTACCCAGACTTTTCTTACTGATGAACGTGTAGCCTAGATTTACTTATATTTGTTCACAATAATTCATTGCAAGGTTGCAATTATACCTTCAGCTGTTTAAGATCACTATTGCCAGTATAACTGCATACCTTGCCATATGTTGCTGCCGCATAAAATGGGTTTCTTTCCTATTTTAACTGTGGAGAAAATAACAATTTTTTGATGATGAAAAACATACATTCCTAGTGTGAAATCCTGGGTCCATTGAAGTCAATGACAAAACTCTCATTGCTTCAATAGACCCAGAATTTTACCCATAAGATCTATTTCTGATTTATACCAAAGCCATATTTACATCCACTTTTAGGTTCTTTTCCACTGACAGAGTGGTGTATAGTAGTCTTAGTGAAAATGTAAATTAGGTCCCTAGGGCAGTGGTTCTCAAACTAGGGCTGCCGCTTGTTCAGGGAAAGCCCCTGGCGGGCCGGGCTGGTTTGTTTACCTGCCGCGTCCACAGGTTTGGCCGATCGCGGCTCCCACTGGCCACAGTTCGCCGCTCCAGGCCAATGGGAGCTGTGGGAAGTGGCGGCCAGCACGTCCCTTGGCCTGCTCTGCTTCCTGCAGCCCCCATTAGCCTGGAGCGGCGAACCGCGGCCAGTGGGAGCCGCGATCGGCCGAACCTGCGGCGTGGCAGGTAAACAAACCGGCCCGGCCCGCCAGGGGCTTTCCCTGAACAAGTGGCGGCCCTAGTTTGAGAACCACTGCCCTAGAGTCTGGAGTCACTTTTTGTCTTATGGTTGACATAATGATTTGAAGAATGGTAAGACATCACAGTCTGTGCAGTCCCAACCTTCATCAGTGAATCAGATACTTTATTTCAGTGATAATTCATTTTGTAAGTATATTACGGCAAGTATAAGTATAAAGAGCAAGTTTTTGCTGGATTATACAAGGTGTGTGAGAAATCCAGTTCAACAATTTTCTTTTATACGAAGAGCACATGCCCACAGCTGATTTTACAATTGCAAAAGCTGTTGATTTGTATTAGGACAGCAAAATTCAAACATGTTGCTCTCCTGTAATATAACACAACAGCTTTTAGACCACCAGAGCATGACTTTAGATGAAGTAAATGGAGGTCAGGAGTTCCCAGCAAAAAGAGATTGAAATCACCTCATCACTCCCACTTTAGGGGACTTCATGGCCCAAACTGGGTACCACTGTAGTCCTTTGAGAAGGAGTATGGAACTGGACCTTCAGCATCATCTTGAGAATCGAGACTAACTGCCTCCAGTACAAAAGCCAGGATATCAACGTCTACCTCGACACCAGGTACTTCAGTACTGACTTCTTCAGCACTGATTCCTTTGTTATTAATCTCTACGGTGCTGCCTTCCTTGACACCAACGGTGTCTATACTGATTATCTTGGCACCATCCACAATGGTACTGTCAACTCATTCAAGGAGGTTTATGGTAGCACTGTCCTCCATAGTGTGAATGTATATGGTACTGAGCGAGCTACAGAAGGCGCAAAAGGCATAGTCTCCACTGCTATCTACGGTGCTGAACATTTCTACCACATTGCCTACTGCTGCTGCAGTGCCAAGTCCCTGTTAGATGCCAGTCAAAGCAAATTTAATGGTGCCATGTATCCCCCTACTCCAGCAGTTATCAAACTGTGAATCGGGACCCCAAAGTGGGTTGCAACCCCATTTTACTGGAGTCATCAGGGCTGGTGTTAGACTTGCTGGGGCCAGGGGCCGAAGCCAAAACCCAAGCCCCACTGTCTGGGGCCAAAGCCTGTGGGCTTCAATCTTGAGCAGTAGGGCTCAGATTACAGGCCCCCTGCCCTGGGGCTGAAGCCCTTGGACGTTGGCTCCTCCCCACCCCAGGCAGTGGGGCTTTGATTTTGGCCCTCCCACCCAGCATGGCAGGGCTCAGGCGGGCTCAGGCGAGCTCAGGCTTTGGTTCCCCCCTCCTGGGGTCGTGTAGCAATTTTTGTTGTCAGAAGGTGGTTGCGGGGGAAGGGATAGCTTAGTGGTTTGAGCATTGGCCTGCTAAATCCAGGGTTGTGAGTTCAATTCTTGAGGGGGTCATTTAGGGATCTGGGGCAAAAATCTGTCTGGAGATTGGTCCTGCTTTGAGCAGGGGGTTGGACTAGATGACCTCCTGAGGTCCCTTCCAACCTACATATTCTATGATTCTATGATTGATTCTAAGTACTGCTATTAGGATAGCATCTCCATTAGAGGAAAAGTGCTCTTTCTCTTCATCTCATTCCTAACAAAGCAAAGAGGGATCACTTGTATATTCCACAAGGGTGACCTCTAAAAAGGCATCACGGGCATCTTACAGACCTAATTCATCTATGGGATACAGAGATAGGAAGATGTTCTGGTACCCTCTCGTCCCCCTTCCTTACATGTAGCATGTAGCCATGGCCCTAGTGGAACCCATGGGGTTTGCCCCACACAAGACAAACAATATCTGTGCCACCTTCTAGGATGAGGACTCATCCTCCTGTGCATCCTCCCAGAAGGCTAGGGAGTCTGAGGTTGCAATCCATCAGTTTGAACAACCTAAGAAATTATCTAACGAGGAGCAACCTCAAACAGAAGAACAGATCATGCAGGCTGCTATCTCATCATCGTCCCTAGACAAGGCAGTGGCTCCATCTACACCATATCACTTGGAAGATCACAAGAGTTCCAGACGTGCACAGACCTATAGCTGATTCTCTAGAAATCCTGGTGGAGGTGATCCAAAAGGCTCTTCGACAATACTCCACACCAGCATACCTAGTTGTCTGGCTTTACTCTTAAGTTTTGCTAGCTCTAACAAAGCCTCGTTTATCTGGCAGACTCCAATGACAGTGACACTGATTTCTGAGAAGGTGTATAAGATGTACCATGTACCATCCACCAACTCTAAGTATCTATATACTCATTCAGTACGTGACTTTCTGTTAGTGGCAGTGGCTACTGAAAGTAACACAAAACAGCCAAAAATGATGGTGAAAGACAAGAGGAAATTTATCTTGATTTATTCAGCAGAATTAAGCATCAGCCATCCCGCAATTTCAAATTATTAACTACCAGGCTTTTTCTGAACAACCATAAGTTTTCAGAGTTTATC
Organism: Terrapene triunguis; assembly: GCF_002925995.2. Lineage (NCBI taxonomy): Eukaryota > Metazoa > Chordata > Testudines > Emydidae > Terrapene > Terrapene triunguis. The sequence goes on from NW_020664436.1 coordinate 3,771,985, forward strand.
AATAAACTCCTGCAAGAGAACAGGGAGAAATTTAAATCTTTGGTTTCTGAGGGACAATTGATAGCAAGAATATCCCCCCAGGCAATGCTAGATGCCCCTGAGACCGGATCCCATCCCTGGCAAGTTCCATTGTCATGAGGAGAGCATCTTGGCTCCAATGTTCAGGTGAGGGAGGAGAGTGCAGATGATGATGGAGGAACTTCCCTTTTTTGGGCCCAGAGGAGGCTCTTAATTCATTGAAGGACTCCCTAGCCACCCTTCATTTTCTTGGAGTATATACACCAGCTCCTAGATGAAAGTAAGGAAGACTACATCTTTTACTAGACAGAGACAGACAGACACTGAGTGCCTTTTTCCACCAAAGAGACTTGGAACCACCAAGGAAGCAAGGGTTGGAGGGGTGACCTTTTGCTTTTACATCATATTCATACCATGCTGCAACTATCTTGAGATAGTCATATTAATGGGAGAGTTGAGAGCTTCTTTTATTTTTGGGGAGTGGAGGGAGTCATGGAACCCGATAACATCAGACCACTGGGTTCTAGAAGTAATCTCAGTAGGATACGCTCAACTATTCTGTACCTCATTCCTCTTCCCCATCCCTCTCATGAAAAAGTGTGATACCATGAATTGGACTCACTTCTTTCTCTCAGAGCTGTATAAGAAGTTCCATTGCAATACACAGGAAAATGTTTTTATTCCAATTACTTCCTAATACCAAATTCTTGCCTCAGTTATCATTTGAATAAAAAGTTCCATTTACCAGTTTTCTTCCTTGAACCGTATTCTAACCAAGGGGAGTCTAGGTTACATACTGTGGATGTCCTTCGTGCATTATCATACTGTCTACATAAGACCAAACCATTTAGAGTCTCCTCAAAACTCTTTGTTTAGTTTGCAGACAGATCAAAGAGCCAAGCTATTTCTACCTAGAGGCTTCCAAAATGGGTGTTTAGCTGAATCAAGACTTGTTATGTTCTAGCTACTTTAGATCCTTCAGTGCAGATTAGGACCCACTCCACTAGGATTTAGGTAGTTTCTGCACCTTTGTTGAGAAACATGCCCTTCTCAGAAATATGCAGTCTATACATTCATGAGACACTATTATCTGGGGTAAGTCCTTATATCTGATGCCTCTTTTGACAGAGCTGTACTTCAATCTTTAAGTAGACTCTGAGCACCTACTTCCTTACATCAGGTCACTGCTTGTGAGTCATCGAGGGTGGAATATATTTGCACAAACAGTTGAAGAAGAAGAAACAGTTACTTACCTGATAGCAACTGTGGTTCTTTGAGATGTGTTGTCCATATATATTCCATGAGCTGGCCTCGTTCCATACTACTATGGGGTCCTGTAACACCTGGATTCTAAATGGAACTAAGGAACTAAGTGGTGGTTGACGCAGCACCACCCTTCATGACCTTGATGAGGGACACAAGGACACTTAGTGCATAGGCACAGCCCCAAGGAACGTCGCTGGCCAGAAGATTCCCATCTCAAGCACATGGGGCGCATGTGCACTAAGAGTGGACTATAGATGGACAGCACATCTTGAAGAACCATAGTTATTATAAGGTAAGTGACCAACTCTTTTGCATTACACTGTGAAGGAAATTAAGTTGGAAGTAGAAGGAAGTGTTTTGTGAAGATGTAGAGTCTGTCATGGGCAATGTGAATATGCTACATACGTACTATGGGACACCTTTTAATCATACTCTGACTAGACCTTTTCTTGCTTTGTGGGATTTACATTGTGGGGAATGTCACATTTAATTATCTTAATTCCCTTTAAACATGTATTTTATTGAGTAAGTGACAAGTTATAGTAGGTCACCATTTCCCAAAGTGTGGAGTGCTCCTTCAGGGCGAGAGGGCACAAACGACTAGCTGGTGTGGAGGGGTAGATGGCAGATGTATAAATTAAGGTGGGTAAGCCTTTAACAACACATGGTGGTTTTGCAGGGGGACACAATTGATTTCCTGAAGGGGGACTCAGTTTTCAAAAGTTTGGGAAGCACTTCAGTATGTATACAGAATGGTATAAACATTACATCAATAATTTCTGTTTACCCATTCATTGCATATAGCCCATCTTTTCTCAAATAGTTCTGTTGTTAATTTAATACAGGCAATACATCATTCCATTTCTTCTAATTCTTTTATTCTGGTCAACCACATTTCTATAGATGATATTTGTTCCTGCGACCATAATGATGAAATACACTTAGTGGTTGCAGTCACAAAAATTCTAAACAGGTTTGTTTTAATTTAAACAATGTTAGACATTTTTCCTACCACTATAGTAATGGGAATTTGGGGGGATGTGTGTCTGAAATATCTCTTGTATCCATTTTCTAACATCAGACCAGAAGCTGATGCATTACTAAAAATGTTTTTACAAGATATAAACATTATTGGATCCCTACACTACAGTACCACAGCTGGATATCCGCATTTGACCTGCAATTAATTCCTTTGTATTTTCACATGACATCATAGAGGACTTGAGATCCGCTTTTGTGGCTTATGTCGTCACAGAATTCCTGGAAGGAATTATTTCTTTGCAAGTCATGTAGCTCATCTATTATTCTATATATAGCTTTCACAATAGCAACCATCTGCTTTGAGCCAGGCACCTCCCATATTTTCCCCCCTTCACATTAAGTTAATCTGAAAGAATGACTTCATAGACATATGGAAGGAGTGTTGCCAACAAAACCAAGACCAACTTTGAAAGCCACCAGCAGAATCTTTGTAGTAGGCATTGAGACCCTGTCTAAAATATTTTTTTTTTTTTTCATTTCAAGTTGTCATAACAGCTGCACGCTGAATACTCAGTGAAGTTTCGTATGTAAGATGCAAAAAAAAGGAACAGGGGCCTTATTGTTTGGCCAGTGTTGTTGACAAGTACGTTTTTGTTTCTCTTGCTTTGTGCCCTGCATCTATGTGTGTGGTACAAGTAGGAGAGTGAAGAGGAGGAGGGGGATTATGGTTGCAATTACCATTCCATAATCACATCCCATTTAACAGTTTAAATTTTTATTGGCTTACACTTCCTACACTAGCTCTGCTGGAGTTTTCAATATGTAGGAACGCTTTCGCTGAATATATATGAACTGCAAAGTAGAAATATAATCAGATTATAAAGTGACGGTATTGGTTAAAACATCATTCTACTCTGAAAAGTTACTTTGTAAAAATGGCATTTGGTGTTTCCACATTTACAGTGTCCATCATTTCCAGATCAGATTTGCTCATTTATATGTCAGTAGACTGTGAGGGGAGTTCTGACTGCCAGCTCCACAGAGTCTGCCTGGGATATGGAAAGTCAAGCTCTTTTCTTTGTGGCTTTTGCATCACCATCAACAATAGGGACTCTGTAGGCCAAATTCTGCCCTAGCTATACCTGTGCTATCCTATACTCTTGAAATTATGCCCTTAGTTATACCTCTGTAACCCTGTTGCCTTCAATGGGGTAAACAGGTGTTATTGAGAATATAATTTGAAAACAATGGGGTTCTAGTGGTGGCCCCTCAAATGAAACTTACTTAATAATTCTGTTGATAATGTATGAGCCAGAAAAATATCCACTTCACTCCCAGATCTGTGAGTAGTAAAATCATACTTTTTTCACTGAAATAAATGAATCTGACTCTTCAGTTTTCATAAAAACAGAATTGGTGAAGTAAAGAAGGTGCAATTTAACATATTCACTTTTCACATTGTAGTCACGCCTTTTAGAAAAATGATTGAGATTATATGTCCATCTGTTTAAGTGTTTATAACACGTTAACACCACTGGACTTTATTAAGTTGAATTAAGTAAAAATATGTTTTTCTGTGTGTTGAAAAACAGCTACTGTAATGAAGCTCCAGATGACAAAGAAATACATTACATTTTAATTCATTTTAAATATTTGCATCCCAGGAGTGGCCAGAGGCCCCAGTCATGAGTGGAGCCCCATGGTGCCAGGTGCTGTACAGACGTGATCTCTGCTGTGAAAACCCCCTGATACAATATTTGTGCACCATTCCCACTCTTTAATACCCAAATAAGTTACTGCATCAACTGAGATAAATCATTTTTAAGTTTCCTTTAGATATTGCTTGTATAAACTACTGTGACATTTTTTTCTGATCTTTTTGAATATCAACAGCCATTTTAGATGCCTAATCCCCAAACTTAGATCGTCAAAACCCCCATTCAGCTGCTGCTTAATCATGCGGGCACTTAAAACCCCTGGGTTTCTAAGCCTCCAGTGTGCCAAAAAATCTGTCCATGAACATGCACACAGTTTGCTCGGTCCTGTTATCCAGGCACCTAAACACAAGCATAAGCCTCAGACTAGGCATTCTCCACCTCTCTTGCCTGTGGATCCCAAAGTCCCAATCTGATAAGGGTTCTCAGAGGTTGCCTAACAGAATGGGCCCCACATAAAACACAGTTAGTGGTGGAGGTGGTGATTTTCTTTCTAATCTTTAGCCCAGTGGTTAGGGAACTCATTCAGGATGTGGGGGACCCCAATTCAGCTCCCCACACTTCCTGAATTAAAATCTTTGCTCCACATCAGGCAGAGAGGGGAATTGATAGGGTTGCCCACATCCTGGGTGAGTTCCCTAATCACTGGGCTAAAGGTTATAAAGAAGGTTTTGTCTTCCCCCTCCTACTTTTGTGTGGAGTTAGGCACGCTTTGAGCACACCTCCTGATTGGGCACTGCAGGCAAGATAGGTGGGACACTGCCTATCTGCCCCTGGTCTGACTATCATCTGGGGTTTAGGCATTATATAGTGTCCAGACATCTGCCTGAGGCAGAAATCTGTGCTTTAGACACCTAAGTCTCTTTGTGGATCTGGGCCTAAGTAACTCAAAATAAAACAAAATCCAGCCTAAGCCTTTTTGCAAGACCTGGCTGCTTCTATGGTTCCACTTACAGGAGCGTTCAGCCTAGATTGTCTCTCTGTTCAGAGCCATGCGCACTCTCCTTGTCTTCAGTGGAGTGAACAAGCTACACCGGCAACAAGCAAGACTCATTTAAAATCTCCTAGCAGGGTCAACACCTGTTAAAAGGTGGGACCAAAGGAGAATACTGCCACTCTGTTACAGTTAATTTAACAATACACAAAGACAATTGCCTTGATTTTTTTTTTAAATCCTTAATATAAACGTCCAGTTGTAACAAAGACAGGAAGCATAGTCCAGGGATTAAAGCACAGGAATGTTTTGGCCTCCCTTTTCACAGTCACAAATAATTGAGGGTGGATTTAGCTTGCAAGCTCAAATAAAGGCAATTTTATGTTTAACTACCTTATTGTGCCTACAAATCAGATAGTTATATGCCAATGTGCACTTAGTTGCACCTATAATTATTTGCAGTTGACACCAAATGAAAGCCTATTTAAATATCAGAACTTTAGTCTCACTAACATTCTATAAATTGGAGATAATAATACTTCTTGACAATGATTTTGTGAGTCTTACTCTTTGTAATAAAAGCTTTGAAGGTGTTTTTAGATGTAAAAGGATATTAGTGAATATACAATAAGAAAACAAACAGATCAAATAGTGGTATCTTACCATTTGGGAGGGTAAGCAATAGTCAAATTTCTAGTTATAAGGTTTTCTGTCGTGATTTTCAGAGGTACTGAGCAGCTGTAACTGCACTAAAGTCAGAGGTCAGCTCCTCTGGAAATCAGGCCATACATTTCCGCATGTCAGTGTGCCAGTAGTTGGGGAATGATTACAACCGCCATACCAAATATTAAGTTATGAAGTTGCATCCTTTGTGAAATGATTTGTCCAAATTATAGTCCTGTCTGAATCTGCCAAGTCTGACACTTTTGGTAACTAAGAGTATTGAAAATATAACCGTTCGATGGGTAATGTTTATAGAAACACCTTTTTTCAAGCTTCAGTGGTAAGTACCTAGCCAGAAGCATAGAATCATAGACTTTAAGGTCAGAAGGGACCATTATGATCATCTAGTCTGACCTCCTGCACAATGCAGGCTACAGACTCTCACCCACCCACTCCTGTATCAAACCTGTGTCTGAGCCACTGAAGTCCTCAAATCACGGTTTAAAGACTTCAAGGTGCAGAGAATCTTCCAGCAAGTGACCCGTGCCCCACGCTGCAGAGGAAGACGAAAAGCCACCAGGGCCTCTGCCAATCTGCCCTGAAGGAAAATTCCTTCCTGACCCCAAATATGGCTATCAGCTAAACCCTGAGCATGTGGGCAAGACTCACCAGCCAGACACCCAGGAAAGAATTCTCTGTAGAAACTCAGATCCCACCCCATCTAACATCCCATCACAAGCCATTGGGCATATTTACCGCTAATAGTCAAAGACCAATCTCATTATACCATCCCCTCCATAAGCTTATCAAGCTTAGTCTTGAAGCCAGATATGTCTTTTGGCCCCACTACTCCCCTTGGAAGGCTGTTCCAGAACTTCACTCCTCTGATGGTTAGAAACCTTCGTCTAATTTCAAGTCTAAACTTCCTGATGGTCAGTTTATATCCATTTGTTCTTGTGTCCACATTGGTACTGAGCTTAAATAATTCATCTCCCTCCCCGGTATTTATCCCTCTGATATATTTATAGAGAGCAATCATATCTCTCCTCAGCCTTCTTTTGGTTAGGCTAAACAAGCCAAGCTCTTTGAGTCTCCTTTCATAAGACAGGTTTTCCATTCCTTGGATCATCCTAGTAGCCCTTCTCTGTACCTGTGCCAGTTTGAATTCATCCTTCTTAAACATGGGAGACCAGAACTGCACACAGCATTCCAGATGAGGTCTCACCAGTGCCTTGTATAACGGTACTAACAGCTCCTTATCTCTACTCGAAATACCTCGCCTGATGTATCCCAAGATAGCATTAGCTTTTTTCACGGCCATATCACATTGGCGGCTCATAGTCATCCTGTGATCAACCAATACTCCAAGGTCCTTCTCCTCCTCTGTTACTTCCAACTGATGTGTCCCCAGCTTATAACAATAATTCTTGTTATTAATCCCTAAATGCATGACCTTGCACTTTTCACTATTAAATTTCATCCTATTACTATTACTTCAGTTTACGAGGTCATCCAGATCTTCCTGTATGATACCCCGGTCCTTCTCTGTATTGGCAATACCTCCCAGCTTTGTGTCATCCGCAAACTTTATTAGCACATTTCCACTTTTTGTGCCAAGGTCAGTAATAAAAAGATTAAATAAGATTGGTCCCAAAACCGATCCCTGAGGAACTCCACTAGTAACCTCCCTCCAGCCTGACAGTTCACCTTTCAGTACGACTTGTTGTAGTCTCCCCTTTAGCCAGTTCCTTATCCACCTTTCAATTTTCATATTGATCCCCATCTTTTCCAATTTAGCTAATAATTCCCCATGTGGAACCGTATCGAATGCCTTACTGAAATCGAGCATGTCACAAATGGGCTAGTTGTGGTAATTGCACTGGAAAACACAGCCAAGTTTCTGTGTCAAGCAGTGTCTGAGTTATCATGTTTTCAGGAAATTGAACTGATTCTATAGTTCTGTGTATTAATTAAGTCATAATACTCATTCCCCAGTGCTTTAAAAATTCATATTTGTAGAAAACTACACTTTCTACCCCATATGACTTTACAGCCATCAGATGAATTAATTAAAATGAAAACTCTTATTATCCTTTCTTCTATTACAGATTTAAAAAAAAAAGTATATAGAACTTGATCCGCCTTTTCTCCATCTCCACACACTTTAAAAATCAATACTGAAGACATCCTGCACAACACAATGTGCTTCATAAGCAAACATAGTTTATAAAATAAGAGAACATAACAAACCATACTATACAAAATGGGATGCTTAAGTACAGTAGTAAAGAGGGAATGTATTCCAAGTTTTCTAGCCCTGCTGATCATAGTTCATAGTACCACAAGATTATATGAAGTGCAGTTAGAGGCTGATATTTTTCAATATTTCTTTAGTCTGTAATTTTTCTTCTTGCTTATATTCATCAGCTCCATGTATATTGAAAACATACAGATTTGCTTAGTCATGGACCTGTCTTTTCACAAATTAACTGTATCATTGGTAGAAATTGTTTTCCATTATAATGTGACACACCCTATCCACATTCATGGTGAGGGCTAACCTCTTACCTTCTGCTTCTACTAGAACTGTTAGTACTCCATTTCTAAGTGTTAGTTTCTTTAAATCTCCGATTCAGAAATTGGATACTAAAGAACCAAATTAAAGGGGGTATTCTGTGACGCTTTGGAGAGTTTTACATTCCAAAGATTTTGATAAAAGGAAGCAGTTAAAAGTAAGATCAGCTGTGGTTATTGTGGCCTCCAAGATGTGTTAATTAGGATCATTAGCCTTCCAAGTGATTGTATAATCATAGTCCTCTTTCTCTCTCAATTAGAATGTGCTAACTGTAGATCATGGCTAATGAAACTATTAATGAAAATTATCTTGGTACTAAAGTAAATGCTTCACATATTTGTTCTAATATAATAAATCCGTGTTATAACTATCCAAATTTTACACCAGATTGTGAGCATCTTACTGCCATTGGTGAGCAGCCACTTGCATAAGTAGTCCCAGTGACTTCAGTGGGAATTTTCATGTGTGTTAACAGTTTACCAAGGGGAGCTGGGGTGTGTGTGTGTGTGTGTGTCTACGTACAATCTGGGCCTTTCTTTGCAGTGATCTCAGTGTAGTGATTTATAAGCTAAATAAATCTGGTTTAGTCGGTCCTGGTGTTATAGCAGTTATTTTTTGCAATGTTTTTTAGTAAAAGATTTAGTAACCTTTTCTTCACAGACTCCAATGAATCAAGCCTCAACTCGTTCCCACTGCATCTTCACCATTCACATTTCAAGCAAGGAACCAGGATCTGCAACCATCCGACACTCCAAGCTACACTTAGTAGACCTGGCTGGTTCAGAGCGTGTTGCAAAGACTGGAGTTGGAGGCCAACTCCTGACAGAGGCCAAATATATCAATCTGTCATTACACTACTTGGAACAGGTAAAATTAGCAGAGTGTGAAACTTTGTCTTTTACTTATTTATTTATTTTTAGTCATGTATGTTGCTTTTGAAATCTTGATACCTATCTCATTTAGTTTCAGGACCATGTATTATTGCAGTGTTTCTCAACCTTTTCAGGTTGTTAACTTCTTATTCAAATTCAAAATTTTCAAATCCTTCCCCCCCCACTTCACATTTACATTAAAAGTAAGACTACAAAATGTATCCGTGCTAACAATGCTAAACCCTATATAATTTATTTGTATTTCCTTTTGCTATAGAGACTCTCTTAAGGGAAAAATGCAGTGCTTGATACTTTTTCAGATGATATTACAAGCCTTTGTTGGGAAATAGGTGATATTTCTTGAGTTGCTGAAGTTCAATACTGTTGTTTTGTCTTAAAAAAGACAGACTCACAGGAAGAAAGAAAAGAATAGCAGAGGAGAGAAGATGTAGATTCTGTATCTGTCTTTTTTTTTTTTTTTTTTTTATTAGCAACGTGGTTGCTGGAAAATTACAGGCATGGCATTTGGTTTTATTAGCCACTCTGAGTCTGGATAGACCTTTGCCAGTTTACTCAGGCATTGTTTTTAGCATCCCTTGTTGGTTATAGCAAATGAGTTCAAGGGTAGTTTCATCCTAGCTGGCCTAACTGAGTTTTTATTTGATAGAAGTTAAAAAAGAGAGACAGAAAGGAATTAGGTGGTGATGGAAACCTGCAAATTAGGGAGAGGAGTAATAATAAGAACCTTTGGTTCACATCCTAGCTATCACTCGTGATTCAGCTGATCCTGTTGAAATGGTGCTGTCATCTGATTTCCTTTTCTCGACTGATTTGGTCAGGATCTCTTTCAGGATCAGAAAAATGATGTGATGGTAAATGTCAGGGTCTCAACAGGCTGGGGGGAAGGGCTGATGACATCCATTATGATGAAGCTTCTTGACACTCAATGGTCCTATGACAGACCTCTGGGATATAACCTGGACTGTGGGTCCATTGTGTCCCCTTTTACTCTCTGGATCAGGGTACCTCTGACCCTGCTCTGCTAGCGACAAGCAGCCCCTTCAGGCTTTGCTCTAACATGTGAAGGCACACCCAAAGTTACATGCATGCTCTCTCAGCCTCCCATGAACTATGCACAGGGAGACATCAGCAAACTCCCCTCAGGCGCAGCCTTGCACCGCAGAAATATTCCATCTTGCACAGCTCAAGACCTCCTCTTGAACAATGCAAGCTTATTAATTGGTTTGCCATTTCATCAAAGGAGAGTGGACATGCACCAGCTTTAGTAAACTGATCAGATCTCCCAAGCACTCAGGACAAATTTACTGGTTAAGATTAAATATTAAAATAAGTTTATTAGCCACAGAAAAATAGATTTCAAGTGATTATAAGTGGTAGGCATAGAGGTCAGGAATAGTTACCTACGAAATAAAAATTAAACACGCGTTCTAAATCCTAAATTTTATCAGACCAAGTAAAATTTGAATCAAGCAGCTTTTCTCACAAGCTGGCAATTCTTAGTACACAGGCCGAATTCCTTTCTCATTCTGGGACCAGTTCAAAGTCTTTTTCTTCTCAAACGTTCTTGTTGCCTTTAGAATAAGTGGGAGAGGAGAGAGAGGTGATCTCATGATACCACTGTCCCTTATTTTATACCCTCAGCTCATGTGCCTGTAAAAATACTGGCTCAAACATGAAGTCAAGTATCACATGTCCTGAGGCCTTGCTAAGTCATGGAGTTAAGCAGTCCCCATTGTGTGGAGCTCAAGCAGCTGTCTCTTATTGAATTTTAAATCTCTTGTTTACAATTCCCCGGCTGGTTAATGACTGGTGATGGTCTCTTAACACCCATCTGGGTGTGGGTTACTCCTTTGTTGCCACTGGAGAGCTAGTTGTGGGCATTTCCCAAACTCTCAAAATATTTCAATAGCAACCATATAGCAAAATCTCATAACTCCATATACAATGATGATATACATATTTTGACAAAACAATGAGTTTCAGCAAATCATGACCCTTCATATAATACCTTACAAGGCATTCTTTGAACAAAATATCATAACTATACACAAGTAGTGAATATGGGGGTTACAGGATACTATTTTGAGGTACAGTATGTCACAGGTACCTTTCTTCTTCCTCCCCTTGTTCTCTCCTTCCAGCAAACTTACAGAATTGTCTTATGTTCCCCAGAACAATAGTGTTTTGAAAGAGACTCTCCTCTCACCAAATAAGGATCTGGTGGTTCCATTTATAGACATTTCCTCTCATCTTAACATGTTGTTACCCTCCAGGAGCCTTTTCTATTTCAGTTAATGCTTCTTTTGTAAACCATTGTTACATACTATTTCTACGTCTCCCTGAGTTTTTACCTTTTATCCACTTTGGACAATCCAAAACTCCCACCAAGGGTAAAAGAATCAGCAAAATAACATACTGATCAATAAATTACTATTGCTGTATATATGTTTTGTTGTTGCTGTGTTAATAAGTTGAAATAATTATAGTTTGGATTGTCTTTCAAAGGCCCATTTGACTGTAGAAGCAAGCCCTCACACCTGCTAGAGGACTGAAGTTCTTTTTGAATTTTAATACATAGTATTGTTTCCATAGTCCAGTAAACACTACGCCTGTTGCCAAACTTTTGTTGGTTTTGGATTTCAGCTAGTGAATACAGTACTTTTTCTAAAAGTTTCATTTGAAACATGTATATGCCACAATAACAGGGTACATCTTGGCTCATGAGGCTGACATTCAGTGAGACAAATGGTAAAAAGAATGAAGAAATGAGCAGAGCATATTGTACAATTTTGTACCTCATGAGATTTTTCCCTTTAATGCATGGGGACTTATCCCACTGCATACAGCATTTGGCAAAATGGTCAAGTGACAAAAAAAACCTCTTGAAAACAGGCTATTTTGTTTTTCTGAAGCTGGGAAATATCAACCAGTTATTCCACTAACCAGTGAGGAGATTGGGGGGTGGGAGGGAGTGGATTTTTTTTAAACAAAAGTCTGATACTCTGTTTAACTTGCAGTGAGAGGCACACATGAAGGCCATTAAAGTAGCTAGCTAGTAAAAATGATGCTGTTGATACTACTGGCTCTTTTCCACCTTCCTGCATTCTGGCCTCCTCTGCTTGGAATTGTGATATTATGAAATACAGAGCAGTCAAAATCCTTCCTCTAGATTCACTGGATTCTGTTTTATGATTTATTTTATTTAAATACATTAGAAATACTTTCAGGAACAGAGGGGGAGATACATCCTTTCAAGATACATCTCTACCTCGATATAACGCTGTCCTTGGGAGCCAAAAAATCTTACCGCGTTATAGGTGAAACCGCGTTATATTGAACTTGCTTTGATCCACCGGAGTGTGCACCCCCGCCCCCCCGGAGCACTGCTTTACCGCGTTATATCCGAATTCGTGTTATATCGGGTCACGTTATATCGAGGTAGCGGTGTATCTTAATACTATACTCTGGGGTTTACTTAGCTCTACTGTTAAGGCACAAGGTGAATATATACTGATTCTAACCAACCAAGGATTGCAGAAATCCCTTTAAAAGTGTATAGCCATCACATTCTTATTGGTGGTTTAAATTTGAATTTGTATGTGATCTAAAAAAACCAATCAGATATGTGTATTTACTGTACATTCTAAATATGGATTTAGTACCACAGGTAGCCAGTCAGAAAACACAGTCTGTCGAGAAGCCTGAAAGCTTTTTCATAAGTAAGGAAATTCATGAGCCAGTATATATTCATCAGACAATATGTGGAAATCTAAGGCATCTTGAGAAAAAGTGCCTACTCTCAATTTATTCCATTTTCCTCTAATCTGCGCTGTTTAAGGTCCTTTCTCACACTCCCAGATCCTTGGAACGCTTGGGCTGGACTTTAAATAGACCTTAATATGTCTTTCTGCCTGCTGTCTTACAGGTGAGACATCTTTGAAATGTACAAAGCTTGACAGCAGACAACACTAAAATTGAGAACAGATTTTTTTTTAAATCCATATCAGTTTAAATTTGACTTAAAGATGAAAAACTACCTTTTAATTATGGTCATGATTAGATAAGTGACGATGCAAAAACAGGTTTCGTCTAGGGCAACTGAACTGCTCCATGTGTGTATTCAGAGTAATATCTATTTATTTTTCTGACAAAAATAAGTTTTGCCTACTCATCATTTCTATCTTACATGAGCCTTTGTGAGGCTAAATTTGTTAATGTATAGAAAGCACTCTGAGATGTTCAGACTGAAGTTTCTATATAAGGTCAAAATATGATTATCATTGTTATTATTTTATTACTTCTGCTAGCACTGCAGAATAAAGACAGTTTTGGGTGGGCAAGCTGCACTCTGTTGTGGATCATACATCATTAATAGAAATGGTTATTAAGGGACTGATCTAAATCCCATTAATGTAGTACAAAGATTCCTATTAGGTTCAATGAGAATTGGACCCGAGAGCCCTGATTTTGCAATGAGCTCTACATAAGTGCACACACAGATCTTATTGCAGGCTCAAATTCTGACTGAATTCTGACTGCAAAAGCTTTTACTGATGGTTCTAATGCATGAGCCTGAAAGAGTTCAGCTTTATTCTCATACTCACAATTAAGTTTGCAGTCAAATCAATGTATGTCACATCCAAAGGTTTCATATAATAAAATAATGTAAAATTAATATATAATTTTTAAAATTATGCTTGTAAAGGTATTTTGGTTGTGACGTAACATACTGAAGTGGTTGGTTACCATACTGTATAATCCCAAAGTATGCAGTCATAAGGTAATAATTACGTGGTATGGAAGATGCTTCAGCCAAGCAGATAATATTTTTCATAGAAATCATTTTTTAAAATCTGAATGATAAAGGAGTGTTCTTATGCTGATTGCATAATGAGGCTTATTAAAATAATTGGGAGAAGAGCTACTGTACAAGTATCTGGACAGTATTTTGGAGAGAAGTTTCCATTAAGACACTTTATAATGAAAGTGCAAGCCAGTACTTGCTAAGATGTTTAAAATAAGAATAAACTTTGTAGGGGGAGGGAAGTGCCTTGACAGCATATTGCACAAATATTGTATATACATCATAATTCTTCTAAACTTTAATCTAAGCGACTTCATTCCAGCTGTTACAAAATAAAAAAGTAAAGTATTTGCATATAAAAGTGCATGTATACAATTTTTCCTTTTTTCACCCTTCTTAGTTTTTAAACTCTTTGAGCTAGGATCTATGTCTTCCTTCTCTCTTTTATTGTGTTCAGCACAATGGGGCCCTGAACTTGATCAGAGGCCACCATAATAATATATATTTCTATTATTAATAATAATGATACATCCACAAGAGTGGACCCCCTTTGAGGATCCAGGCCATATGCAGTATTACAACATAAAATAATGAAATATAATGAGTTGGCTGGTTTGATGAATATAACTAACAACTGCTATTTAAAATCTAATGTTGAGCAACTACATAATAGTATATGATAATAAATAGGTTTTATTGGCATGAGTTTGCAAAGATTGCATTACTTAAGTATGTTGAAGGCACTAAACTCTTATTAATAAAACTTTAACACCACTATATGCCACAATATATTATGTTTATGCTACATTTTATAGAAAAGATATTCTATACAATTTTGTAGTTTAAATTTGTTATAGATACTATTTTAGTATTTTTCCTTAGGTAACAGGTGCAGACACCAGAGTGACAGAAAAAAAGAATAAAATTTTAAAACATCTAAAATGATCTAAATAAATGTATTGTTCATCAGGGAGCCATGATTTCAAGGTCTGGTATTTTGCAACCTCACAAAACTAGATACAGATGCTTTAAACCATTGGTAGGAATGGATTTCCACCTTTCCAAAGGCATAAAGATGTTTCTAGACCTAATGAATTCCAAAATGTTGGATTTAAGGTGTACAGATTATCTAATGGTATACATTGGAGCTACGCCAATTTATGCTGGCTGGGGATTTGCCCTTAAAACTGTTTCTAGTCAAAGAAATGGCATTTATTTTGCACCCTTAACTGTCCCACAAGTACTCTTCCTTCTAATCCATCGCTACCAAGATTACTAACATTCCAGACTGATAAGCAGTTTTCAAACAGCCACCATTTAAAGAAAAAAAAGTAAAAAATGTCTCCTCCTTTTACCCCAAATGTGAAATTCCCTCCCATTTCCATATTACTTTGACCCAAGATCCAGGATGGATATTCATTAATATATGGTTCTGTAATTTATAACATGGCTGTAGAAAAGAAGAAGTTTAATATATGGGATGTCATTACATGATCAGTAGCATATAATTTCTATAAACCATTATAGTGATAATATCCATATGATGAACTCTATATTTAGGGTCTTATCCTGCTCCCATTCAAGTTCATGATTTAATTTACATTGACTTAATTGTTGCCCTTGGGCCCTGATTCTGCACACACACTTGCATGTGAGCAACTTTATGCATATAAGTACTCCCATTGGCTTTAATAAAGCTGCTCATGTGGCTAAAGTTATGTTTTTGCATGTTCAGAGGCTTGTTTTGAACCTGTATTATTTCTCACCTGCTCTTTGCTCATTGGTTTATATCATATAGGCCTACATTTTGTATTCCACACTTTAGAATATATTTTAGACAGCTGGCATGTTAAAAAAAAAATTTTTTTTTAAAGTGTCAAAATGTTTCTTTCTCCTCAAATATGCAAACGTTCTCCCTTAAATTACAGTGATCCAAGCTGACAAATTGCAATCCTGGATTAGTGGCATTTAAGAAGGTCTATTACTTTGTGAACTACGAGCACTAAAAACATTTGCATTATTACTGAAGAGATGGAAATGCCCTCTTTATAATGGTGTAAAGGCAAGGATGATTTTGTGGTTAATGCATAAGACTGCACCTTAAAAGACCTGGGTTCAGTTCCTGGCTTTTCCAAAGACATCTTGTGTGACCTTCTAAAAGTCATTTGGGCTTGTCTACATGAACATTTAGTTTGCAACAAGATGGGATGTGAATCTATCCCGCACCACCCTGCCATGCACTAACTGTCCGTATGAACCTTGCTGTCATGTATTAACTGATCATTAGTTCATTTTGGTCTAGTCCCATTTCAAAGAGGACTAGATCAAAGCAAACTAACAAACTGTTAATGTGCATCAGCAGGGTCCACACAGACAGTTTAGTTGGCAAACTAGTGCAGAATAGATTCACACCTCATCTTGCTGCAAACTGATTGTTTTTGTAGATAAGCCCTTAATTTCTCTGCCTTCCAGACTGTCCTATTTATACTCAAAAGTCTCTTACAACTCACTGAAGAAGGATGATCTTGTGGTTAAAGTATTACACTGGAGTTAAGAGAATTGGGTTCAGTTACCAGCTCTGTCACAGACTTCCTCTGTGAACTTCAGCAAGCTATTTAATTTCTCCGAACCTTGGTTCCCCATCTATAAAATGGGGATAATACTTCCTTCCTCTTACTTTTTGCCTGACTTGCCTGTTCAGAGCATAAGCTGTTTGCAGTAGGGACTGTTTGTTATTATGTGTATATGCGCAGCCACTGCCTAACAAAATGGGGGCTCTTGGAACTTCTGTAATATTAATAATAAAATGATTTGCTTCTATTAGATTGCAAGATACTTAATCTTAACATCTAGAAAAGCTATTTAAGATAGTTTTTGAAAGTATTAAAATGAATACCGTTTATTTGCCCATCTAAGGCTGCTACCATAAAACTAATGGTAATAAGGAACCTGGGCTTCTTGGGGAGAGATAATAGAGAATATAGTGACAATATTAATAATAATAATTAATAAAAAATAAACACTCTAAAATTTTAAAATTACTTTTTTTCTAAAATGTGTCATAAACAAAATATGCGATGGCATATGGTATTTATACAATGTTGTGTTGTCCTCTGCATAATGACTCCTGGCTTCACTACTTGTGGGGATAGAACGATGTCAAATTTTTACCAATAAAAACCTTTATTCCACCACACACCATCATGGAATCTTTGCTACTTTGTAATAATTAAATCTTTTAATGTAAATATCTGACAAGAGAATCAAGAATGGTAGGTGTATCATTTCCTTTTTGGCTATGTATCTGTATTTAAAGTGAACTATGTCTTATTTTATATCTTTTCAGCAGTACATTAAATAGTATCTAGCCTTGGAAGGGTTTTTTCACATGCACAAAGTTTCAAGAGAGTTTACAAAAAATACACGAACAAGCCCAATGAAGAGAACAATGGGATTTTGAAAATATCGTTTTTGTTTTTTTTTATGTAAAGGAAGCCTTTACTTTGGCAATGTCTACATTTCAACTTAGTAGTAGGCTAGAGGAAAATACCTTTTATCAGGGCCGCCCACGGGGGGGGGGCAAGTGGGGCAATTTGCCCCAGGCCCCGCAGGGGCCCCCACGAGAGTTTTTCGGGGCCCCTGGAGCGGGGTCCTTCACTCGCTCCGGGGGCCCCAGAAAACTCTCACAGGGGCCGGGCCCCCGGAGCTTCTTTTGTTCCGGGTCTTCGGCGGCAGTTCGGCGGCGGGGGGTCCTTCAGCTCCGGGACCCGCCGCTGAAGTGCCCTGAAGACCCGCGTTGGGGGGTCCTTCCACCCCGGGACCCGCCACTAAAGACCCCAGGCCTCCTGAATCCTCTGGGCAGCCCTGCCTTCTATTAATTTAATTTAGTTCTTCATGAAAGTTGCTGTCATATTAGTGAATCCTAAGATTATAAGTTTATCATGTGTCCCAGTTTCCTTTTTGCTGAGAAATTGCAAAGCAAAGCTAGAACACAATGAAATCCACTTTTGTTTGCCCTGCTAAGACATACATGCGTGTATGAGTAATAATAGCTACTTGTGCTTAAAGTTAAATACGTGCATAAGTCTTTGCAACATCAGGGCCTCAGATTGCAGAGTAGGCGTTTCCTCTTCTTGTGCATATGGTACATATATGTGCAGATTTAATTCTCATGTATTGCTGCTCTTATTTCAGGTAATAATTGCCCTAGCAGAGAAACATCGATCTCACATTCCCTACAGGAACTCTATGATGACTTCGGTGCTCAGAGACAGCCTGGGAGGAAACTGCATGACCACCATGATTGCAACACTCTCTTTAGACAAAAGAAACATAGATGTATGTCATCCCTTTCTGAACTTGTGAATTTGTTAATATTTGTTTTTCATGTGTGTATGCTTAAATTTCTGATACACTGAAGTTTTAAAAATCTATCTTGCCAATGCCTCCAAGATGCAATCCTGTCAATGGAAATTGCAGTATGATAGACTAAAATCATCACATATGTCCACTACATAAGGGATCTATGTGTAATTGACTTCAGATTTCAAAGCCAAATTCTGATCAATTATGTGGGTGAATATAATCTCTGTCTATAATATTATAGTACCCTTGACAGATCTTACAAGATATGTACCAGTATTAAACATTAGCTGGGTTCAGAATCAGGCTCTAATGTATCCTTTGTGAATTGTGTTATTCTTTAAGTAACCTCAGATGAGGGGGAAAAAGTGATAGAGCAGATATGCCTAGTGATGAATAGGTGAACACTTAAAACCAGCTTCCTGATGATGAAGAAATGTGTGAATTGTGAGTAAGGTTTGGCAAGGAATTTTCCCAAGGGCATGTTGATAAGGAATGCTGGTGCAGTCCTGCCCCCCTGAAGTCCATATCAGCACTCCCATAGACTTCAGAGAGGCCAGGATTTCACTCTTTGGGTATTGGGGGAGGGTTATGGGAGGGGTGGGTTGATTGGGGTGCTGGCAGGAGTGTGTGCACATGTTTTGGTTTGTTGGCCTTTCTGTGGATCAAGTTGGTTTATCTACCTGTCTTTCCTGTCTTTTTTTAAATTTAGACATGTTCTAGGTCAGTGGTTCTCAACCTATTTATCATTGTGGGCTGCATATGTGGCCAACAATGTGTTACCTGGGCTGCAGATTGAGAACCACAGTGCTCCCCCAACCCTCCCCTATGCCCAGTGCTCCTTTCTTCCCCCGCCCAGAGACACCTCTACAGAGTGGGGGCGTGGGGTGGGCGTCAAGGACCCCACACCCCACCACGCGGGGCTGTGTGGCAGCCCAGACCCCACTATGCGGCAGCCCCAACCCCGGACCCCACCGTGGGGGGCCGGGCAGCAGCCCCAGCCCCGACCCCGCCGTGCGGCAACCCCAGCCCTGTCTCAGGACTCTGCCATGCGGGGCAGCCCCAGCCCCGACCCTAGACCCCAGTGTGTGGGGCTGTGCAGCAGCCCTGATCCCAGGGCCCAACCAGGCTCCAGTTGTGTGCTAATTGGGCCGCATGTGGCCCGAGGATTGAGAACCACCGTTCTAGGTGTTCTGCAGGTTGTGCCTGGAGGAGCTATAATCTAGTTAAATCCTAACCTTCCATAAAATCAGAACATTTTAAAATGAACAAAAAACAAGTTATTCTTAGACGTATAGTGGAAAGAACTACACCTGTAAAAGGGAAATAAGATGATCTTTTACTAGCTGAAGCACAAGAGCGGATACATTTCTAATGCACTTGAGAGTTGTGAACAGGTAATTGTGCAGGCATAACTTGTAGCTGCACATGCAAACTACATAATTCTGTCTATGCAATTACCTGTGTTGTGTGCTGCTGTCACCCATTTTGTACATCCAGTCACCAATTTGTACTCTGGTAAGTCAATTTCGTATTGGAATTTAGGCTCCTGTTTAGAAATACTTGATCCAATCTCTGAATCAGCCAGAATGAGCCAGCTAATAATGGTACAGTGAAAGTTTTCACTTTCTTGCTGCAATGTCTACCAGATATTACACTTTATTCATTTGGGCTGAAATTTTCCCAAAAAATTTAGTCTGAGGCAGACGTACAACAATAAAATTTCAACCCAAATGAATAAAGTTTGGTAATGTTATGTAAAACTTAAAATAGGATCAATTATAGTAAGAAGTGTTGGACAACAATAATAGGTGGTGCTGCTAGCCCAGTCTATAATATGTAATTTAATAATTAAATATGAAATCATTGTGATAGGAAATTTTTTAGGATTCCTGTCTTGAAAGGAAATGCTTTGGATTTGCCTCAATATTTATTTTTGAAAAATGCCACAGAATGTATTAGAAGTTGTTTATCCTGTAACTGCTTTCTGTTCTACTGATGTTCCCTTTTATTTACAGGGCTAGATCCAGCAAGTGGTGTGGGGATAGGGGATACTTTCTCTTTGAAAGTCCTTTGACTTTGCAATTTGCTTTCCCCTTAGCTCACCAAAGTCTGGATTTGTTAACTTTTTGCTGCAAATCCTACCTCTTTTATGTGAGTATTGGTGATAAAATGGGTTGATGAGTTGGATATGGATGCCTTTATTTGAGAGTTTTATCAGGCAGGTTAATATGTTAATAGTTAGAATAGTTGCACTGAAGTTTGGTTTTTTTAGAGATTTGAAGTGCCAGGAGTGTGAGATTCGTACTGTAAAATAAATTTAAAAATTCCTCCTTAAAATAGTTAGCACTCAGAGTTGAATTTAGCAAAATCGTTTACATCAGTGCATGCTAAAGGGGTTGTTTTTTTCCTTCCAGGAATCTATATCAACATGCAGATTTGCACAGCGAGTTGCACTTATTAAGAATGAGGCAGTTCTTAATGAAGAAATTGATCCTAGACTGGTAAGAGGGTTTTTGGGTGGTGGTGTTTTTTGTTTTGTTTTGTTTTAGTAAAAAGGTACAGCCACATATATGTTGAAGATTTCATGATCCCAATCAGTCATGTTTAGATACAAGTTCCAGCTTTTGCTGTAAAATTGCTGCTGCTGTTGTTTTTATTTTGCCGTCTGAGAATAATTACAATTAAACTGACCTTTTTAAAAGCTCATAATGGCATGGGAAACTCCTACAGTCATTAAAAAGGAACCATACTTTTCATAACAATCCTTGTGCATCCTCCAGGGCAATTGTTCTCCAAACTGTGGTCCACAGACCACCAGTAGCCTACAGGGCTCTTGTTAGTGATTTATAGAGCGCTGGCTGGTCAGTTGATGGTGGCCTTTTCCTATTCTTCCACCTGCTGTATTGCATGAAAGACAGTAAAGCATACATTAACCATTTTCCTAATATTACTTTTTCATATAAGCAATTGCTTACAATTGCCACAAGAGATATTAGGTGATGGGAACTTAGTGCTAACAGAGCTCCCATGGAATCAATGGAGGTTTTACCATTGACTTCAATAGGAGTAGATAGGCCAGTGCTGAGCACTTCGAATAATCCTACCTAATATCAATAAAAATAAATATTAGATATTATGAGTAACATGAGCTGACCATTGAAGTTTATGAATTCACAAGGCTTGTGAATGGTGACTTTGAAATTAATTATTATTAATGATGATTAAATAATGTTGATAGGGACTGATTCTGATCTCAGATCCCCTTATTTGTTATTTCCAAATAGTTGACTTAAAATGTCTATTTTATGTCACTGTAAATTATCTCATGGTGAAGTCCATAGCAGCAGTGACTAGTGTTCCGTACATTATTTCCAAGGAAGACTTATTACCATGCCATATGAGCCAGATCACTGACAAATATGCAGTCGAACGGTTGGTAAAACTAAGGAACTTTGTGCTTGAGCTAAGAGCACTGAGATGAAGCGAGTCTGAAACTGTTATTCTAGAGTGGGGCCACTTCTCTGTTAGTGCAGAATGAAGACTGGTTAATTCTCAAAAGGAAGACCATATATATGAACATCTCATAGTTTTAACTATTTGCTTTTGAAATTAAAACCTCTGAGAACTGTTCACTCTGTAAAATTATCATTGATAACCCTACTGTACAATGGAGAATTCACTCCTGAAGATGACTTAGCTTAACTCTGACACTTTTTTATACATAGACCATAAATATATTAGAAATCAAAATCAAACTAAACTTTCAGCACAGATCAAATATAGTAAGTACACAATGAAATATTGCATTCTGTAAGATTTAGATTTAGTAGTATCAGCCAATGACAAATCTGTTAGTGAATTATATTTTTGAATCTACTATTTGACCTTTAAGGTATTCTCTCCTTTTCTGCTGATAATATTTTTGCTTCTCGGTTACAGTATAGAATAAACGTACATTCCAGGGAGTCTCTTTACAATGTGACATTTATATGAGGACAGCAAACTCCTTTGTTTGTTTGAATCTTTTCGAGGATTTGAGTAGGCAGGGCCGGCTCCAGGCACCAGCCTACCAAGCATGTGCTTGGGGCGGCGCCTGGAGGGGGGCGGCACGGCGGGGCGCTCCGGCACGAGAGCCGGGCCGCGACTGGGCTCGCCGCCCTCCCCGCGGCGCTCCGGCCGCCAGGGAGAGCGGAGCCGCAGCGGGCTCGCCGCCCTCCCCCGGTGCTCCGGCCGGTCGGGGAGAGCGGGGCCCCGGCCGGGCTCTCCGCCCGGCTCCCGGCGCTCTGGCCGCAGGGGAGAGCGGAGAGCCCCGGCCGGGCTTGCCGCCCTCCCCCCGGCGCTCTGGCCGCCGGGGGCTCTCTGGCCGCCGGGGAGACTGTAGAGCCCCAGCTGGGCTCTCCGCCCTGCTCCCGGCGCTCTGGCCGCCGGGGGCTCTCTGCCCTCCCCCCGGCGCTCTGGCCGCCGGGGGGAGAGTGGAGAGCCCCTGCCGCAATGGGGGGCGGCAAAAAAGCCAGAGCCGGCCCTGTGAGTAGGGGCTGTTTTCACGGCCTATTATGAAGGTTGCGTGACACTTCCGATTATAAGACCCTGTTTTCAGTTGCTTATAACTTTGCCAAATCTTAGGGCTGAAATTTTCCATTCAGGATGTCTGCCACAGGCTGAATTTGTTTGTTTGTTTGAAAATTTCAGCCAAAATTGTGTTGCTGTTTCTGAGAAGAACACGGCTATGGAAAAATGTTGTTTTGTTTTGTGACCCTTTTATTTGTACAGCTCTAGTGCACCCATGCTTTGGGGGCAGGGACTTGAAATTTTAGCAGAGGGGCAGACTTTGTGTCAGGGATATCTCATCTCTGTGAAAATACACCCACATGTGGCCAAGTTGTAAGCCTTTGAAAGCCAGTTTCCATATGCTCAGTAGAGACCACTTAGATTTTATCAGCTAAATGCCCTGAAGATTTCACTCACATTAAGCATGCTCCAGCCCAGGGCTCAGCAGGACTTTCTCGTCAATTGCAGCTTTGGGCTGCTGTGGTGCCCTGCTAGATCTGGAAACCTGAACTGGGGAGCAGGGAGCCTGTTTTTCCTGTGTGCTCAGTGACCCTCTACTAGGCCCAGGCAGTGTGAAGGAAAAAGCTGCCTGATTTGAATGTAGAGGGGACAAGAGCTGGAAGTGCAGGGTGGGGGTAATAGAGGGAGTAGATTGGGACAAGGAGCATTAGGGGAAGGGGAGTCAAAAGTAGGACAGGAGGTTGTTGGATGTGGAAAGAGGAAAATTGGGACTGGGAGTTCAGATACTATAATTAGCACGATAGAAAAGCTGATTAGAAAATTAATAATTCTGTCTTCAGAGGAGGGTTTGAATAGTGTTCAGTAAGTAAGGCACAGGCCACACATTGAACAGTTAGTAGAAAATAAAATATTGAATAGCTGCTCATTAAGTGAGCACTGTCCATCCTGTGCCCTGAATGCAACAGGGCTCTTGTGAAAAAAACAGTATGTGATCAAGTAATTCAAGCATGTATCACAGTTAATTCAGCCCTCTCTGTGTATGAAGTTTGCACAGGCAACTTTAATTCTGACATTTACTAACTTTTGAGTCTTTGACTTTGTAAACTTAATGTTTTTTTAACATAGTAGTCTTGTGTGTGTAATATAGACAGTAGCAGGTTCCTGACTGCATAAGATTTCATTAACAAAAACTGAGACAAAAGTTAATTGCAAAGAGAGGCCAACTGCCAGAACAATAATGTTTAGAATTAACATGAAATGGCTTTACAAGTGTTGCTTCTACTGGAGTTTTCCAAATGGCTACTACATCAATGGCAGCCAAGTCTATGAAGTCCAGTAAACACTCCAGCCTGATTGGTTTACTTTCCATATTTCATTGCCAAAATTCCTTTCCACAGTAGCACATAGTACTTCTTGTGACATGTTTCATTGTGCTTATTGCACTTCCTGTGTAGCTAAAGTAATTTAACTTTCAAACCCATGCTTTTCTCTACCTTACCTTTCCCAAGCATGCTGCAGTTGCCTATGTACTGCTTGCCATGTGCTATTGCTTCTTTACTGTTCACAAAGTCAGTATGTGTGAATGCTTGTCTATTTTATATTTCTCTTTATTCTAATTTTGTTTTCATCCATAAGTAATAATTTTCTTATTAAAGATGGTCAGGAAGAAGAAAAAAGGGAGGAAAAAAATAACATCTGGTAGACACAAGAACATTGATGGGATTTGTGTCAGTGGATACTTTATTGTTTCATATTGATGGCTTGAGATCAGAGAATTCTAAATGTAATCCTCATGTATATATCATCATCTCCCTTCCCTGATTAGTAATGGCATAATCTAGTAGGAAGATGGTACACCACATTTAGTACCACAAGCATCCTGACATTTTAGCTGAGAAAAACATCTTAATGCAGACATATTTTCCCTTGGCATTACCATTACCATCTTATCATTTTTATTTAATTTTTTAAGACACAATGGGTCTCTTTATGGTTTCTATTAATGCTGAAACTTTGCATTTAAGCCATGTATACAGGTTTGATCCTTTAGAAGTTCGGTTAGATAAATACTACAAGAATAGAATTTACTTTTCTATGCTACAGTTAGTGCTATACAAAACTCCTAGCATAGAGAAGAGAGTGTTCTTATAGCCCCTTGCACAGTAAAATAATCTGAAAAATCAGAAGTCCTGAGCATCCAGCACCTTCCGGTAACTTCAGTGGGCTCTGCTAGGTGCTCAGCGCTTTTGAAAATTAGGGCACTTAAACATGTAAGTAAGGATTTAGGAATCTAATTTTCACTATTCATTTTTAAATCTTGGCTGTAAGCTTTAATTATTTCTTTATAATCCATTATTGGTTTTTTTTACTAGCGTATTAGAAGTTTAAATATGTCAAGTTTTCTCCAGCTGTCTGAAATGAGAATTTCAGAGTTAGTTCTCCACTTTTCTGTTATAGAAGTGATTCACTGGATCTCAAGAGAAAGAACAGTGGGAGTGCCATCTACATTTGTCTTGTTTCTTACAAACCCTTGGTCCTTGCACTGGCAGAGATAGCAATGCAAGGTTGAACTCACTGTACTTAGGGTGGGCAGAGATGAGAACTTTTACTGAGTTTTAAAAATTAACTATTCTTTCTAAGCTTACATTTGGCTTCCTTTAATCTCGTATTTTCTGTAACAATAATTATTGATCCATGTTTATTTAGATGGCTATTTAAAACTTAGAAGCATTCAGCAGAAATGGGAGGGAAAGAGGGTGGCAATAGCCATCTTAGTGATAAAATAGTTACAGCTTCATAGGTCTGTAGAAATAAGGTACGCTACTGAGGTGGCATGCTTAATCCAGCACATAGTATGATGTAAGGCTTGGAACTGTTCCTTGGAGCTATCTTCACGAAGGTCTGCTGTACTTCACTCTATCCAGGAAAAGAGGTTCCATTGCTCCAGTCACCATTAAGGAAGGAGGAGGAAAAATAAATCAGGAATAAAAATGGGATTTCTATGATAAAATGTTAGGCAGTAGTCCTTGTTCAGCTCCTGAGGGAAGCAGGGAGGATTGAGGAAGAGAGCAGGGGGCTGAGAAGGAAGTTCCAGAAGAGGAGATGGGTAATAATCCACACTCGTAAAGGGAAAGTTTGCCACAAAAAAAGTGACAAACTGCTTCCGTTGATATATGTAACAGAATTAGAATATACACATTTGTCTATTTGACTTGTGGCTAATATTTCCATTAAAAGATGCTATATGCAACACCCAGATTCATTGCATATTAACTTCATTTGATGAGAAAGTCTGAACTCCTGAAACTTGGTATATTAGGAAGTAAAATAAAAAGTAATTTTCTGCACTGGTTACAGAACCAATAACTTGTTTCCTTTGAAAACTCAGAGAGCATCATTTTAAGGAATGACCAGTCCAGTACACTACAGCACATAATGATAGATGTCTCAGCAAGTGGGCTGCATATTGAAGATCAAACGATAGTCTCTTCTGACACAATGCAACATTTGGGTAATGTTACATAAATTTCTCCAGAGGGGGAAAGCTTGGATGCAGTGAGGAAAGAGTGATAGATGAGTTGCAGTATATAGAGAACAACAAAGATCTCAGAAGGAATATAAGTTCAAGATAAAATCTCATTATATTATTTTGTTGATATCCAACTACTAGTATTGGAACCCATAATTCTTAGCCTCCATTTCTGCAATTTTATGTCCACTATCTTTGAAAACAAGACCATTGCTTTTCATCTTTGAAGAACACAGAATTTGAATGATTCTAGTTTAAACTATTTTTGGTCCCTTTTTTGTTCAGCATAACTTCCATAATCAATTCTTTTTAATACTCTAAAATAACCATTATAATTTCTGAAGTCTGACACGGTTAATTTTTAATTGTATATTTTGTATTTCTGTGGACCCATAATTGGTTAATTTAAAAAAAAATGAAGAAAGGGTTTTATATGACATAGGAGGCAGTTGATTTCTCAGGCATGTTTTTTTCTTTTGATTAATGAGTATCCTAACTGTGACTGACATTTACTGTTATCTAACACATTTCAGCCACCACTGTTAATGGCTCTGTGTTTATTTTAACTTGTTCTGAAAGTTCAGAGGGGATAGGAGTGATCCTTGCTGGGTCTTCTCACACATTCCTATAAATTCTTTCTCCCACAACTCTAGCTATTAAAAAAACTTAAAATGAGAGACAAAATGAAAGATAATAGAAGAAGTTTAACATTGCATGAGACTTTTTTTTACCATATAGGATTAAATCCTGCCACACCCTTTTCATGGCCACAGAAGTCTTAATTGCAGTGGAACACATACAGGGTCCCCAACATTTACTAAATACTGCAGAGCTTTTCTTCACATGTTCAGTGTGCTGCTGTCTTCAAGGTGGTGTTTGGGGACAAAGCATAGTTGGACTAGGGAGGGTTAGAAATGGAGTTAGTGGATCTGCGATTTTATGAATCTATTGGCCATTCCCTCCCATGGAGTAAGGGAATAAAGCACAAAAACCACAGAGGCTACATGGTTCCATGACCACACTGTGGTCTAAGGGGATTCCTTGTCCATCACTACCACAGTTCTCTTCCCAGTGCACAGCTGTGTGTGCTGGGCTTATGATTTGGCACATAAAATTGAACACCATACTAGTTTCATGATTCACCATCTTTACTGTAAGTGCGGGTCATACAAAGGGTGTGCTTAACACCTTAATGCTACTAAGGTAAGTTTGGCTCTGATATGTATTTTATCCCTCACTATAGAGAGATACTGTATGTTTTTCACTGTGTATCTCAGCTAAACTGACCAACAGATGTGGAATCTTTTGATGCCCATTTCCTTCTCTTCTTCTTTAAAGCAGTTTAGCTTTAACTACCTCTGTTTCCAGACAAAAGCAGGATTTAATTCAAACTGAAAACCAAATGCTGAGCCTCAATTGAATCTAGTATGCTGTTGGCACTATTTAAAAACTAAAATAATAGTGTGACGTTCCCCTGGTGTTATGTGGACCAGTGATCTGCTAGGTCACTCCAATCCTTTACTCTGGGAGCCAGCCTTACCCTGCTCTGCTGTGAGAACCCTAACTCCTGGGCTGTTCACGCACAGCCTCTAGCATGTAAGTTGCTCCCAGCTACGTGAGTGAGCATTTTTGGCCAGCCACTGCTTGGACTGTGCAACCAAATGACACTAGCCAATATCTCTGGTCCCAGACACAACCCTAGGAACCTCCATCTTGCAGTGTCCAGTTATGCCTGCTGGATGCTGCAAGCTTATATGAGTTCATCAATTTAACAAAGAAATTGATATGCACCAGGCTTGTTATCCCAAGGGCAGTCTCTGACACACTTCAAACCAAGCACACTGCTTCAGGTAGAATAAACAAACAAATGTATTAACTACAAAAAATAGATTTTAAGTGATTATAAGTCAAAGCATAACAAGTCGGATTTGGTCAAATGAAATAAAGGCAAAATACATTCTAAGGTGATCTTAACACTTTCAGTGCCCTTACAAACTTAGATGCTTCTCACCACAGGCTGACTGGTTGCCCTTCAGCCAGGCTCTCCCCTTTGATCAGCGCTTCAGTCGCTTGGTGGTGATGTCTGTAGATGGAGGTGGAAGAGACGGGAAGAGCATGGCAAACGTCTCTCCCTTTTATCATGTTCTTTCTTCCCTCTTGGCTTTGCCCTCCCCCCCTTCAGGGTCAGGTGAGCATTACCTCATCGTAGTCCCTGACTGACCAAAGGAAGGGGGGTGACTTACTGGAGAATCCAACAGATCCTTTGTTGCTGCCTAGGCCAGTGTCCTTTGTTCCTGTGAGGCTACACTGGGTTTGACCCATACATGCCCTGATGAGGTGTGAAATGCCCCTCTGTTCCTGGAGAGTTTTGCCTGGGCTTGTTTTAAGCCATGAGGACACATTTTCAGCCTCATAACTATATACATGAAATTACAACCTATAACATTACTATAACAACAATGCTCAGTGCCTCATGAGCCTTCCAAAGACACCCGACATGACAAACTTTGCATTGGATACCACACAATTGTATTATAAGGATGAACATGGGGGTTCAGGGGGTTCCCCTGAGATACAGAATGTTACAAATACTATTTTATAATTATGGTTATGAGCTTATTTTTAACACTGTTTAAAAAAAATCAACATTTTACCCCTACCCTGTAGATTGCATTTCAAATATAGATCAGATATATTTTAATCATCGTAACATTTGAAATCACTATCTAAAGGTGAAGGGTCAGTTGCGTGCATTGCCTTTTTATACTTCCAGCCCAAATTTTCACTTTAAAGTCTGTACCAAGCACTGGGTCAGTATCAGAGAGTAACAGTAGAGTAACCAGTCCTAATATCAGATTAAAAATCCCTGACATGCCAATGGGAATACAGCACATTTATGGTGGTAATCAGAGAGTTTGTAATGAGACATTCACCAGCATATTTAATTCCCTTATAAAATGCTTTGTTGCGTTGGAATAAAACTTTCAAAGTACATATGGTCCTAGTTACTTCAACATTAAAAAAAACTTTCAACAGCATTTTAGTTATTTTTTAAAAAATCAGAAATGCAGGAAATTCAAAGTTACAGTTAAATTTATGGTTAAGACATCCATATATTTGAAAGGATTTTAATGCATGATTAGGACACCCAAAGAATCTTAACTCTAGAGAGCATATATAATCAGATATGTTTAATTTTGCCCGAAATCCATGCCATGTAACATTTGGAAGGGCTGCCTTTTTTAAGCTATTGTATGTGGAATCAAGGCTTTCATATTTATTAAGGGTTTTGAAAAATAATGTACTTTTGATATTTCTCTAATCCATCATAAGATGTTAATTCATTAAAAGGGCAAAATCCTGAGAGGTGCCAAGTACCTGCAGTTTATATTTCAGTCAAGAGGAGTTGCAGGAGGTCAACACCTCACAGGATTTATTCCTAGGAGGATATTGTGTTGCCAGATGTCTCCTCATACAAACTTTCTGTTTCAGAGCAATGAGATCCAGGTTCCAATAATGACAAAATTAGGAAACACAATATAGATATTCAAATCACCTCCTCAATTACTTCTACTTATTAATGTGGTTTAATTACTTCTAATTATGTTGATTCATAATACTTGCTGGTTGTTGGCTGTATATGAATGAGGCACAGTGTAAGTTTATATTGGAGAATATTGATTTTTATATTTAAAAAAACTTCTAAATTAAAAATTTAGTTTACATTTAGAAACTTCTTTTGCTAAAGAATAAAAGAATGATCCAGCTTTGGGGTGTGGTTGTCCAATCTTTTTCTCTTTTTGGCAAAGATACAATAACAAGCAAAAGTAATGTCATAAAATTCTCTTCCACTTCAATGACAAATGATTTTTCTTATATGTAATCTTTTAAAATCATGCTGTACATCCATGTCGTCTAACACATACAATTTACTGATTTTGGAAGGCTTTTTCCAGTTTTATAAATGGAAAAGACAAAAAAAAGTGGAATATATTTAGTCATTTTGGCCTATTTGAAAAAAGGGAAATTGTAAAATGAGAGTGAAAGAAACACACACAGTGTAATGTTCTATTGATCTCAGGTTTCTAATGCAAAGATCATGGTCTAGCCATTAATCAGAAGGTGATGCTTGTTTTATTGCCTTGCCATTTGTAGATGATTATCCAGCTGAAGAAGGTGATCCAGGAACTGAAGGATGAGCTGGCCATGGTGACTGGGGAGCAAAGAACAGAAGAACTCACACAAGAAGAGCTACTTCAGTAATGCTTAATAGTTTCTTTTTCTACATTCACAGTGAAAGTTTTTGTTACCTTCTCTGTTGGCATAATGAAGTCCAAGTGACCTCAAAGCATTAAATTCCCCGGAGACAATAATAAAGTGCAGTTAGACGCCAGGTTAGAGTGGCAACTTTCCATGAAAAGCTGTACTAGGCAGCTGGCAGTGTTTTCATAGCCTCAGCTTTGAGGAAGTAAAGAAAAGAGACTGTGAAGGATGGGAATATCCATCAGATCCCAGCTGAGAAATGTTGTATAATAATGCAAAGTAAAAAAAACCCAAACACTCTCAATACTGGATGTAAGATCTGAAAAGAATTCAAGAACCGTCCTTTGTGTTGAGAAGTATCTTGCTGCAGTCCCGTATCAAAGAAAACTTGCACTACTATTACATGGTACATCCGTGCCTTAAAAGCCAAACATCTAGAATTTTATCAAGCATAATATTCAAAGAGCATGTTCAATACATATAAGTGTTTTGGGAGCATATAACTTTGCTGTAATAAAACAGTAGAACATAATGTAAGGTAGTGCTATGCCTGGTCTAGAAATATAGTCTGGAGCTGCTATACTCTATTCCGGTGGTTGTCAACCAGGGGTACGCGTACCCTGGGGGGTATGCAGAGGTCTTCCAGGAGATACATCAACTCACCTACATATTTGCCTACTTTTACAACAAGCTAGATAAAAAGCACTAGAAAAGTCAGTACAAACTAAAATTTCATAGACTATGACTTGTTCATACTGCTCTATATACTGTACACTGAAATGTAAGTATAATGCTTATATTCCAATTGATTCATAATTATATGGTAAAAATGAGCAATTAAGCAATTTTTCAGTATTAGTGTGCTGTAATACTTTTGTATTCATATGTCTGATTTTGTAAGCAAGTAGTTTTTAAGTGAGGTGAAACCTGGGGGGTACGCAAGACAATTCAGACTCCTGAAAGGGGTACAGTAGTCTGGAAATGTTGAGATCCATTGCTCTATTCCCAGCTTTGATAATGACTATCTATGTGGCTTTGGGCAACTCACTTAATTTCTCTATGCCTCATCTGTAAAAAGAAATTAATACCTGTTTAACAAAGTGTCGAGAGGACTAACTAATTATTTAACAGGTAAGTGATTTAATGTTAAATGCTAAATATTTATTACTATTAATATATAATTAGTACTAAACTCATCCAAAGGAGGACTAGCAGTACTAATAGTCTCCATTCAGGAGAAATGGCAAATTGTAGTGGCTTGAACCCTCACCAGAAACGTTAATGTGCATTTTGTAGATGGGTTAGTGTGTTGTAGTTTCTGGATTAAAAAAAACCCAGTCGGTATGTGTATTGAGGATGAGGAACCAGACAGAAATCTGTAAATGTTAAATCTTGCAAAGTAGATCTGAACCATTCCCAACATGAGTAATTATATTCTGCCTACTTAAAATGTCTTTGCAGTTTTTACTAGATTGTTAATTTATCATTCTGCCAAAAAATTGGGAGGTATTTCTCTCCCAACACGATCCGTGCCCCAAATACCTTAGAAGCTAATATCAGACATGACATAATGAGGGAGTAATAAGATAGTAGGTTGAAAGACAGGGTTAACATGTGTTGGATACTGTGGTTATTCAAAAAGTGCTAATGGCCAGCATAGTGGAGTAAAGAATTTTTTGTTTGTTAATAGAAGAAAGGAATTTATTTGTTGGCTAATTTCTTGTTGGCATCACAGAAGTGAGTCTTGAAGAAGTTGAATGAGGAGTCATCTTGTCTACATGTTGACTTTAAAGACTTTAATTTTCTCACTTTTGTCTTTAGGGTTTATTTTTAGATTCCTCATTAGTTTATGGTTTTTGACATTTGGTAGGATATGACTTGTATGAGAAAACATCAAAATGTTCTTTGTTTGGCAACATTTTGTTATCAAGTAGACATGCATTACATCAATTTTTCACTCTGGGCTTGTCTGCTACAGGGTTTTTGTCATGTTCTGTGATGCTGGTTCTTTTAATTGTTTTTGAGGTCATGATCACTAATCCCACTTATTGAGATTTCCTGCCTTTGCTATTCTCTTCCCCAAGATTGACAGTCAGGTATGGTGGTACAACATGGTAGTTGTATGCATCTGGAAAACCTACTTTAAGCAATGTGTGAATACAAATGCACAAGTTTTGAAGGGCATGAATTGAAAGAAATTAAGTGTTATTCTATTATGTCATTGCTTTTTATCTTAATAACCCTATAAGGTATACAAAAGCACTCCATTCTGACTTCTCAGAAAAGGTAACATGGCTGCCTCTGAAAGGAGTGGCATGGAATTTCTCATTCTAATCCTTTCAGAGCAACTAGGGAGATGATTGTCTGCCTTTAAGGAACACTGAGTGGCATAAAGCAAAACTGCTTAGCAGGACCTTACTTGTGTTAAGACAACCATTTTTGGAATATAGACCATAACATTCTACATTCTGTTAACTTGGTCTTTTAGTTACAATTAGTTCAGAGTTGTGCAATGTGGATATTTGCCTTTTCAAAAATTATTCTTTGCTGGAATGAAGAGCTCTGTAATTAAGATAGAGAGCCAAACTTAAGTACCAATGATTGAGATACAAGACATTTCCTGGAGATTAATAATAAACAAGGAATGCCTCTGGCCATTAACCCCAGCCAGACATTAACCCCAAAGAATTGCCTTGTTCCAAGGTCATTACAGCTATTGCAGACTAAAAATGGCAAACAAAAATAGACATATATGGGTTTTTTTAATGGTTAATGTAGTTTCAAAGGGTATGTAGAAGGCATTGCTAGAGAATTGATGCCCTGTACACAAGCAAGTCAAATTGCTTGAATCTCAACATTCCATTCAGTTTATAATGTAATAAACCCAAGTTTGGATGATTAAAGTGGGGAAAGTTTCTAATGTCAGGATCTGGTTATTTGTTTAGTTTGTGTGTTTTTGCACATAGACTCTGTAGAAAAACAGTTGGAGGTGAAATAAACAGCCAAATGAAAGTTTATAAAGCTTGTGTTTTAGTGAAAATGACTTTCTGTATTTGTTTGAACTTCTACACATTTCTTCTGTTTGTTCTGATAAAATAATAACTGTGTAGATAGTTGAAGATTATTTAATATATTCTACTGTAGGAAATAAAATTCTTTAAAAACGTATATTGTGAAAAGCAACAAAGAGTTCTGTGGCACCTTAAAGACTAACAGATGTATTGGAGCATAAGCTTTCGTGGGTGAATGTCCACTTCGTCAGATGCATGTAATGGAAATTTCCAGAGGCAGATATAAATATGCAGGCAAGAATCAGTCTGGAGATAACAAGGTTAGTTTAATCAGGGAGGGTGAGGCCCTCTTCTAGCAGTTGAAGTGTGAACACCAAGGGAGGAGAAACTGCTTTTGTAGTTGGCTAGCCATTCACAGTCTTTGTTTAATCCTGATCTGATGGTGTCAAATTTGAAGTGTTGTAGCTGATCTGGTTAGACAGCTGTAGACACCAGCGACACCATCACAGGACCTAACCAGATCAGCTACAACATCACCAGTTCATTCACCTGCACGTCCACCAATGTTATATACGCCATCCTGTGCCAGCAATGCCCTTCTGCTACGTACATCGGCCAAACTGGACAGTCCCTACGTAAAAGGATAAATGGACACAAGTCAGATATTAGGAATGGCAATATACAAAAACCTGTAGGAGAGCACTTCAACCTCCCTGCCACACAATAGCAGATGTAAAGGTAGCCATCCTGCAGCAAAAAAACTTCAGGACCAGACTCCAAAGAGAAACTGCTGAGCTTCAGTTCATTTGCAAATTTGACACCATCAGATCAGAATTAAACAAAGACTGTGAATGGCTAGCCAACTACAAAAGCAGTTTCTCCTCCCTTGGTGTTCACACCTCAACTGCTAGAAGAGGGCCTCACCCTCCCTGATTGAACTAACCTCGTTATCTCCAGACTGATTCTTGCCTGCATATTTATACCTGCCTCTGGAAATTTCCATTACATGCGTCTGACGAAGTGGGCATTCACCCACGAAAGCTTATGCTCCAATACATCTGTTAGTCTTTAAGGTGCCACAGGACTCTTTGTTGCTTTTTACAGATCCAGACTAACATGGCTACCCCTCTGATATATTGTGAAAAAGATGCAACTGAATTGTGTTTGCAGAATATATATATTTGCATGGCCAGTCATGAGT
The DNA here is from genome assembly GCF_002925995.2 of Terrapene triunguis. Taxonomy (NCBI): domain Eukaryota; kingdom Metazoa; phylum Chordata; order Testudines; family Emydidae; genus Terrapene; species Terrapene triunguis. The sequence goes on from NW_020664436.1 coordinate 3,806,712, forward strand.
GTAACTATATCTGCAGATACATGAACACCAAGAGGTGGCATTTGAAAGTTCAGCCCTCATTTAGTGTCTATCTGCCCAATACTGCAAACCTCTACTCACAGGATTAATCCCATTTATTGAAATTGTCCACATGAGAAAGGACTGCTCACATGAGCGAAAGTTTGCAGGAACAACCGTAAACAAGGGAACAAATATAAGTGGACAGTCCTGTATGGCATCATGTGTCAGCATGATGATCTGCTATTGAGTGTGTGACTGTGAAACCTCTATGTTATAAATTTGTTTTAAATCTAAATCTAAATAGAATTACTTAATAGGTTAGGAATGGGGCAGATGGTTATGACATACAGTAGAGGAGAAGAGATGCTGTATATAGGCTGATACAGCATGCTGAGTTGCCCATAAATAGGAGTCACCTTACAATAATGGCTCTCAGAGGCATAGTGAATAATTCTTTTAGAATAGCGGCAGCCTGTTTGGCCTAAAACATTAGGAATCTCTGCCAGATTAGCATTTCTTGTTAGATGTTGCTACTTATCCTATCAAAGGAAATTATAACTAACATCAACTGTGGAGTTCAGATACTATTTGCAAATTTCTATTGTGTTAACACATCTTCCGTTGACCTTAAATGATCTGTACCTAAACTATATATTTTGAAATATTCAGGGTATTTGTAGTTCTTTTGCTTCAAAATTCTTAAACTTTAATAGAAGTCTTTCTGTGGTCTTTCCTTAAGGTTTATGTAATATATTATAAATCAGGAGCAGGTAATTAACTAGAGAAGTGAATACTAAATATGTCCAGGTCAAATCTGTACAGTACCTTCATATTTTAGCAGTTTCATTGTGTTCCTTCGCCTAAATTTTGGGAAGACCAAAATAAAATTAGACTTTTCAAGGCATTCTGTACTATGTGGTGTAATCAGTTTATTGTTTGCTTGATGCTGATACAGATACCCAAAAGAAACATTCAGGTACAAAACACCTGAGCTAAAATCTTTCAAGCACTAAGCAAGTACTTCATTTGCTATCTTTGTATAATTGTTTATTTCAGTTAGGCGGCTCTTTTCAGTAGAGGAGGGATACAAAAATGTAGCAAGGGCCTGTGGATAAGCAATGGAGCTCAGGGCCAGGAATAGTTTTCTAATCTAATCGAATTTATAATGTGTCCATGACCATATATCTTAGCACTAACAAAATTAAATAAACATCCAAATAATCAGAAAAATTGTATTCTCTCTCTTTCTCATTAATGGAGTGCACATGGAAAGTGGTGATACTACTTCTCTACCTCTTTACTTCTCCCCTCTTCTCAAGACTAATCAGTAAAATGGGCATAGTGATACTTCTGACTGTTGTCTCCTAGGTTTGCTGTAGGAATTAATTAGTTAATGTTCTAGTGTTTTGAACATATAATTAGCTATAAAAGTATTATATTTCAAATTACTTGATTCATTACTTTCTGCCAAGTGCATCTTGCATAATGGGCTACATCCCATTTGTCTTACTGCAGTAGTCCCAACTGAGGTCAATGAACTATTCACCTGAGTAAAATGAGTAGTGTTTGGCCCAGTACATGAAAACGTTTCTGTAGCTGGTTCTTTCATTTACTTTTTTTATTCAAATAGAGGGAGGATCTTCCAGTTGTTTTTTTAATTAGTGGAAAGGAAAAAATATCTCTCAGGGAGACCATATAACGCTGCATTGTCGCATTGTTTTTCACAACATTCAAAACAAAATGAAAAACAAATGTGCTTGACTCTTCTAGTATATAGTACATTATTACACAGCACGAGTCTTGAGAATAAAGCTACAACTGCCTCTGGAATTCTAACCTTAAATTCTATCTTCTGTAGGTAGCATTTACCTTATTTCTTTATATTTAGGGTTGTATTATTTTTATACTTGGTTAAACATGTAAGAGTTCTGCTGCTCTCATTTAGTTTATTTAAATATATAATATCATCTTCTGCTAGACTGCATGGTTCAGAATGGAGTTCATAAAATGCTGTCAAAATAGGAGTTGCTTCCTTTGAATCTCACAGTCCTCTTCTTTAACTATAATGGGCTGATCCTTAAATGTTTCTTGGAGCTAAAGAATTAGTTCCTTGTTTAGAAAAAAAATTTGGAACCCTTTGACACTTGAAAAAACATGTATAAAATAGCAGCATGAGTACACCCACTAGAAGGTAATTGTATACTCACAGGTTTCTGTATTATAATTTAAAATTTAAAAAAAGTCGCATTTAAATGGAATCGTTCTCCTTTTTTTTGTAAGTAGCATGCCAGAAATAAAAGGGAGAGGCCTTTTTGTTTGAATGATGTTGGTATAATTTCTTTCTCCGAATGAGCTCACTAGCAACCTAAGTTTTATGCCCAGAAAATCAGGATTTCAAATCAAAACATTTGTGTTCCATAGCGCCCACGCTTCCAGAATCCATGCCAGTTGGAACTCTCTAAACCTGGGACTGGAAATGCTGGCTTAGCACTTCAGTCTATTAATAACTTTAACTTCTTTCAGGTACACACACTATTGCAAGACCTTTTTATTTTTAACTTAATTATTGTTCATCTTTTTCATGTGCTGGACTTGTCATCAGTCCCTTCTGGCTTTTATTTTCCCAATTCAACATTTTGACATCTTTATGCTAGCACAGTACTAAAATATTGCACTGTGTGATAAAACATAGAGCTTTAACAGTCACACAAGGCTTAAGCTGCTATACAAACAATGCAGATAGTATTTTCATTTACAAAAAGGGGAATGGAGATCAAGAGCTCATATTGGCTGATATTGAGTCCATATCAACTGCGAGGTGGAGGTGACAAAGGGTATAATTACCTTGTCTCATATCAAGACAGCTATGAAAGGTCAGAATAACAATGTGCAAAAAAATCTTTACCATATTTTCCCCTGATTGTAACTGAATACACTACAGGCTGATGACATAGCTCTAGGTGTGCAGGAGCTCTGTACTTCCACAAAATTATCCTTGTAAGCTGCATCAGTTTGATGGACAGATTAATTTATATTAGAGTTTCATGCTGCAGCCCTTCACCGTGGTATCTGAGCACCTACATTTAAAATGGCCAGTACATAAGAATAGAAATATGGCCATTCTGGGTCAGACCAATGGTCCATCTGCCCCAGTAGCCTGTCTGGCCAGTGCCAGCTGTTTCAGAGGAAATAAACAGAACAGGGTAGTTATCGAGTGATCCATCCCTGTCATCCACTCCTAGTTTCTGGCAGCTAGAGGCTTAGGATACCCAGAGCATGAGGTTGCATCCCTGACCATCTTGGCTAATAGCCATTGATGGACCTATCCTCCATGAACCTATCTAATTCTTTTTTGAACCCAGTTATACTTTTGGCCTTCACAACATCCCCTGGCAATGAGATCCACAGGCTGACTATGCATTGTGTTAAGTAGTACTTCCTTTTGTTTGTTTTAAACCTGCTGCCTATTAATTTCATTGGGTGACCCCAGGTTCTTGTGTTATGTGAAGGGGTAAATAACACTTCCTTATTCACTTTCTCCACACCATTTCTGATTTTTTAGACCTCCATCATATCCCCCTTACTCTTCTCTTTTCCAAGGTGAACTGTCCCCGTCTTTTTAATTTTTCCTCATATGGAAGCTGTTCCATACCTCTAATCATTTTTTTTTGCCCTTCCAACATTTTTGTTGCCCTGTACCTTTTCCAACTCTAATATATCTTTTTTGAGATAAGGCGGCCAGAGCCATACACAGTATTCAAGGTATGGGCTTATTAGGGATTGCATTATTATATTTTCTGTTTTATTATCTATCCTTTTCCTAATGGCTCCTAAATTCTGTTCACTTTTTTGACTGATGCTGCACATTGAGTGGATGTTTTCAGAGAACTATCCATAATGACTCCAAGATCTCTTTCTTCAGTGGTAACAGAAAATTTTAATCATTGAGGTGTGTGTCTTTTCAGAGGTAAAAACACGTCCGAAAAGTGAAAGCTTTTCTTTTATGGTGAACTGACTGTTTAAAGAGTGTTGGAACACACGTTAGTGAAGAAAGTGTTACTACTGTGTTTTCACTGAAATGCTGACATTTCTGTAATGACTGTTTTCAAAGCTGCTTCAAACAATATGTGAGCTTGGTACAAAATGGACTAAAGAACTGTTTTTAATCATGTAACTTATTTCTCGTATGATCAGCAGGGCAAAAAACTGAGTTCTGCTTAATTTCTGTAGATTAAAGATATGATTGGTTTTATTTTAAAAGTGTAAGCAATAAAAGAGTAGTTCGTTTTTCAGATATGGACACCTAACAAGAATGGAGAAATTCAGATGCTTAAATTAGAATTTACACATCAAGGTGCCTGTTTGATTGTCCAGTTGTGGGATTTAGGCATCTATTATTTCTTTTAAATGATGGTTCTACTCTGAACAGCAATTGTGTAAGAAAATGCCATTTTTACTCATCAGTTCCACTCACTGGGTGTATGGGTCAAATCTGTTGCTTCAGTGACTAGGATTTTTACTCCTGTTAGCTCTGTAGAATCAGGGAGTATGTCTACACTTGAAATGCTGTATCACTGCAGCTATGCTGCTTTAGTGTAAACACCTACTACAGCAATGGAAGGGGTTCTTCTATCGCTGTAGTAAATCCATCTCCCTGAGACACAGCAGTTAAGTCAATGGAATTCTTCCATCGACCCAGCTCGGTCTACACCAGTCAACCTACAACATTTATGATCATCAACTTAGTGCCAAAAACAAGATATAGGGGCTATACCAGTATTCTCCTTTTTCTTCTCAAAACTGTCCATCTCCTTCTTGAACTGATATTGCACATTCCAATATTCCAGGTTTGGACCAACTCTATGGCCTTTTGATTAATTTTTCTAAAATTGTATTTTTGGTTTGCTAGTTGCAAGATATTATGACTATTTTTATTTTAAGGAGACTTTACTGTATTGGCAGCATTATTTAAATCTTATTCACAAACGTGAATCTAATCAGTTTTTTGCAGCATGACTAGGATCAAGAGAAACCAGAAAATTGCAAGGATTTACAATCTCCCTGTAGAAGTCCTGTAGGCTTTACTTCTTTCTGTAGAATCTAAGGCCTGGTCTACACTAGAAGGGGGGAGGGAAATTGATCTAAGTTCATGTAGCTGAAGTCGACATACTTAGACCTACTCACCGCGGTGTCTTCACTGCGGTGAGTCAACTGCTATCGCTCCCCGTCGACTCTGCCTGCGCCTCTCGTGGCGGTGGAGTACAGGAGTCGACGGGAGAGTGCTCGGGGGTCGATTTATCGCATTTAGACTAGACACGATAAATCGACCCCCGCTGGATCGATCGCTGCCCGCCAATCCGGCGGGTAGTGTAGACATACCCTAAGACTGAAATATTCAAACTTGTATACTTTAAAGAAAGCTCCAAAGATGTGACCTGGAGTAAAATTTTCAAAAGCACCAAGTTTCATTTTCAGAAGTGACTTACCTTTAAAAATCTGGCTCTTAAATGCCTATTTAGGCATTGCTGAAACAGTGTTGCAAAGCCTAACTGATTTAGGAGCCTAAATCACATTTTCAAAAGGGATTTAGGTACATAAGTGCAACATCCTGTTGACAATTGATGGAATTTAGACACTTAAGTGCTTAAATCACTTTTGGAAATGATGTTAAAGCTCCTAAATCAGTTAGGTGTTGCAACACTGAGCAAAGCAATGCCAAATACCTTTTAAAATCTGGGCCTAAGTTTCACTGACTTTCATTGTAGTTTTATTGATTTAGGCTCCTAAGTCATTTAAGGACTTTTGAAAATGTATCTCTTATTTGCAGAAGTGCTGAGCATCCATAACTCCCACTGAAATCATAGGAACTACAGGTGCTCAGCCTCTCTGAAAGTCAGAGCACATATTTATAGAGCCCTGCGCAGATACACAAATGTGTATCTGCATCCGATCCGCTATCCCCAAAAATTATCCGTGGATTTGCTGGGCTCTACATTGGGGGCTGGGCTGAGGCTGGAGCACAGTCGGGGAGAATCGCAGGCAGCTGTGGGGAACCCGCACGGAGTTGCGGACCCCCCACTTGTCCTCGGTGAGGCGAGGAGCCTGGGGGGGCGGGGACGCAGCCGGGGGCTGCTCTCAGCCCCCCCCCATCCTCCCCTGCACCGCGGGCAGGTGGAGGGTCCGCTGCTGGCCTGGCGAGAGGAGGGAGACCTGTGGAGCTGTTTGGGGGCTGCTCGGGTCCACCGCGCTCTGCACAGCTGACCACCTGGCTCTTATCGTGGCCAGGCTGTGGCTCTGAGCCACCCCGCTCCCTGGCCAGAGCCAGGTCGGGGAGAGCCGCACTGTCAGCTCCTCCCCGCACCCAGTGTCCCTCCCCCCGCTGCCAAATGTCCCAGCCCCCCACTCAGTGTCCCTTCCCCCCAACCTCCCCACCAAATGTCCCAGTCTCCCCACTCAGTATCCCTGTTTCCCAGTACCCCCGCCCAGTGTCCCTGCCCACCAGCCCTTCCTCCTAGGGCAGGTGGAGGGACTCAGGCTCCCCACAACTGCTAGCGTGGCTCTCCCCAACCCAGCTCCAGTGGGGGGGAGTGGCTCGGAGCTGCAGCCCGGCCACGGTAAGAGCCAGGCAGGCAGCTGTGGAGAGCTGCGGCGGACCCTCCACTTGCCCTGGGTGTGGGACCCAAGCAGCCCCCGACCCAGTGTCCCTGCCCCTCAGGTCCCCTGCCCAGGGTAGGTGAAGGGTCTGTGTCGTGGCTCCTCACAGCTGCCCACTCGGCTCTTACCGTCAGAGTCCTGCGCGGATACAAAATTTGTATCCGCATCCACGCTGCTATCCGCAGAAATGGTCCATGGATATAAAGCAGATACCCGCAGATTTGCAGGGCTCTACATATTTAGGTTCCTAAATAAGCATTTTGGTGCCTAATTTTAGACACCCAAGTTTCAAAACTTTGGTTTAAGTTTCTAGTCTAGTAAAGTGCCAGACTTCCCCCATTCATCTTAATTGGATGTTAATTCTAAAGCCTAATTATAGTTGCTTAAGAGTCACACTGTTAGCTTTGGCACTGCTGATTAAGGCCAATAGGAGTTTGCCATTCTGCTCAAAATGATTAGCATACTAAAAATATCCAGCTAATACCCTTGTCTGTTGTGGCTGGACTTATCAGTCACAGTTTCCTTCATTTGGAATGAACTTACTTTGGGAACAGCAGCACAAGCATTGAATATGAAAATAATCAAATATTATTTCAATTTGGAACATTTGGAGGCATTTGTTGCTTTACTTAAAAATTAAGATAATAGCAATTGGCCTGAACCTGAAAGGACTGAGCCTCTTCAACTCCATTTGGCTTCATTGAAAGTTGAAGGGGCTCCACACTTCAAAGGATCAGACCCAATGTTTGTAGCATTGCTAGCTTAAAAATGTTGGAGCTTCTGGATGCAAATTGAGGATTTTCTGTGCTCTCTAGAAAACCTAACTAATCTACCTTTTAAAGAATATAAAGTCACAAGACCTTTAACAGAGCTTGAATATTTCTAATGTGTTAACATTGTATTGTAGCAAGACTTTGTGCTGTGTATCCATCTACCCGATAAACATAGAAGGGTGAAATCCTGATCCCATTAAAGCCACTGTTTTGGCATTGACTTCAATGAGGCCAGGATTTCACCCACATTACTCTTTTTAAATCTAGCAATGGCTGTGCTAGCGTAATGCAGTAATTGAATGAAACATGATAATTTACAAGCTCACGTATCACTCATTTTCACTTTACAAGAAATTGGACCTCAGCAACAATTTTTGATATATAGTTTACCAATGCTGGGTTTGTTTGTTTTGTCCATGTCAGAGCCAAGTATTTATATGAAAACATTAAAACTGATACTAGAATGGGGTCTACAGCTTTTATTGATTTTATATATATATATATATATATTATTGAAGCATTTGAGTACTCAGGACCTAATACAATTATATAAGGTGGCTAAAAAAAGTATGTGTCAGTATATGCAGTAATTAGCATCTATAGTTTTCTATTACAGTAAGGGCCAAATCCTGCTTACCTAAAAAGGAATCATCTACTTGCCTCAGTAAGCCAAGCGATATTTGAACCAGGAAGCTATTTTTACATTAGCCTTTTTTAGGAAATTTATTATTATTATTATTATTATTGTTTATTAGTAGTAGTATGACCGTAGTATCTAGGCACCCCAATCATAGACCAGGACCCTGATTTAGCTAGGCACTGTGCAAACACAGAACAAAAAGACAGCCTCTACCCCGAAGAGCTTTCAAACTGAGTATAAGAGAAGAGACAATAAATGCATCCAGACGGATAGGAATGTACAAGGAAACAGTGAGACAATATTTTCTACATTGACAAGACAGACACATGGTAGTGGAATGGATAGAACACACAAGCAGAGTGAACAATGTGATGGTGAAAAACGTCATGTTCCATGATTTATTTATTTGCTTGGTATTCGATGGGTTAATTCAGGAGAGGATCAGCTAAATGGAAAGGGAATGGAAGAGCAGGGGGGTGAAGGGAACAGGTCAGGGGAGGAGAGGGTAAGAGGGGCAACTGTGCTGTGAAGCTGTGATGAAGAGACTTTGAGGGGGTTGGCGGAGAAAGGGGAGGGTTGGTGCAAACAACGAATCAGCACAAGGCAGAGATAGTCAGAACGGTATGCTTTTGACTGGAATGTCCAAAGGTCTCTGCCTTGGCTGGTTCTGTTCCTCTCGGCTGGAGTTTCTGGCTGGCTGCTATCTGCAGTTCTCCCCCAAAACCACATTGATGGGGGAAGGGAAGGCACTGTCTGGATCCTAGTGCCCCCAGAATGGGGCAGTTTCCCCTGCACAGTTCTGGGTCAGAAGGTTCTAGCAGCAGGGATGGCCCCAGCTGGGCCACATTTTACCCTCTCTCTCCCAGTGCAAAAGTCCCTACTTAGGCTGCTTCACTTCTGTTGCAGCTCCAGTGGTGGTAGCAAGGTGAGAATGCCAGTGTATACAGCACATTGGCATTTTTACCACCGTGTGGTCTAACTCTTCTCAGAACAAATCTGGACGACACAGAACGGCTGCCATTTACACTAGTGCTTCGCGCTAGTGCAAAGTTGGAAGACTCCCTCCCAAAATAGTCAAGTGTAGATGACCCCTAAATGCTTTTAGACTACAAGGTAAAAAATATCTTTTGCAAAAAAACATGCTGAGACAATTCATCTGAAACCACAGCCCACTAAAGGTTATGAATAACAATATAAACTCTTATACATAGGGCCTGATCCAGCTCCCATTAAAGTCAATGGAAACACTCACATGGACTAAAATGGGGTTGAATCAGGCTCACAGCTTATTAATCTCCATTGTATCGTTTAATATTAAGAATAGACTGCATTGCATGAATGCCTTTTGTTCTGCAGCTTAGTCATAAAGGGATCTTTTGGTATAGATAGTGGCATTTTGCACCTCTTTCCAACATAAGCTGAGATGTATCCTATACACTTTATCTCCTTTGTCGTAATGTTAGCAGGAATGCCTGGAAGTATTTTCCATTTTCTCACTAGTCTTTCATAAGAACATCAATTAATTAGCTGGTTAGAGACCCTGGGGGTTTTATTCTCCTATTGATGCATAGAGAACTTACATGGATAGCTCCTATTAGCTATGATGGCAGTTACGTTTCAATCTCTCGTGTACCAATGGATACATAGATCCCTAGTTTTTAGTGAATGTGTTTAGTGTTTAGTTCAATCACAAACTAAATTACATGGTCAGACTTGAATTCTTGGTTCCTTTATGCACTAGGATCATTATAACAGTTAAAACATTTTTCAAAAAGAATTCTCTGCCATAATGGACTAGAAATGCATGGTATGAGTTAACAATAGCAGGCCAGAGACCCTACTGCAAAGTTTATAGTGAACAAACTGAATTTCTGCCTACTCCTCTTAGCAGATTTTGTGAAAATAACCCATCTAATGACCTCAAAAATGTTTCAGTAGCTTCTTTTGTTTAGAGCCTGTTTTTCATAGTCTTGGATTTCAGGTTCACATGTCATAGAATCCACAGCTGACACTAAATTGTGAATTCATTGTTCTTTAACTGAACTCCACTTTTATATGTGATATACGGTACCAGTGGTCTGTGGTTAAAAGGCAAGAGCTCCCACAAATGAATCATCGCACACAAGGCAAGGGCAAAACGAGGGCTTCCAAAATCCCTAGAAGTCTTGAATTCTTGCCCCTGTGTTTTGAGACCCTGCATGCTACATATTATTGAAAGCTCTAAACTTTAAAAAATCATGTAAAAACTGGCTGATGGTGCTTTCTCTGATGTATTTCAGCTGTGTTATTTGCATCCTGGTTCATAAAAACATGCCTGACTGGTTCAGAACTGGAAATGCATATTGAATATTGTTTAAAGAGGTAAAAATCAGTTGTTAAAGAGGATAACACTGCAGTATAGCAGATATCAGCTGATCGTCTTTCAGTTGGACTATCATAGAATCTGCCTCCCATCTGAGGTAATATGGATAGGCAGCTTTTGTGGTTTTGTGTGTGATATGATGAAGGTGTTGATAGGCAGGCTTAATTAAGGAAGAGCTCATGAGAGCATGGACGGTAGTAGAACAGAGGTAAAGTTGATATTGTAAAACTGTCTGTAACTGCTGAGTGCTTAGAAATGTCTGCATTTACAACATAAGAGCATTATAAAGAAGAGGGTAATAAAAGACCAAAGAGTTACTTAATACTTGTAAAAAATATGGGATATTAGGAATGGCATAAGATGGGGGGAAAGGCAAAACAAAAACAAGACAAGGGGGAAAAGGTGAAGTCATTAGAAAGGACTTTGTGTTTCTGTCAAAACTTTCACTTTAGTGTTGTCACTCTAGTTATCATGAGAAACAATTCAAGTCCTTTGAAATCAAACTGAAAAGAAGAGGAAAAAAAGACTGTGCCCTTCAGATGTTCCTTTATGATATATAAAGACAGTATCATAACATGTTTTGCTGTTTTTTCTTCACACAAAAAAATCCAAAATAAACTTTCAGCTTTATTTGTACATTCAGAATATCAGATCCAATCTTCTTTCTATTTTTATTTATGATTGATTTTTGGTGTGAGGACAAGGCCTTTTGGAATATTTTTGGAAGACCTCAGTGATCCTCTCACATGAGAGCTGCAGCTCTCCCAAGACTACGATTCAGCGTCCTCTCCACCCTCTGGCTATGTGTACACTGGGAATCGTGTTGGGTAGCACCTGCTAAAACCCTACTGTAGACAGAGCAATTTGTATTTTAACACATATTAGCTGGTAGGGGTCTATCCTAGGGCTTACCTCCACCAGCTAACTCATGTTAGAACTGCAACTTGCCTGGCCTACACTACAATTTTAACACCACTATTGTTAGATTAACACTAGTGCAGGTATATCTATGTGTGCTACAATCACACCTTCATTTGCAGTGTACACATCCCTAATACTGCTCAGTGCTTGACACAATGCTAAATCAGTCATCTACACAATGCTACTAATACCAGTGGAAATACAGTTTAGCAACAGTGAGAAATGTATAAAAAAAGGCCAAAGTGAAAAGCGAGGACCAGATATTCTTGATACTAAACTGAAAAAACAAACCCAGATATAAAAACCAACCCAGAGCCTCTTTATACACCAGGCAGGAGGAATATTTTGTATATTTTTTTGTTTTTCAGTTCACCTTAAAGACAAGCTGTTGTCTCAGGAAAGTATAACCTACTTTTTGTTGTTGTTGCTGCTGTTGTTTTTTGCTGTCTTAAACACTTAATGCCACATCCCTATGCTTCGCTCCATGTATGCTATCTTGTAACTGGACCAACTTTAAATGAATTTTATAAATTGGCCTTAAACTTAATCACTGCAGAGTGTTTAGAAAGTGATGATTGGGGAGGGTGGGGAGATTCTTACTCACTTGAGTTCTCTGTTCATTATTCTTGGATGATCATTGAGTGAGAGAAACTCTTCCTTGTTTACTGCTGTTTTTCATAAAGAAAAAGGCCTTTGTGTGCTACTATTTTTTCTTCCTCCTCCAGGGAGCTTCTATTGGGGAAAACTATTCTTCCTGAGGCAGCAGGGTTCTGGCAACTGACTTCAGCACACTCTAGCTTCCAACAGTGTGAGCCAGGCCTGCTGCAGTTAGGACAGAACCCAACAGTCCTGAGGGGAAGAGTGCCATGATTTGAAAATCTCCTTTTGGAGCTTGCCGCAGCTACTAGGTGAGCGGTAACTGGTTGACCTTTAATAGTTGACAATCCCTGTACTCAGCAACAAATGGGAAAAAAAATACATAAGGGACACTTCTGGATTTACAGGTGGCTTCACTATAATGTGTCTGCATGGATACCCCTGAAGACCACTTAGAAGCTACAGCTAATGAAGAATGTGGCAGCCTACTTGCTTGTTGTATTCATTATAGGGAATCTATTACCTATGTTTTAAAGATTGCACTAGCTCCCTACTCATTTCCTGATGCAATTCAGTGTGTGTTGATATTGGCCTTTAAAACTTAAGAACTTGTGTACACAGAGACTGGAACTGAAATAATAATATTATTTGTATTATCATAAGGCCTAGAAGCTCCAATGATGGACCAGGTCCCTTTTTATTCTGGAGGCTGTAGGAAGAGCCCCAAAGAGCTTACACTATGACTATAATACAAGAGACAACAGAGAGATACAGACAAAGAGACGGGGAAGTACAAGGAAAAAAAAGAGACAGTATTGGTCAGCATGACAGGTAGTGGTCTCAGCACACCAGTACCCTAGCCATTTTCAAGTTTTTTATAGGCCTCATGGCAAAGGAGAGTCCTAAGGAGGGTTTTGAAGGAGGATATTGAATAAGATTTGCTGATATTTACAGGGAGCTTCTCCCAGGTGTGAGGGGCAGCATGGGAGAAAGCACATAGGTGTATGTTTGAAAATTTAACAAGTGGGCAATAGAGACTGGCATCATGGGTCAGTCACAGGCAGGAGTTGACCTTTCAGTACCGAATGAGAGATGATAGGTAGGGGGAGGATAGGCCATGAAAGGCCTTGAAAGTGAAGACCAGTAGCTTACGTTTGATAGGATAGAGAAAGGGGAGCCAGTGGAGGGATGCAGAGAGTGCCAACATGGTCAAAGTGACAGGCTAGGAATATTATCTTAGCTGCAGCATTCTCAGTGAATATCAGCAAGGCAAGATTGTGTTTGTGAAGACCAGAGAAAAGAAGCTTACATAATAAATAACTAAATCGATTGTAACTCACGCTTTTAGTTATTTCAGTGCAAATCTGGGTGGACACTCTTATTTCAGAATAAGATTGCCCCATTCCAACAAAACTTATCAGTAAGAAAGATGACCAAATTATATAAAAATAGGACACTTATTTCAGAATATGAGTGTTCTAAGTGTCCTGTTTTGATATAACTTGGTCACTTTTTTTATTGACAAGTCATCTTGGAATAGGGCACTTTGATTCTGAAATAAGAGTGTTGAGACACCAACTTGCATCGAAATAACTAAGGGTGGGAAGTACAACTAATCTAGGTATTTTGATTCCATTTGCTGTGTAGACAAGCCCTGATAGAAGTTGAGTCTCAGTTACCTGAGAGTGTCTTTCCTTATCCTTGCTTTGCTATGGGAATTGAGAGCAGCTGATATACTTGAGCATCCTAAATTTGAACACCAGGCAGGCTGTGGACAAGACATTTTCAGTGGAGGACTCTCCACTCTGGAATTGACTTCCCCTGTTAATATGAGCATCCCTCAATTCCTTGGCTTTCAGGGGACAGTAGAGAGCCTATCTCTGACCTCAGGCTTTTGCCTGAATGTGGATCAGAGTAGGAACTTATTATTGTAATTATTTTATTATTGTATTAGTCGTTGGGGGTTGATGCTCTTTAATTTTAGTTAATGCAAATCAATTGATTTGGTACATTTTTTTTAATCATTGATGGAAAAGTGCCCAGAAATTTGTGATTGGCTCATTTTAAAAAAATAATAAAGAAAGAAAATATGGAAAAAAGCAGGAGTTACTGCCAAATCAGTCTCTTACAAAGACAGGAAACATTAAAGTCCTGTACTCCTCGATGGTGTCTTGATAAATACAAGTCAAGTATAGAAGAAAAATCTCATTCTGGATGACTCCTGTGCAGAAGTCGTCAGCAACAATGTTATTCCTGAAAAAAAAAAATGTTCTGATAGTGCTAGCAGTATCTTTTGCCTGATTTGATCTGTTTTATGTCATATGTTTAAAAGCACAACCTTTTCCCTGGAGTACTGATGAATTGACCAGGAGAGAGATTGCACAAAGACTAAAGGAGCTGTTGGAGGGGACACAGCAGTGGATCAGACGTTGTAAAACAGAACAGCTCAGTCGCAAAATGTACTTTTTATTTAAAATGTGTTGCACGCCAAGCAACCTCACTCCGCCTTCAAATATATTCTCAAAACTCTCTTCCTTTGTCTAGCTTTTCACCACTAATCCTTATTCTGACACTTTCTATTGTCTGGGGCAGCTTGCAGACACTACCCAGACCTGAGCAAACAAGAAGTTAATAATAATTAGGCTCACCCAGGTGCTCCACAGAGGGGCTGTAAAAGTTAGCTGCTCCAGGAACAAGAGGACAGAGACTGCCTAGGAGAAGGCTAGTCTCTGAGCCCAAGGCTGAATTAGAAACCCTGAGCTGAGAAACTTTGTTCTCTTTTTATATTCTGATGTTTTGTTAACTATAATTAACTGACTGAGATCAACTTTTCCCTGAAAAAAGGGACAGGGGTGGCTTTCCTTTTGCTTTCTGTGCTAATTCAGCTCAGTTACCTACCTTATGTGGCAGTGGCCAGCTAGGCTGGATTTGCTGGGGGTTTTCCTGCTTGGATGCTATGGGATCCTTTCCCTCCTGACACACCATGGCCCAGATTTGTGTTGGGCTGGGCCATTTTATCTATCTGTCTGTCATACTCATAGGGCCTCCATTACCATAATATCTGAGGGCCTCCGAATCTTTTCATGTAGTGATCCTTCACAACCCTGTGAACTAGGACAGTGCTAATATTCCCATTTTAGCCCTGGGGAACTGCGGCACAGTGATTAAGTGACTTGGTCAAGGTCACACAAAGTCTATAGCTAATTCTCAGGCTAGCTCCCTAGCCTCTGGACCATCCTTCCTCGCTGTCTGCCTTTGGTCACTCTTCTAGCCCTAAGGAGCCTTCTTTATGACCAGAGGGCAGCTAGTACCAGCCCCCTGTCAAGAATGAGCTTTGGAGGACCAAAAAGCAATTCCGGCTCTCCTGCTGCAGCAAGGTTTCCCCTCCCACCCATCTGCCTCTGTGCTAGGGGAGTAAGTGGTGTTTTGCATTGAGATAACATATGGGTGTGTAACTGTCACTTGTATGTTATGTTAACTAAACATTGCATTTTCATTTCTGCTTGGGTCAAGCCAGAATCATGTTCACAAGTTCCATGTTGCATCATAGCTTTGTGGACAGGCCATCTTTGGAGGAGGATAAAATTATTCGGGTGTTGGGGCTAGGCCATAGGGAGGTTATATATCTCCTAGAATTGTAGGCTTTGGTGTGTAGCTGGGGCTGAGAGATGCTCTAGCAGAGACATATCCAGGCCTAGGGTGGGCAAGAGAATATCTTTGACTGGGTGGCCAGATAAGTGGTGGCTCATGGTTGAATTGAGCAGCTACCGCCACTCTTTGTTGCAAAAACCATATTCATTCCCTTCATTCATTTATTTACATTTTTATTGTTTATTAAATAAAGTTGAAGCCTTTGTGCCATAACTTATCCACTGCTTCTGAGCCATCTTTTTGGGAATCCCCTTGACAAGAGTTACCTTCCTGCTCTTACCTGACAATTTAAACACATACATGTATAGCTTTTTTTTAAAAAGAAATTTACTGTACAAAAGTTTGTTGGTCTAAGGTCAGTATCCCACTCTCTCTTCTTATTTACTCTTGTCTCTTCTCCTCCCTCCTGTTGTCCTGTGCTCTGTTGTCATTATTTGTGTTATCTTTCTCATTTAAACTGTGAGCGCTTTGGGGGGGAGGAATAGCTTTGTTGTCTCCTGTAAAGCCTTAAATCATGGCATTATATAACTAGTATTAGACTGTTTAAATTATTTCCATGATCCCTTCATTGATAAATCCTTCTGAAAATTTAGCTCAGTGGACTTAAGATATGTTCAGCATTAAGAGAAACCTCAGACTTCATCTGCATCGCATCATCAATTTATTTTTACCTTTGTTTAATAATTTAATCCACTGGCAGAACTCCCAGTATGTTCTAATTTCTATCCTTTTTGTCATCTGGCTATATGTTTACCTAAGAAGCTTGGTCCTTTAATTCTCTCCTGTTAAAAGGTGTCTGTGCTGTGTGCACAGAAATTAATATTCATGATGTTGTTTGTCTTTAATAGTCAGAATATAAATCTGAAAGCTTGTTTTAGTTCTTGTGCTTAATTGTGCGTTTTGAGGGCCTTTTCCATTCCTTTTCCCTTTGGCAAAAAATTCCATTTCATTTTTGGTTCAGGAAATTCTTCCTCTTTGGCATAAAGGTCTATATTAAAACACACTGAAGAAGTACTGTTCTTTAGAAGTGGCAAAAAGGCTTAGTTGGTTAACCACTTCTAATCTAGGTTCTGCTACAGCAAAGTTGAATCAGTCCATCTGGCACTAAAATCCACTTTGGCTCCAGTCAATGTGTGGTCTTCAAGCCACAAAAAGTGAATTGGGCAGTTGCGGTTTTTTAAAATGCTGGAAATCTCAAGTGGGTGACAGGTAATGGAGGAGGGAGAAAATACCAGCTCACATTCATATTTACTACTCACCTAATTTGTAAATAGGAAACTAAATTAGACAGAACAGTCGCTTGGGACAAATTCATGCTCTCTCTTCTCCCTTGCCTTACTGTTCTCTTTTCTCCTAAAATATTCTTAGTAACTCCCTGCAATGTTAACTTGATGATCTTGTTGCAAGCTTCTAGCTGACAAATGTTTTTGGATTGATTCCCGTGCCTAAGTCTCTGCCAACTGAGGCAATCAGGGTATAGCTGAAATGCCTATTCTTTTATTTACAGTTCAAGTTACTGCCATGTTGTAGTAGCGTTAAATGACCTCACATTGAGGATCTGACCCTATTGCGTAAAATTAGGAGAAAATAGTTTTGGAATGTTTCTCTTATTAAATGTGGTTAATGTAGTGCTCAGTATACTGCAGTGCTACCCAGAGGATTCAGTGGGCCTGGGGCAAAGCAGGGGAGCGGACATACTCACCGGGCGGCGCTCCGAGTCTGCGGTGGCGGTCCTTCAGTCGCTCCGCGTCTTCGGCAGCACTGAAGGACCTGCTGCCGAAATGCTGCCAAAGACCCAGAGTAACTGAAGAGCCCCCCTCTGCCGAAATGCCGCCGAAGACCCGGACCGCCGCTGGGTAAGTAAAAAGGCGCCTCTAGCCAGGAAAGGGATTCTCGGCCAGGGCTTGTGGGGCCCCTGCGGGGCCCGGGGCAAATTGCCCCACTTCTGTCGTCCCCCCCTCTGGGCAGCCCTGGTATACTGCCAGACTTAGTGCTAGATACTGAATGCCTTTGTTTATCCATAGACTAGCTATAGCAC
Organism: Terrapene triunguis; assembly: GCF_002925995.2. Lineage (NCBI taxonomy): Eukaryota > Metazoa > Chordata > Testudines > Emydidae > Terrapene > Terrapene triunguis. Next base: position 3,824,348 of record NW_020664436.1, read on the forward strand.
TGGCAGTTGCAATATAGGCTTCTCCACGTTTCCCAATCATGACACACAGAGGCCACTTGTAGGTGTGAGGGGATAGTTCCCATGTCCATTTATTCATTGGGCTATCTGCTGAAATTACCAGTAAGGTTCCCACTTGTGGGATTGAATGCTTATTCACAGAGACCGATAAATGTAGCAATAATTAAAACTAATATTCTGGTCTTTATTACTCAGTAATCTCTGCTCTGCTTCTGCTTGAGAAACAAATACCTGTAATTCAAGAGACACTTTGTTTCTAACTAATTTAAATAGATGTTTTAAATGGCCCAATCCTTTAAGCCCTTTGCACATACAATTCACCCTGACTTCAGTGGGTGCTCTATGAACTTTCAGGATCCTGCCCTGTCAGAGTTCCCTCCCCACTCTGAACTTTAGGGTAAAGACATGGGGACCCGCATGAAGACCCCCTAAACTTATTTCTACCAGCTTAGGTTAAGAACTCCCCTATTCTTGGATTAAGTAACGCTGCCACCACCAAGTGATTTAAACAAACATTTAGGGAGGGCCACTTGAAGCCCTACCTTCCCCAAATATTCCCCTGAGTCCCACACCCCTTTTCCTGGGCAGGCTTGAGAATAATCCCCCAAACCCCTACACCCCTTTTCCTGGGGAGGCTTTAGAATAATATCCTCACAAATTGGTACAGGTGAACACAGACCGAAACCCTTGGATCTTAAAACAATGAAAAATCAATCAGGTTCTTAAAAGAAGAATTTTAATTAAAGAAAAGGTAAAAGAATTACCTCTGTAAAATCGGGATGGTAGGTACTTTACAGAATAACAAAAGACTCAAGAATATAGAGGATCTCCCCTCTAGGCAAAACGTAAAAGTTACAAATCCAGGGATAAACCTACCTCTAGACAAAACCTCCCTCTAGACAAGGAAAATCACAAGCCAAAATAAAAGTAAGCTAACGCATTCCCTTATTATTACTTACTAATTCTAATTGAGTTGGATTGCTTGCCTTCTTGATATGTCTCCGGCAAGCACACAGAACAGACAGACAAAGAACAGACAAAACAAAGCTTTTTCCCCCTTTCCAGATTTGAAAGTATCTTGTCCCCTTATTTGTCCTTTTAGTCAGGTGCCAGCTAGGTTCTTAACCTGAGCTTCTTAACCCTTTACAGGTAAAAGGATTTTGTGCCTCTGGTCAGGAGGGATTTTATAGTACTGTATACAGAAAGGTGGTTACCTTTCCCTTTATATTTATGACATGCCCACATTTTGGTTTAATGGGATCTAAGAGTGTGCCTTACTGTGTCTCAGCATGTATTTGTTAGCAATAAACTGTTCTTTTTCAGGGCAGAAACTCTAATTCCATTAACATGGTTGCTTAATTTTATGGATGAGCAGAGGAATTAGAAAAATTTCAGACATGCATGAATTTAGAAGAGAAAGTAGCTCTTGCCTGCATTTTTTGAGGCACTGTTGGTTATGGTAATTTGGTATGGGTTGAGAATTAAGCTAACAAGAGCACTCTTCTTGAATTTGTAGAGGTCCATTTGCCAAGCATTTGGTGTCAGTGACCATGTATATAATGAATGATATACACTAAATATTTTGCCCATATAGTCTCCTTTGATAATGTAAACAGGAAAGAAAAAGCTAGCTGGAACTGGCCAGGCTCACGTAAGTGTTGGGAGCAGTGGCTTTAGAGCATGTTGCCCTCTTTCTGCAGACCCCATAAAAACCCTTCTACTCCCACTCCACAGGGTTGAGGCTTTGTTACTATTGAGGAGTCAGGAAGAGGTGGAGCTAGGTGACAGTAACTGTCTGTGGTATCTTCCTCAATTCCCTCACCCACCCCACACCCTGCAAACATTCAGGCATTTACTGCTGAAGCTAATGCTGAACCTGTTCTCGCATGTGTTGTGAACCTCCTTTCCTCAGAGGGGGCTCTCGATCAGCCACCAGCAGAAAACCATGGCTGCTCTAAAGCTGTGCTCCTGTATGGAGAGAGAGATTCTAGGGCAGTAGTCCAGGCAGAAGCACTGGGTGTCCATGCTAAGATCCTCGTGCTCTTCAGTCTTTCACACAGAAATCCTGTCTACCTTGGGGGACACACAGAAATATGGGTCTCAGGCACTGCCTGATCTATAGGAGTGGGGAGAGGTTTTAAAGCTCATCTGCTGATGCATGGATATTATAGAAATTCCAAGAGTTGTAACTCACAGAGTTTCATGGTCCATATGCTGGTTTTCCCTGCCATAGCTTATAATTTGTCTCTAAAAGAGCAATGACACATTTCTGTATCTCCGATGATTTTCTTAATGGGCCTGGTCCTGCAGTCCTAATGTAGGCAACACACACACTGACTTCAGTGGGTATTTTTCTTGCCTAAAGACTGCAGGCTCAGCCCCTTATCAATAAATGAATAAAATGTTTAATACATTTCAGCAATAGGAAGAGAAACAATGGGTCTTTGGGGTATATAGAGAAACTGAGCTCCAAAAAATGACATTGCCCTACATGATGGTGGGGGCTGAGAATTTTATGAATGCAACCTAAATTATTAAGTTTCATATACTTCCTAGCAAAAATACAGGCAGAAAGCATCCAAAGCACTAGTCTTAGAATTATGTCTTGTGAGAGAGCATAGGGAAACTGATTATGGAAAAATTAAATTATGAGAGAAATCAGGAAAACAGAAGATTACTTTTAAACATTTAGTCCCAAAACTATTTATTAGCATACATAAATCATTATCTGAATCATTTGTGATCCCTCCCATGTTAAGCTCAGAGTCTAGCACCAAAAAAAAGAAGTTGATTGCTTGTGTTTTCAAGTAGACTAATAGAATGGACCCCCAAACCAAGAGTCTACTGGGAAAAGCAGTAAACTTGGCAACTCTGAAACACATTCCTAGCTTGAGTCAATGTTGCCTGTTCTTATGAGAATTTTTAAGTTCCCTCAAAGATTATATTTGTTATTTTTGCCTATTATGTGCTTTCAGGCTGGATGAGATAATTAAAACATTTCTGGAAGATCCTGATCCTGAGAGCATGCTGGATGTTGGAGCTGATATGCGCAAGATCAAGCACTGTTTCAATTACATAAAGGTATATTCTGTACACTTACAAAGAAGTGCAGAGAGCCCTAAGAATGAACTGGAAATATTAGAGGACACAAGGGAGAGAGAGCTGAAAAGCAACCATGAAGCTATGGAGAAGAAGGGAGTGTATACAGGGTCGAGAAATGCTTGAAGAATTGGAATGGATTGGAATAATAACCGGAAAATATGCAGCAAGAATCTGAAGGAGCTAACAGGAATAACCAAAGGGTATTAGAGGTGGAGCGAGTGATAGAGAGGACTGGAATTTACAGGAATTGCTGTGCTGAAGTAATCTGTAAATGGATAGAGAGTATATCCAAGTATATATGCAGCTAATAAGGAGCTTTACGTTAGACTAGTTACTCCCAGGAAGATAGCAGAAAAGAGGGTTTGTGTCACTGAACCAGCTGCATCAACTGTGCTGGTTATATGCTATGCTGGGATATACTGCACACAAGATATAGGCTAGGTCTACACTACCTGCCTGAATCGGCGGGTAGAAATCGATCTCTTGGGGATCGAATTATCGCGTCTCGTCAGGACGCGACAATCGATCCCCGAATCGATGCTCTTACTCCACCAGCGGAGGTGGGAGTAAGGGCCGTCGACTGGGAGCCGCGGAGGTCGATTTTGCCGCCGTCCTCACAGCGGGGTAAGTTGGCTCCGATACGTTGAATTCAGCTACGCTATTCGCGTAGCTGAATTTGCGTATCTTAAATCGACCCCCCCTCCCCCGTAGTGAAGACCTGCCCATATACAGGGTGAGGAGTAGCAAGGGAAGAAATTGAACATGGGGTATATTTTTTGTTTTTGTTTATGCTCTGCTATAAAAGCTTCCGCAATTTGCTAATATAGTAAAGTATAAAACACTGTCCCTGAATTTGATTTCTAGATGAGGAGGAATTAATACTCAGTTGATGTTGCTTTTTTCCTTACTACAGTGGGAGTTCCTTACCAGAGAAAGATGTGTAAGGCTTAGATATTTTTATTGAGGAAAACTGATCAGTGGAAATCAGGAGATATCTCATAGCTAACTCAGTACTTATTGCTTTGCAGTCTACCAGTGGTGGGATTTTGCTTTTCAGAAATCCTGAAATCTCAAATCAGCTAGCATAGGTAAACAGTCACGCAGGGATAGGGAGAAATGAATGGGATGAGGATAGAGTGACAAGAACCCAGAACTCTTTTTATTTTATTTCATAGCAACTGATAAATCGTACAAACATTCCTGACAGAAGTCTACTCTCCCCAGACATCACTGGAGGTGAAGATACTAATACCGCAGAGAAGAAAGAGGAGTTAAAGAAGTTGAGAGACCTTCTACACCAAAGAGATAATGAAATCAGTATCCTTTATGAAACAGGATTTATTTGGATTTAAACTAATCTGCCTGCAATCTGAGGTGTGGGTGTGTATGAAATGGTAGATGGTGATCTGCAAAGAATTTCTTCCCTTTCAGATTGATGTATCAATCCACATTCTTAATCTAAGAGTCTCCTACCACTCTTTATCAGAATCCCATTGTTGCACTTGGTCCCTGTTTCTGTTATGAACTGAACCAAAATCCTGGATCCAAATACGCTGGGGTTTTGGGAAATTCTGATCCAGATCCAAAAGTTGTGGTTCAGGCTCATGTCTAGTAAACTCTCTTCCAGAAAATGAAAAACTGGGTCTAGCATAGAAAACTGTGATGCTATATAAAGAACAATTTATTACCTTACAAAGAATAGAATTTCCTGTATTGTTAATTTTAGCCAAATGAAATGCTGCTTCAGGGACTACTGGACTCTCTTCTTTTAGATTAAATGTAAAACGTGTGCTTTCTACATCCAACTTTAACATTTAAACTAAAGCTGAGCCTTTATATTGTGTATGTATAACAAAAATTAAACTACTCAGATGTGCTGTGTCCACTTTACTGCCTCATGGGAAACATATGAGTAGCTGTAGCTTAGCAAAATGAAGAAAGGGCAGTTATTTTTAGCTGGCTGATAAAACTGCAGGCAGACCACAGCATCACCATGTCCCTGAGTTTGTGGCTGATCTGTGGACAAAACTTGAACAATGGCAGAAAATTGACAAATAGCTTTCAAGTTTATAGCAAGCAGAGATTCTTTAGCATTATTAAAAACAAGATTAACTGCATTCTTTGTGTTCAACAATTACTCACAGATTTGGTATATCAAGTGTGAATGGGTTGTACTTCAGACTGGTAGCTTGCTTTACCCTGATGAAATCAAATGGTAGGGAAGCCTTTTAGTCTGCTGCATCCTTCACAAGAGCCAAGATGTTTATTTTGAAAGGAACACTGTCTAGTTAATTTGACTATAAAATTGACTTATAACACCTTTTAAACGTTTCTTATTTTAGCTCAGAAGAGAGTCTTCTTGAAATAAATCATTAAATTGATAAAATATTTGTAATAAAACAACAAAATATGCAATTAATAGAGTCAGATGCACTCGCACCAGATATGCATATGTGGCTTTGTTTATGGAAATGCAAGGAAGGCATTCATTGCATCCATCAATTTTAATTAAAGCTGTATACGGGGAATTGAAATATTAAAAGTTAAAATCAGAACTAGCATGTAAGGAACTGTAAGTGGATTTTGAAGCCTAAATAATTTTACAATTTACTTTTAAAAATTAACATAATGATTGGTGCAATAAAACTACTGAGGACTTGGAGGCTCTCCTGCCATAAACTGTAAGTGATCCTTCTTGTCTTTATGCACACTATAAAAACTATGATAAGAACCAATTTGTAAGACAAATAATTTTTGCCACCTAATCAACTTGATAATTCTAATTCCTCACACCTTGCCCAGATTTTTTCCATGTATTTATCAGATAAATTAGACACAAAATGAAAAACATCTCATCATCTTTATAGGGATTCATGTTACCTTTTTGTTTTTGCTAAATGTGTAGTGAATTCCATCAGAAAACCCCCTGCATTCCTTCATTTAAAGTGTTTTTATGTCAAAGGTCTTTCTAAAGAATATGTATGTAATTGGCAGGAATTTCTTTAAAACCCTGTTTTGTGTTTTATAATCCTTTCTATTGTGGTGTGCTTGACAGTCTTCCTATAAAGTTTAAGATTTCTGGCTTATACGATTTAAATTTGACTGGGGAAATTTGCAGGGTCTAATTGATGTTGCAATGTTACCCAACTTAATAAAGGGAATGTCACCCATTTTGAAAGAGTAACTAGAATTTAATATTTCTATTTTTGTACAGAACCTTACAGTATTTATTGCTTTTATCCAAACGTGGATTGGCCATAGCCATTTATACCACTCACTAATGTCATCTTACTAGTGCTCAGGACAAATTGAATTGGTTATTTGGAAAGATAAGTGTGAATACATAGACATAACATATGGGCCTAACCTGCAATCCATATTCACATGAATAGGCCTTCCATATGTGACTAGTTCCATTCAGTTCTACAAGACTACCTGTATGAGCAAGTGGCCTACGGAGAGAGTGGATTATTATTTATGGAAAGGAGATCCCAGCTAATTTCCTTAAAATGTTCTGCAGATATTCTAGTAAGTATGTTAAAGAAAGAAAAAAAGAAAGCACAGGATGCCCTTTTTCAGCTCAACGCTGGGTCTAGTGGTCTTGCAGTCTCGGAAAGTTCCCTTTCTATAAGCTTGGAAGAAGGTCAGAGGCCATCTGCCTGTGTTAATGTGAAAGATACACAAGAGTTCAGCTCCTCAGTACATAGATCTGCTTTTCTTCCCAGGCGAACAGGTTAGTGAAATGAATTATATGTGCAAATATCCAGTTCTCACATTATGACTTTAAATGTATCATTCTTAGGTGTGGACTAGGACAGGGGAGTTTTACTTTCAGCATCAGCATTCTTGTGCTCATTTGCTTTTGTCCTTCACTTCACAAATATAATTACCTTGATTTCAGGCCACCTCAATGCACAGGTAACTTAATATGCTGATAGGACTCAAATGTTGGAAACGTAAATGAATGTTGAGGATTTCATTTGTAATATAATCCAGGAGATGACATCCTTCCCATGGAAGCTCAAACTACTGACTTAACTAAAACAAGATAAACAGTTATGATTAGTGGTAAGGGCCAGAAAGTAGGTTTCAAATTTTGTCCTTCAAAATAGGAAAGTAATCCTCTTTTCAGGTGAAAAGAAGGTTGATTAGTTCTGTCTCCAGCTGTATAGCACCACACAAGATTCAGTGCTTAACCTTTAAAAGTAAATCTCCTCAGTGTTCCACATTATATAGAACATGCTTGGTTTTATTTGACATTTTTAATGAAGCATTGTAATGATTTTTATCATTATAGTGTTAATGGAATCAAACTTGGACCTCTGTTTAGCAAGTTAATTCAGCAGGGAACTAACTTGAAGCATGTGAGTAGTTTCACTGAAGTCTTAACAACCTTGCTGAACTGGGACATTGGTTTGTAAGAACAAAACCAGAGTGCTTATATTTTCATATGCTGGAACTTTCTGTGAAAAAGCATTTAAATCATCACGGGGAAGGAGGAGTGTTCAAGAATGCAACCTTGCCAAAGGAGATTAGGAAATGGCTGAATTCACAAATACTGTATTTGGTTAACATAGCCTGTACACTAAACATAATTTAAGCATGTGATAGATAATGTCATTTTCAGGAGAAGGGCAGTTTCTGTCCATCTGCACTTATATAGAGTTCAAACCCTTCTTAGTGAAGCTAATTCAATTATTTCCATACTTTCTTCTGTTGAGGAAGTTTTCCTAAGGAGTCTTTGGGTATGTCTACACTACGAAATTAGATCGAATTAATAGAAGCCGGTTTTATAGAAATCGGTTGTATACAGCCGATTGTGTGTGTCCCCACATAAAATGCTCTAAGTGCTCTAGTCGGCGGACCGCGTCCACAGTACCGAGGCTAGCGTCGACTTCCGGAGCATTGCACTATGGGTAGCTATCCCACAGTTCCCGCAGTCTCCGCCACCCATTGGAATTCTGGGTTGAGATTCCAATGCCCGAATGATGCAAAACAGTGTCGCGGGGGGTTCTGGGTACATGTCGTCAGGCCCCTCCCCCTCCGTCAGAGCAACGGCAGACAATAGATTCGCGCCTTTTTACCTGGGTTACCTGTGCAGACAACATACCACGGCAAGCATGGAGCCCGCTCAGCTCAGCTCACCGTCACCATATGTCATCTGGGTGCCGGCAGCCGTGGTACTGCATTGCTACACAGCAGCAGCAGCTAACTGCCTTTTGGCGGTAGACGGTGCAGCATGACTGGTAGCCTTCATTGGCGATCTGGGTGCCGGCAGCCGTGGGGTTGCATTGCACCAGCCCCCTTGTCTTTTGCCTTTTGGCAGTAGATGGTTTATTACGACTGGTAACCGTCCTCTTCGTACAGCAGTGGCTGTCAATCATGGGCACCTGGGCAGTCCTATGGAACTGTTTTGATGAAGATGGTTATCAGTCGTAGTATGCCATTTTCTGCCATGCGCCCTGTTGGCTCATTGCACGTTAGCTGAGTCTTCCCTGAGCAGCAGATCGTGCATTAGGCCTGAAGGCTAACTGCCAAGCACCCAGTACTTACTGCCAAGCACCCAGAAAATGCTGAGGGCTATCAGTCATGCTGCACCGTCGTCTTAAGATGTAAAAAATAGATTTGTTCTGTATTCATTTCCTTCCCCCCTCCCTCCGTCAAATCAACGGCCTGCTAAACCCAGGCTTTTGAGTTCAATCTCTGGGGGGGGGGGGGGCATTCTGTGTGACAGTTGTTTGTATTTCTCCCTGATGCAAAGCCACCTTTCTTGATTTTAGTTCCCTGTACCTGTACGCCATGTCGTCACTCGCCCCTCCCTCCCTCCCTCCCTCCTTCCCCTGGTCTGTCAGATACTAGTTTCGCGCCTTTTTTCAGACCAGACGCCATAGCTAGCACTGGGATCATGGAGCCCGCTCAGATCACCGCGGCAATTATGAGCACTATGAACACCACGCGCATTGTCCTGGAGTATATGCAGAGCCAGGACATGCCAAAGCAAAACCAGGACCAGGCGAGGAGGAGGCGATTGCAGCGCGGCGACGAGAGTGATGAGGAAATGGACATGGACCTAGACCTCTCACAAGGCACAGGCCCCAGCAATGTGGAAATCATGGTGTTCCTGGGGCAGGTTGATGCCGTGGAACGCCGATTCTGGGCCCGGGAAACAAGCACAGACTGGTGGGACCGCATCGTGCTGCAGGTGTGGAACGATTCCCAGTGGCTGCGAAACTTTCACATGCGTAAGGGCACTTTCATGGAACTTTGTGACTTGCTTTCCCCTGCCCTGAAGCGCCAGAATACCAGGATGAGAGCAGCCCTCACAGTGGAGAAGCGAGTGGCGATAGCCCTGTGGAAGCTTGCAACGCCAGACAGCTACCGGTCAGTCGGGAATCAATTTGGAGTGGGCAAATCTACTGTGGGGGCTGCTGTGATCCAAGTTGCCAGGGCAATGAGAGACCTGGTGATATCAAGGGTAGTGACTCTGGGAAATGTGCAGACCATAGTGGATGGCTTTGCTGCAATGGGATTCCCAAACTGTGGTGGGGCCATAGACGGAACCCATATCCCTATCTTGTCACCGGAGCACCAAGCCACCGAGTACATAAACCGCAAGGGGTACTTTTCAATGCTGCTGCAAGCCCTGGTGGATCACAAGGGACGTTTCACCGACATCAACGTGGGCTGGCCGGGAAGGGTACATGATGCTCGCGTCTTCAGGCAGTCTCTTCTGTTTCGAAAGCTGGAGGAAGGGACTTTCTTCCCGGACCAGAAAATAACCGTTGGGGATGTTGAAATGCCTATCGTGATCCTTGGGGACCCAGCCTACCCCTTAATGCCATGGCTCATGAAGCCGTACACAGGCAGCCTGGACAGTAGTCAGGACCTGTTCAACTACAGGCTGAGCAAGTGCCGAATGGTGGTGGAATGTGCATTTGGGCGTTTAAAAGCGCGCTGGCGCAGCTTACTGAGTCGCTCAGACCTTAGCGAAAAGAATATCCCCATTGTTATTGCTGCTTGCTGTGCGCTCCACAATATCTGTGAGAGTAAGGGGGAGACATTTATGGCAGGGTGGGAGGTTGAGGCAAATCGCCTGGCCGCTGATTACGCGCAGCCAGACACCAGGGCGCTTAGAGGAGCACAGCAGGGCGCGGTGCGCATCAGAGAAGCTTTGAAAATGAGTTTTGTGACTGGCCAGGCTACGGAGTGAAACTTCTGTTTGTTTCTCCTTGATGAACCCTCCGCTCCTACACCCCCCCACCCGGTTAACTCTACTTCCCTGTAAACCAACCACCCCACCCTCCCCTACTACCCTCCCCCCTTCGAGCACCACTTGCAGAGGCAATAAAGTCATTGTTACTTCACATTCATGCATTCTTTATTAATTCATCACACAACTAGGGGGATAATTGCAAAGGTAGCCCGGGATGGGTGGGGGAGGAGGGAAGGAAAAGGACACACTGCAGTTTAAAACTTTAAAACTTTAACACTTATTGCTCGGGAAATCATCTGGGCTGGAGTGACTGTGTGGCCGGAGGCCCCCCCCACCGTGTTCTTGGGCGTCTGGGTGAGGAGGCAATGGGACTTGGGGAGGAGGGCTGTTGGTTACACAGGGACTGTAGCGGCGGTCTGTGCTCCTGCTGCCTTTCCTGCAGCTCAACCATACGCTGGAGCATATCAGTTTGATGCTCCAGCAGCCGGAGCATGGACTCTTGCCTTCTGTGTGCAAGCTGACGCCACCTCTCATCTTCAGCCCGCAACTTGCTCTGTTCCTCCCGCGCTTGAGCATGCAACCTCTCCTCCTCAGCCCGCGATTCAGCCCGCCACCTCTCCTCTCGTTCATATTGGGCTTTTCGATAATCAGTCATTGACTGCCTCCACGCATTCTGCTGTGCTCTGTCAGCGTGGGAGGCAGTCTGTAGTTCTGTAAACATTTCATCACGCGTCCTTCGCTTCCGTTTTCGAATATTCACTAGCCTCTGTGAAGGAGAACGATTTGCAGCTGGTGGATGAGAAGGGAGAGGTGGTTAAAAAAGATACATTTTAGAGAACAATGGGTACACTCTTTCACGTTACATTTTGCTGTTCACATTACACAGCAGATGTGCTTTCGTTACAAGGTCGCATTTTCCCTCTTATATTGAGGGCCTGCCGGTTTGGTGTGAGAGATCACTCATGCAGTGCCAGGCCACAGATTTCAGCTTGCAGGCAGCCATGGTAAGACACAGTCTTTTGGCTTTTTTAACCTTCTTAACATGTGGGGATGGTTTCAAAGAGTACTGCTCTCATTAACCATACCAAGCACCCGTTGGGTTGGCCATTTAAAATGGGTTTGCAATGTAAAAGGAGGGGCTGCGGTTTCAGGGTTAACGTGCAGCACAAACCCAACTAATAACCCTCCCCCACACACCCAATTCTCTGGGATGATCACTTCACCCCTCCCCACACCGCGTGGCTAACAGCGGGGAATATTTCTGTTCAGCAGAGCAGGAAGGGGCACCTCTGAATGTGCCCTTAATAAAATTGCCCCATTTCAACCAGGTGACCGTGAATGATATCACTCTCCTGAGGATAACAAAGAGCGATAAGGAATGGATGTTGTCTGCATGCCAGCAAACACCGGGACCATACGCTGCCATGCTTTGTTATGCAATGATTCCAGACTACGTGCTACTGGCCTGGCGTGGTAAAGTGTCCTACCATGGCGGACGGGATAAGGCAGCCCTCCCCAGAAACCTTTTGCAAAGGCTTTGGGATTACATGAAGGAGAGCTTTCTGGAGATGTCCCTGGAGGATTTCCGCTCCATCCCCATACACGTTAACAGACTTTTCCAGTAGCTGTACTGGCCGCGATTGCCAGGGCAAATTAATCATTAATCATTAAACACGCTTGCTTTTAAACCATGTGTAATATTTACAAAGGTACACTCACCAGAGGTCCCCTGTGTGCCCTCAGGGTCTGGGAGCACGCCTTGGGTGAGTTCGGGGGTTACTGGTTCCAGGTCCAGGGTGATAAACATATCCTGGCTGTTGGGGAAACCGGTTTCTCCGCTTCCTTGCTGCTGTAAGCTATTTACATTATCTTCATCCTCATCTTCCTCGTACCCCGAACCCGCTTCCCTGTGTGTTTCTCCAGTGAGGGACTCATAGCACACGGTTGGGGTAGTGGTGGCTGCACCCCCTAGAATGGCATGCAGCTCCGCGTAGAAGCGGCATGTTTGCGGCTCAGCCCCGGACCTTCCGTTTGCCTCTCTGGCTTTGTGGTAGGCTTGCCTTAGCTCCTTAATTTTCACGCGGCACTGCTGTGCGTCCCTGTTATGGCCTCTGTCCTTCATGGCCCTGGAGACCTTTTCTAATATTTTGCCATTTCGTTTACTGCTTCGGAGTTCGGCCAGCACTGATTCATCTCCCCATATGGCGAGCAGATCCCGTACCTCCCGTTCTGTCCATGCTGGAGCTCTTTTGCGATCCTGGGACTCCATCACGGTTACCTGTGCTGATGAGCTCTGCGTCGTCACCTGTGCTCTCCACGCTCAGCAAACAGGAAATGAAATTCAAACATTCGCGGGGCTTTTCCTGTCTACCTGGCCAGTGCATCTAAGTTGAGAGTGCTGTCCAGAGCGGTCACAATGAAGCACTGTGGGATAGCTCCCGGAGGCCAATAACGTCGAATTCCGTCCACACTAACCCAATTCCGACCCCCTAAGGCCGATTTTATCGCTAATCCCCTCGTCGGAGGTGGAGTAAAGAAACCGGTTTAAAGGGCCCTATAAGTCGAAAGAAAGGGCTTCGTCGTGTGAACGTGTCCAGGCTTAATTCGATTTAACGCGGCTAAAGTCCACCTAAACTCGTAGTGTAGACCAGGCCTTTGTAAGCTCACATCTTAAGGTGTTTCCCTTGGATATAAGCACACCAAAGGCAATTACTTTTTAAAAAAAATATTATTGTTTTACTGGATGACATTTAGTTAGGGCATGTGCCTGTCATGATGGAATAATGTCTTGGGTTTTTTTAATTAATAAAAATAAATATAATTGTTGACTCACTTTTTGTGAACGTCATGGAAGAATGAGTCTTAAGGAGGCAAATGCCTGAGGAGAGGGTAGTGGTTTGGCAGAGGGGCTTTGATACAAGAATATAAATTACACCATCTAAACACTTTTTTCTCCTCCCACAAATGTTTCTGAGCCTGATTCTTTCTTTCCAGTCTTCCTCAGACCAAAGACAAACAGCAATCCGGATGTAAAGCATTTTTTTTTAAATTACAATATTACTATTTTCATAGCGGTTAGAGTATTAGAGGAACAATTGGAAGAGCAAAAGTTTAAATTCCAATGTTCCTTTAATTTTATAACACTACTTTAGAACCAGCAAAATAATGTCAATAATATTGCATGCAACAAAATGGTCAGTGTGAGTTTAGAAAATATTACTATTTTATCCCAGCATTACATGCTGCTATAAGTTACCTAAAGGAGAGAAAATATCCCCAATGTTTGCATAGGATGATGAGTATTTTATCCTTCTTTCACCTAGAAACTAGTCACCATATTACTTGGGATTTTAAAAAGCTCTTTTTCTGGTTAACATATCTTCTTTCAACCTATTCCTGTTGAAAAAGCAAAATGAAATGGAATTCATGGCTCACTAGAGAATTTGCGTAGTGCCTAGGCTCTTTAAAACATTCAACCAAGCCAGAGAAAGGTTAGGGATTTTTTTTGTTTTGTTTTTTGGTTAAACGTCTGTTTTTGTTTTATTGAAATAATGAGAGAGCCTGCATGTTCGATTCTAATGCTGAAAGGGGCCATATTGTTCTCTTTAACATAGCAATGGTCTTAGTGTTTTTATGTTTCTTGAGTGTGTGTTCCAAATAGTCACCTGGAACTATTCAGCTTTCCAGAAGTCCCGAGATGACTCACTGCATCCTTTAACTGTTTGAGATTCTAACAAAACCAAACCATCCTCCGAAGTGATGTCAAAGCAGTTTTTAAAAGTACATCATGAGCTGAAACTGCGTCAGAGTTGGAAGCTTTCATAAAAATACCCACGCAGTTGTGATGCTTGTTGTGTAAATGATAATTAATGGTTCCTCTAAAGCCGCTTCACTTTGGAAATGAACTGAGGGATTAATGCTGCAACCATTTTTATAGTAGTATGAAAAAATGTGTCTACACGTGGATTAAGGATAACTTGTGGAGGAAGATTAGTAAAGAATTATAGGAATAAAGTTAGGTCCAGGGGATTCCTTTACTGGTGTTTAGGCTGTGATATAAGCAAAATACTTAATCTACTATCTCAAAATGTTGAAAACTGCAAGTATCATGTGAATATAGTGTATCTGGACTCCATCATGTGTTAAGAAACAATGGTCATATTGTATCCTGCTGTTACAGTTGTTACACTGCTGTCATGGTTCTATCAGCACTTTCATTTTAAACTTTAAGGTTTCTACTAGCAACAAAAATAATTATTTGGCATAGAAAAATGTATGTCTCAGAAGGGATGGGGTTGTATTATAATGTACCTCATGGCTGATTTCAATAATTGTATTTAAACATGATCTAAAAAGTTTAATCATGCTGTGATCAGAAAATGAAAATCTTTTAATATAACATTAGTATTAATAATATTTGAATACACAGTGTAGTAATTCTGATTTAAAGACCAGCTTTTTAAAGTTAGGTGTGCATAACTACATGCATACATTTACCTCCTGCATGCACCCAATTTATTCACAGATTTGCAGTCTGCACTCAGTACAGGAATTTGTGTATACACGTGGTGAACTAGGTTTCTAAATACAGCATCGGATATTTTTGCATATGAGTGGAAATTTGAGTACAATGCAAGTACCTAAATTTGTAAAACTAGCCCTCAATTACCTTAACTAATATAGTGACTGAGTGACTAAAATCTTCAATTTTATTTTAATAGAATTTATGTTAATAGTTTGAATCAGCTGTAATGTAGTTGAATATAATGGCACTCTTGTGATTTATGGTGTCATCAAAACTTTGATGGAATTATTTCCTTGTGACCCTCACTAATCTTTTTTACAGTATGAAGTACTTAAAGATGTTCTGCCATTTAGACCAGTGGTTCTCAAAGCCGGTCCGCTGCTTGTTCAGGGAAAGCCCCTGCCGGGCCGGGTCGGGCCGCTTTGTTTACCTGCCGCGTCTGCAGGTTTGGCCAATCGCGGCTCCCACTGGCCGTGGTTCGCCGCTCCAGGCCAATGGGGGCTGCGGGAAGGGCGGCCAGCACATCCCTCGGCCCACGCCGCTTCTCACAGCCCCCATTGGCCTGGAGCGGCGAACCACGGCCAGTGGGAGCCGCAATCGGCCGAACTTGCGGACACGGCAGGTAAACAAATCGGCCCGGCAGGGGCTTTCCCTGAACAAGCAGCGGACCGGCTTTGAGAACCACTGATTTAGACCACATGAACTGAACCTGCCTAATCTTTTAATGTTGTATTAAAAGATTACTAGTGCCCTGGAACTGGTTTGGTTTCTTAGGCTGATCCATTTTAATGTCTGGTCTTTAAAGGTTAATGGGAAAAAAATCTTCTGTAAATTTAATAAGACAAGTTTTCATTACTTTGCTTCATTAGCTATTTTTGTTTTGTACTGTAATGAACTGGCTAATGACCAGGTGAGCCACTGCCCACTCCTAGTTGGTGTCAGAAGTGCTAAACAGTTCCATAGGTCCTTGTAATGGGGCACTTACCTCTGGAGCGCCTCCAAGCGACAGGGTCAAGTATTGTAGTCCTTTTTTCACCTCTGGTGTCCCCTGCTGGCTGACTTGGCAGGTCTTCCATGGCTGGCCATCTGACTGAGTCAAAAAGAACAACTGAACCCCTTGCAGGGTATTAGAGTCCAACAAATAAGCAGTCTGTTTCCTCTCCGTAGAGTCTTCAGTCCCAGCTTTGTTCTGACTCCCAAAGAAGACCTGCCCTCTTCTTGTGGTTACGCCACTTAACTCGTAGCCAGAAGGGGAACCTAGGCCCACCCACTAGTCTGAGTTCCAATTCAGAGACCTTAGACACAGCAGCCACATACTTGTTACTGCTTCCTGAGGCAGGATGTACTCGGACCATGGGGTGTCCTGTAAGTAGCCTCAAAGACCAGATATACCCAGTCACTGTCCTATACTAATATAAGCCAAAAGAGATTCTCCTTTAACTCTAGTGGTGGGGACCTGTGTCGAGATTTTCAAAGCCAACTAGGGGACTTAGCCACATAACTCCCAATAATTTCAATGAGAATTATGTGGCTAACCCCCAAACTTGTTTTTGAAGGTATCAACCATGGGCTTTTGAAGCAGGCAGATCTAGTTCAATCTCCCATGCTTCTGGGAAGTTCCATGTAGTTATAGTTCATATCACAGTGTCAATCATGAAGTCTTAGAAAGCCAAAGTGCTTAAATATGAATATAGGAGCCTAAATGTAGGCACCCATTTCTGAAAATCTTGACCATCTTGCTGTGGGGATTGGGGGGAGAGAGAGAGAGAGATTGTGAGGAATGTTGTGCTCTATATTTTAGTTTGCACTCTCCCTAAAGTGGTCAGACTTTCTCTCACATGTCCTGCCCAGATAGTAATGTTGGCATCATTTGGACTTCTACTCTCCTGCTATGTACAACAGTTATAACAATAATATCTTATAGTGGTTTTGTTTTAAGAAGTTTGTGTGTAAATATTGTGCTTCAGAAATGTGTCAGATTGACAGCTCTCAGGAGTTAACAGGGACAGCATGGTTTGTATACTGTCTGTACTGCCTTGCCAATATGCCTCAACCCTGACTTGGAGGGTCCACTTAACACAAGAGTATTCCTGAGTATCCATGCTGTTTCATTCCTTGACCTCTCTACTGAGAACGCTAATATTGTTTTTTTAAGTGAATTATCACAGTATTTTGCTTTTACTTTCTTTTGTGTGGATTCTGAAGGTTCCCTTTCTAAGGAACTTCAGTATTTGGCTCTGTATTATACTTATAGTAAAGGGGACTAAGGAGAATAGCCTGTGTACGGTATGGTTTTTTTCAAATCAGACCATAGAGATTTCACTGTTGGATTCCGACTTATGTCAGGAAAAGTGGTTTAGCAAAATTCCCCCATATACCACTTTGAAAATGCGCCCAAAGATTTCGTAAGTGGGTGCTGATCAGGATCTGTCTGTGTAGTTGTATACAGCGCACATAAAACCAGCAGGTCTTATATATATAGTTCTGTTATAAAATAAGACTTCTAATGCTAAAATTAAATAAAATTGTACTAGATTGCCTAGAGATTTTTGTTACAGTTTTTTTTTTGTTCTTTAAGATTACTTAAGATACAATTTGAGATTTAGGAAGAAAATAAAAAACAAATGGATAACAGATGCTAATCCAAAGCTTGGGGAAAAGAAAACAGCTATTTAAGAATAGGCAGTGGTAGTTTCCAGTGAGGGCCAGAGAGGGCTGTCAAGAAGAAAAGGTTCCCTAGGGTCATAAGCAGCACAGAGAAAGCCGGCACCAGGACAAGTGATCACTGCCAGAGAATATGAGAACAATAAGACTACAAATTACAGTATGGTTGGGTGGATGTCACATGAGCAGAAAGAATGTACCCACATTTATAAGTCAGCCCACCTTCTTCAGAGTGTTTTGAGATCCTTGGCTGCAAAGATCTATAAAAGTTCAAATTAGGAGTAGTAGTATATTATTTTATTATTCAATTGTAACAATGCAAAGAGATGTTTGTGCATTCCAAGGCAGTAATAAACACCTAATTCCATCTGCTAGTAGCTAGGAGATGGCTCCCTTTCCTGTTGGACTCAGACCTGGACACAGTGATCCTGCCTTATTTTTACCCTCCGGGCTTGATTATTCCAACTCATTATGTCTAGGAATGAAGCAACTCACCCTGAAAAGGCTCCAATGGGCACAGAACATAGTAGCCAAAACAGGTGGCCATGAGCACACCAGCCTAGTACTTTGCTCCCCTCCAAATATATAGTCTAATTTAAGCTCTCTGTCCTGGCAGTCAGAGCCCTGGATGGGATTGGTCCTAGCTATCAAGGAGATTGCCTCTCTCCCCATGAGCATGTCTAGTTGGCAGCCGGTTTCAAGCGGAGTGCCCCAAGGGTCGGTTCTGGGGCTGGTTTTGTTCAATATCTTCATTAATGATCTGGAGGATGGCGTGGACTGCACCCTCAGCAAGTTTGCAGATGACACTAAACTGGGAGGGTAGGGATAGGATACAGAGGGACCTAGACAAATTAAAGGACTGGGTCAAAAGAAACCTGATGAGGTTCAACAAGGACAAGTGCAGAGTCCTGCACTTAGGATGGAAAAATCCCATGCACTGCTACAGACTAGGGACCGAATGGCTAGGCAGCAGTTCTGCAGAAAAGGACATAGGGGTTACAATGCATGAGAAGCTAGATATGAGTCAACAGTGTGCCCTTGTTGCTAAGAAGGCTAACAACATTTTGGGCTGTATAAGTAGGGGCATTGCCAGCAGATCGAGGGACGTGATCATTCCCCTCTATTCAACATTGGTGAGGCCTCATCTGGTGTCCAATTTTTCCAGGATGTGGAAAAAGAGTCCAGCAGAGGGCAACAAAAATTATTAGGGGTCTGGAGCACATGACTTATGAGGAGAGGCTGAGGGAACTGGGATTGTTTAGTCTGCAGAAGAGAAGAATGAGGGGGCATTTGATAGCTGCTTTGAACTACCTGAAAGGGGGTTCCAAAGAGGATGGATCTAGACTGTTCTCAGTGGTAGCAGATGACAGAACAAGGTTTAATGGTCTCAAGTTGCAGTGGGGGAGGTTTAGGTTGGATATTAGGGGAAAAAATTTACTAGGAGGGTGGTGAAGCACTGGAATGGGTTACCTAGGGAGGTGGTGGAATCTCCTTCCTTAGAGGTTTTTAAGGTCAGGCTTGACAAAGCCCTGGCTGGGATGATTTAGTTGGGGATTGGTCCTGCTTTGAGCAGGGGGTTGGACTAGATGACCTCCTGAGGTCCCTTCCAACCCTGATATTCTATGATTTTATGACAGCTACAATCCAATGGAATTATGAAACTGTAAAATGACAGGGGAGGCTTATGATCAAAAAAGAAAGAACTTTCATGGGAGCTGGTCCTACGCTATGGAACTTACTCCTGCAAAAGTTAATAATTACCATGACCTCACTACTGTTAGAAGTAAAATGCAACACTCTTCTCTTTGACTTGCCACATACACTCTCTTAGGGTATGTCTACATTGCAATAGGGGGTGCAAATGACAACTCCTGTAGATGTATCCAACCCGCACTAGCTGTACTCTAATTAGCTGACTAAAAATGGCAATGGGGATGCTCTGGCTTAGGCCGCAGCATGGGCTGCACAAGCCTGACACCTCACCCCACCACGTAGGCACTTGCTTGTGCAGCCCATGTGGTAGCCTGTGCCACAGTTGCTCTCACTTCCATTTTTAGTCATGGATCAAACACTGGCTAGGAGGCAGGAAGCAAAGAGAAGGATAAAATGGTCAATTTTCATTGTGGCAAAAGTTAATAGAAGGGTACCTTAAGGGTCTGTTCTAGGCCCCCTGTTGTTTAATATATTAATGATCTGGAAAGGAGGGTGAATAGTGAGACCGCAAAATGTGCAGATGACACAAAGTTGTTAAGCGGAGTCAAGACCAGAGAGGACTGTGAAGAACTTCAGAGACACCTTAATAACTAGGTGAATGGGCAATACAATGTCAAATAAAATCCAGTGTTGATAAATGCAGAGTAATGAACATCGGAAGGAAAAATATTAACTATTTGTACATCTTACAAGAGTCTAAATTAACTGAGTCACCTTAATAAAGGTACCTGGGCATCACTATAGACAGCTCAGTACAGACCACTACTCAGTGCACAGTTGCAATCAAATAAAGCTAACAAGATATTAAGATGCATATAGAATGAGATGGTGAATAATACAAAACATATTATAACATCTTTATATAAATCAATGATGTAGCCTCATCTGGAATGCTGTATAGTATTGGTCACTGTCATGGGTAGGGCCCTACCAAATTCACAGCCATGAAAAATGTGTCACGGACCTTGAAATCTGGTCTTTTGTATGCTTTTACCCTATGCTATACATATTTCACAGGGGAGACCAGAATTCTCAAATTGGGAATCCTGACCCAAAAGTGAGTTGCAGGGGGTCAAAAGGTTATTTTAGCGGGAGTCGCGGTATTGCCACCCTTACTTCTGCGCTGCCTTCGGAGCTGGGTGGCTGGAGAGCGGTGGCTGTTGGCCAGGCACCCAACTCTGAAGGTAGCAATACCATACCATGCCACCCTTACTTCTGTGCTGCTGCGAGCAGCAGCTCTGCCTTCAGAGCTGGGCTCCCGGCCAGCAGCTGCCACTCTCCAGCTGCCCAGCTCTGAAGGTAGTGTAGCCACCAGCAGCTGCGCAGAAGTAAGGCTAGCAGTACCGCAATCCCCCGTTACAGTAACCTTGCAACTCCCACACAGCTCCTTTTTGTGTCAGGACCCCTACAATTAGAACACCATGAAATTTCAGATGTAAATAGCTGAAATCATGAAATTTACAATTTTTAAAATCTTATGACCGTGAAATTGACCAAAATGGACCATGAATTTGGTAGGGCTCTACTCATGGGGCAAGACCTCCCTGTGGCACCTCCTGCTGGTCATGTGTGGCACAGCTGGCATTCTCTGCTTCAGTGTCCTTCCCCATGGCGGGTCTCCTTGGCTTTCCACACACTAGCCTGTGCTGGAGAGGTGACTAAGTCTTCTGGCCAAGTCACAAACAAAACTTAACTTCTTCCGGGGTAGCAAAAGTCCAACTAAAAAAGTCCCAGCAAACAGAAAGGTCCTTCTTCCCCTTTGGTGGCTTCTCCAGTGGGCCCTGTTTGCAATCCCTTTCTGGGCTACCTGTCTTGAGTGTTTCTGGCTCTGGGATACAAGATCTGAAGATCAAATGGGAAGACAGGCGCACCAATATTAGTGTGCTGGAAGAAGCAAATACCACCAGTATCAAGGCAATGATCACCCGTCAGCAATTCCGCTGGACTGGTCACGTTGTCCAGATGCCAGACTATCACCTCCCAAAACAGGTACTGTTCTCTCAGCTGACAGCAGGGTACCGTAACATGGGTGGATAAAGGAAGCGTTATAAGGACTTGCTGAAGGACAACCTAAAAAAATGTAATATTGACATGGATACTTGGGAGACACTTGCCCAAGATCGCTTAAAATGGAGTGAAGTCCTGCGTGATGGTCCCCTGCATTTTGAACTTGCTTGCCGACAAGCCGAAGAGGACAAGAGGCGCAGGAAGAAGGAGAGACTGGTCAACAGCCTCCTGATGAGCCTGAAAACATCTGCCCTCATTGTAATAGAACTTGTGGTTCAAGGATTGGCCTTATTAGCCACCTGAGGACCCATAATTCCCATGGAAGATGATCATACTCAGTAACGAATGATCGCCCATCATCATACTACATCTGTGTATTAAGGGGAGTTGACACCTTCTTCTGAAGCACCTGCTATAGGTCAGAGGCAGGATACTGTACTCGATGAACCTCGGGTCTGATCCAGTATTGCAATTCCTATGTTCCTTTTTGCTGGTCCCCTGGTACAAAGAGGCTGTAAAGACAGAGGATTTGGCCAGCTGAGGATTTGGCCAGTTAGAAGAGAGCTTCCATAGCAGCTCCTACAACACACTTCTCCTAGCCCTCGCATGGAGGGTATGACCAAGGAAAAGGGGGCATGACTGGAGCAACCCTGTGTTCTGGCAACTACCTGCTGCCAGAATGGCTCCTTGGGGCCATTAAGTCAAGGAAGCTACTCAGGTGATGTAATGCTTCATTTGCACTACCTCCCTCCACCGAAGACTCCTCAGCTGTCCTGATCATATCTCTGTATCTCCTCTGCAGATGAAGATTTTGCTCTACATCTTATTTTTACTGTTTTTATCACACCCCTCACTTTTAATATAGTAGGGATAATTAACTTGTTTGGTGTCATAATGGCATTAAACACATAATATAATTCTTTCATAACACAGAGCTTTAGATTGTCTCAGGTATATGTGGACCAAAAAAAAAAAAGGCTATACACTATCAACGGAGGTCTGGTCAAGTCACCTTATGCAGTACATTTTACCCTTTGTTCTCTAAACCTCAGAACACCCTCCTAAATTTTAGTAAACTTTGTGCATTTCTACTCTTACCCTGCAAGTGTGTGTGTGTGTGTGTGTATGTGTGTGTGTGTGTGTGTGTGTGTTGACATGTTTCTGCCTATCTACAGCGGTATGTAAAAGTAGGAGTTGACATGCCAACTAATATAATTGGTTCATTCAGTCTGACCTGCCTTGAGCAGTGGCAAAAGCCTGATGCTTCACAGGACAATTGGTGAGGGACCTATGTTTCGCCTGGTCAATTGTGCAGTGATATGGGGGTGGTGGTAGAGAGAGTGTGTGTCTTTGCAGCACAAAGGCTCATTTTGTGTAAATCTTCTAGCTGCAAATAATATTGATAGTCAGAAAGCTATCTAATCCTTTCTTTAAAATCTTTCTGAACTATATATATACATATGTCTCCTTGTCTATATATTTTATGGGTTTGATAAAGGTGTGAGAAAGACCTTATGTTGGAGCCAATAATATAGAACTCCCAAGTAGAGCCTTTAGTGTGCTGTGAAAGCCACACTTCACCATTTAAACATTTTCCATACCCTCACTCAGTTTATGATTATTTAAATTTACAGTACGTACTTGATTTCACATGCACTGTAATAGTTTTAACAATTTACTTGGTTTCATTTTTAACTAAGATTTGCATAGTCTCAACTGCATAATTGGCCTTGTTTTAATGCAACACAAAATGACATTGTTTAAACCTTTACAAAGTTTGTTCACTTTAATCATTGCCGCTTTGTGAATAAATTTGATTAAAATTAAGTTTATTTGCCAACATTAATCTAATTTTGATGTGCAGATGAATGCATTATGTTTTCCATTCACCTATTCTGTTGCCTTAGCCTGAAAACAATTAAACTAAACCATCAGGGTAAAGGTATATGAAAAGAAAATCTTCAGTTTGGTTGCACATTTGTGAGAGATCTAAGGCTACATCTACATTTCCGCTGCGTGTACAGACACTGCATGCCCAACTAGCATGGATATAAATAGCAGTGTAGATGGTGAGACGCTGCTTAGGCGAGTAGAGTACCCCCAGGGTATGTACCCTACATGGCTCTCTACATTCCCAAGCACTGCCTCCAACACAGGAGCAGTGGAAGTGCCCTAAAGATGGGGGGCCACAGGCACCCAAACCATGGCCC
Organism: Terrapene triunguis; assembly: GCF_002925995.2. Taxonomy (NCBI): domain Eukaryota; kingdom Metazoa; phylum Chordata; order Testudines; family Emydidae; genus Terrapene; species Terrapene triunguis. The sequence continues at coordinate 3,847,800 of NW_020664436.1, forward strand.
CGTCCACCCATGCTCTGCCCCCCCCAAGGCCCTACCCCCACACAGCCTCTTCTCCCTGAGCCCCCATCCTCCTGCTGTCCATTCCCCCTGAGGCCCTGCCCTCATGCTGCCCCTTCCCCTGAGCCCCACCCTTGCGCCATCCCTTCCCATGAAGCCCCACACCTAGTTCCTGTATTCGCCAGGCCTCTATAAGAGTAGACATAGCTGTAGCTGATACTTGGCTTCATATGGGATATTAATTAAATTTACTACTTTACATTTTTTATACAGTGGATATGCTGTGTATTATATGTTTGTTCTGAAGCAGACCTTTTCTGTGCAGCCATAGAGGGTATAATAACTTTATTCTCCAATTTTTGATTCTTGATTTGATAAGCTCTCATTTTGTAAAACCTTCACCAAACCTACCTAGATTGTAACCTTTTTGGGACAGGCACAATCTTTTTGTACTTTTCGTACAGCACCTGGTAAAGTGATGACTCAGACCATAACTAGGGCTCCTAGGCACTACGGTAATGCAAGTAATAAATAATATTCAGATACCTTCAAATCCCTCAGAAATTGTGAAATCTATGGACAGTGAGGGGAAAGAAAGGCAACACATGCATGCAGGTGTATGTAACAAAGTATGTAACTCTTTGTGGTAGCACCTGTCCTTATCCCTCCCCTCTCTGTCTGTGTGCCTTACTCACTATGCCATGCTGAGCTGGGTTTGTATGGGATCATTTCTTTTTTATGTTTGCACAGCACCTAGCACAATGGATCCCCAATCCTAACTGGGGGCCTTGGTAGTAATAGTAATAAACTGCTATTGAGTCAGTGCTTAAGTGCTTTCCTAACCAGAGAGAGGCTAACGTACATGCTTAATTTTTTTCCTGAATCAGGCCCTAAATCAGGAGTAACTCTATTAACAATCCACTATGAATGGAGTTACACCATATCAGCGAGATTGCAACTGAACACATAGACTCTGTTACCATCCTTCATATTGTGGTATTCTACATATTTTACAGTCTACTTCAGAGTTTTCTACTTATTATTATTAATAATTATTATTTGTATTATTGTAGCACTTAGGAGCTCTAGTCATAGTGTCCACAGCTATGCTGGAGAGCCCAAGGAAAGGATGTAGCTGAGAAATACACAACTGTAATGTCCTAGTTAGACATGGCTAATGACAATGGGGTTAAACGGCGTTGGCGTCTCTAGTTGAAAATTATACCAATTTATGTGCTGACAGATCTGTTATTCTTGGATCTCAAGAGTCCCCTTTTAGGAGGGAATGGTGGGTATCATTCTAACTCTAATTCAGTAAGTCAGCAGCACAATGTTGTCTGTTTATATTGGAACTTGTCCTGCAGCTGACATTTTGGCAGGCTGGCTGCTGTCACTGAGGAACGTTTACAGATTGCATAAGAGAGTCAGTTTAGAGTGAGCACACTAAAACTTTTAGATTAGTCCAACTATTTTACTATTGAAGAGGTTGAGTTTACTATACGATACCTACTCTAAATACAGCACACTCTAAATCATAAATCTATAAAAACATGAAGACATAGGGGGGTGAACATAACACTTGATCACATTCAACAGCTGTACTGGGTGTCTACTGTTATTTATTGCATTGTAATATCTTTAATAAATCTGAAATACACACACCTTTTGGCTACAAACTTAATTTATGTTTCAGATGAACAATCCATAAAACGCAAAGATACATTACAGACATAAATTGAGATTTACATAGTCTTCAACTTTTTATTTTAAATCAGACAATAAATTAGCACAGTTTAAAGCCTGTTGTACAGCTTTAGTTATATATATATTTTATTGCTGATAGATTTCTTGTATATGAAGACCTTATTTAAATATAGAGCTGCATAGAACAATTCCCATTGAATGGGAACATCAGTATGGTTTGGTAGTTTTAGAGGAGATGGAGCCATGAAAAAACCTGGGAAGAGTAGAGGAAAAGTTAGAGTTCATTATGCATGTCACTATAGTAAGTGATATTGAGTTGAATTTGAATTTTATTATATAAGAACAATAAGTTTATTATATCCTCCTTTTGAGGGAACCCAGACTACTGCTTGTTTGCACCATAATTCTGTCATTTTCATTGTTGTATGATGGCTTTTTTTCCTGCTGGATTTGCTTTTCTGTTAAAAAGTAAACAATCTGATTACCAGAAAATAGTGTAAACATTTTGACATTGGACTGAGAAGCTAAACCCAAATAGATTAGCACATTCAAATGGTTGAATGTGCTAATCTGTTTGGGATAGATTGCTCTGCTCACACAAAGGACCTTATTACGGTTACTTTTTGACTAAATTTCCTGTTTCATCAATGCTTTTTTTAGAATAAGGCTGTTCTAAAAAAAGAGTTTCACACACAGCCTGCCTACCACATATCCAGGTCAGGGATAAGGGCCCCATCATGCTTAGTGCTGTTACAAACACATAAGAAGATGATGGCCCCTGCCCTAAAGAGCTTACAATCTAAGTATGAGATGAAAGACAACCGATGGGTACAGGAAACAGATGGGAGAAGCACAAGGTAGCAACATGATTAACCGAGTGATAAGCAGTGGTCATAGTACACCAGCTGCTATTTGCTCTAACTGTACTCGTCTTTTCAGAAGACTTAGTTTTAATGTTTCTCTTGGCTTATTTAATCCATTAATGTAATAACTTGGGGGAGAGATTTCCTGCTCCTGAGGAAGAATGCACAGGAAGGTCCCCTAGGGCAAAGAAAATTCTTTCAAGTTTTCAGCATTATTTAGTCTACTTTCTTCCATTCAGATAATGTGGGTTTGCAACCACCAACTGGAAAAATCAGGGGTTCACCAGCCAAACCACATATATTCCTTGAGAGCTATGTGGAACATACCTCTGCACCATATCTTGGGCCTTCAGCTCATCCTTGGTCCCTAACAATGGAGTTCCTCTAAAATCAGGAGATTCTGTGCCCACAGCTGCTCCAGGACCCCCCATAAAAAGGGTTCCACAGATCTGAGAGACTCCCTTCAGTAGTTAATACCTCTGGGTTGTTTAGAGGAACATGGCATGCACAAGCTCTCCAATGTGTATTATTTCTGGATGCTTCAGTCACCATGCTCAAGACTTATCATCAACCAAAGATAGCCATTTTATTGGGTCCGATGAAAAAAAACTTCTTGGTGATTTAGGGCATTGACCTTTACTAGATTTTATGTAGCATTACTACAAGAAGAAAGTGAAAGTACATGAGCCACATTCTCAATTCCAGGTCCAGAAGAAGGTTTACATCAAATTCAGACTCCATCTGAACTTCTCCCAGTGCTTAGTAGGGTACAATGAACATTTTATTTTCTCTGTTATCTTTTGTAAGTAACATAAATGAAAACTATTTGTTTGGTACTATCAATTCTGAGTAACTCGAATTTGCTACAATATTGAGTACTACAATCAATTATTTGCTTCTAGTGAGTTTCTGCTGTTGTTTATGGACCAAATGGAAATTACCAGACTCTCTACTGCTCTATATACAGCTCTTCAGGAATGCCCTTCAAAATAAATCAAGCAACTATTGACAGGTTTAAATGTTTTGCTCCTATTTAATTGGACTGCATTTTTGACAGACTTTACAAAGTCCTTTTCAGGTATCTGAGAGCACTGGATAAAAAAATTACCAGTAAGGCACTAGTTCTGCAAGGTAGCTAAGCATATGTCTAATTTTCAGCATGTGGGTAGTACCATTGACTTAGTGGAACTAATTATGTGCTTAAAGTTATGCACATGCTTAAATAACTTTCTGAACTGAGGCCTACATCTCTCTCCTCTTCCCCATTCATTTCCACATTGAATCATAGAATCATAGAAGAATCATAGAAGATTAGGGTTGGAAGAGACTTCAGGAGGTCATCTAGTCCAACCCCCTGCTCAAAGCAGGACCAACCCCAACTAAATCATCCCAGCCAGGGCTTTGTCAAGCCAGTCCTTAAAAACCTCTAAGGATGGAGATTCCACCATCTCCCTAAGTAAAGCATTCCAGTGCTTCACCACCCTCCTAGTGAAATAGCTTTTCCTAATATCCAAGCTAGACCTCCCCCACCGCAACTTGAGACCATCGCTTCTTGTTCTGTCATCTGCCACCACTGAAAACAGCCAAGCTCCATCCTCTTTGGAACCCAACTTCAGGTAGTTGAGGGCTGCTATCAACCCCCCCACCCACCCACCCCCCGCACTCTTCTCTTCTGCAGACTAAATAAGCCCAGTTCCCTCACCCTTTCCTCGTAAGGCATGTGCCCCAACCCCCTAATCATTTTCATTGCCCTCCGCTGGACTGTCTCCAATTTGTCCACATCCTTTCTGTAGTGGGGGGCCCAAAACTGGACGCAATGCTCCAGATGTGGCCTCACCAGTGGCAAATAGAGGGGAATAATCACTTCCCTCGATCTGCTGGCAGTGCTCCTACTAATGCAGCCCAATATGCTGTTAGCCTTCTTGGCAACCAGGGCACACTGTTGACTCATATCCAGCTTCTCGTCTACTATAATCCCCAGGTCCTTTTCTCTAGAACTGCCGCTTAGCCAGTAGGTCCCCAGCCTGTAGCAGTGCATGGGATTCTTCCGTCCTAAGTGCAGGACGCTGCACTTATCCTTGTTGAACCTCATCAGATTTCTTTTGGCCCAATCCTCCAATTTGTTGAGGTCACTCTGGACCAGGGGTCTCAAACACACGGCCCGCAGGGTTATTTTCTGCAGCCCGCGAGCCCCTCGCAGCCCCCCCGCCTTCTCTCAGTGTTTACCTAGAGCAGCTCTGGCCGGACGTGCACCGGGGGCAGGGCAGGCTCCCTGCCTGCCTGCCCTGCCCTGCGCCACTCCGGGAAGAGGCTGGAACGTGGGGAAGGGGGGGCAGAGGGGCTGTGTGTTGCTATTGCTTCAGGCAGTGCCCCAGCAGCTCCCATTGGCCAGGAATGGGGAACCGCGGCCAATGGGAGCTGCTGGGGGGTGGTGCCTGAAGCAACAGAAACACACAGCCCCTCCGCCCCCCCCCTTTCCCATGTTCCAGCCTCTTCCCAGCACGGGGACAGGGCAGACAGGCAGGCAGGGAACCTGCCCTGCCCCCGGTATGCGCCGGGCCAGATCCTGCCCCCCCAACCCCTTCTTCAGCCAAACCCCCTGCCCTGAGCCCCCTGTCGCACCCTGCACCCCAATCCACTGCCCTGAGCCCCTTGCCGCACCCCGCACTCCTCTTGCACCCCAATCCACTGCCCTGATCCCCTTGCCGCACCCTGCACCCCTCTTGCACCCCAACCCCCTGCCCTGAGCCCCCTGCCGCACCCTGCACCCTGACCCCCTACTGTACCCCTCACCCCTTTTGCACCCCACACCCCAACTCCCTGCCCTGAGCCCCCACCACACCCCATACCCCTCCTACGCTCCCTGGAGGCAGGGAGGGGGCAGAGTTGGGGTGGGATTTCGGGGGCAAGGAAGGGGTGGGAAGAGGCAGGGCAGGGGCGGGCCTGATGGAAGGGGTGGAGTGGGGGTGGGGCCGAGGGCGGCGGGGGGGAGGTGTCAGTAATGCGGCCCTCGGGCCAATGTACTAGTCCTCATGTGGCCCTCATGGTCATTTGAGTTTGAGACCCCTGCTCTGGACCATATCCCTACCCTCCAGCGTATCTACATTTCCCTCCAACTTAATGTCAAATGGGAACTTGCTGAGGGTGCAATCCATCCCATCATCCAGATCATTAATGAAGATGTTGAAGAAAACCAGCCCCAGGACCGACCCCTTGGGCACTCCGCTTGATACCGGCTGCCAACTAGATATTGAGCCATTGTTCACTACCCGTTGAGCCCAACGATCTAGCCAGCTTTCTATCCACCTTATAGTACATTCATCCAATCCATACTTTTTTAACTTGCTGGCAAGAATACTGTGGGAGACCGTATCAAAAGCTTTGTTAAAGTCAAGATATATCATGTACACCGCTTTCCCCATATTCACAGAGCCAGTTATCTCATCATAGAAGGCAATCAGGTTGGTCAGGCATGACTTGTCCTTGGTGAATCCATGTTAAGTGTTCCTGATCACCTTCCTCTCCTCCAAGTGCTTCAAAATGGATTCCTTGAGGACCCACTCCATGATTTTTCCAGGGACTAAGGTGAGGCTGACCGGTCTGTAGTTCCCCGGATTCTCCTTCCCTTTTTTAAAGATGGGCACTATATTTGCCTTTTCCCAATTATCTGGGACTCCCCCCTCCCCAATTGCCATGAGTTTTCATAGATAATGGCCAGTGGCTCTGAAATCACATCAGCCAACTCCCTCAGCACCCTCGGATGCATTAGATCCGGACCCATGGAGTTGTGCCTGTCCAGCTTTTCTAAATAGTCCTTAACCTATTCTTTCACCACAGAGGACTGCTCACCTCCTCCCTATACTGTGCTGCCCAGTGCAGCAGTCTGGGAGCTGACCTTGTTTGTGAAGACTGAGATAAAAAAAGCATTGAATACTTCAGCTTTTTCCACATCATCTGTCACTAAGTTGCCTTCCCCATTCAGTAAGGGTCTCGCACTTTCCCTGACCTTCTTCTTGTTGCTGACATACCTGTAGAAACCCTTCTTGTTACCCTTCACATCCCTTGCTAGCTGCAACTCCAATTGTGCTTTGGCCTTCCCGATTACACCCCTGCATGCTTGAGCAATATTTTTATACTCCTCCCTAGTCATCTGTCCAAGTTTCCACTTCTTGTAAGCTTCCTTTTTGTGTTTAAGCTCACCAAAGATTTCTCTGTTAAGTCAAGCTGGTCGCTTGCCATATTTTGATATTCTTTTTGCACATCGGGATGGTTTGTTCCTGCACCCTCAATAAGGCTTCTTTAAAATACAGCCAGCTCTCCTGGACTCCTTTCCCCTAATATTAGCCTCCCAAGGGATCCTGCTCATCAGTTCCTTGAGGGAGTCAAAGTCTGCTTTTCTGAAGTCCAGGGTCCGAATTCTGCTTTTGTCAGGATCCTGAACTCAACTATCTCATGGTCACTGCTGCCCAGGTTGCCACCCACTTCTATTTCCCCTACCAATTCTTTCCTGTTTGGGAGCAGCAGGTCAAAAGGAGCACAGCCCCTAGTTGGTTCCTCCAGCACTTGCACCAGGAAGTTGTCCCCAACACTCTCCAAAAACTTCCTGGATTGTCTGTGCACTGCTGTATTGCTCTCCCAGCAGATGTCAGGGTGATTGAAGTCCCCCATGAGAACCAGGGCCTGTGATCTGGAAACTTCTGGTAGTTGTCCGAAGAAAGTCTTGTCTACCTCATCCTCCTGGTCTGGTGGTCTATAGCAGACGCCCACCACGACATCACCCTTGTTGCTCTAGCCTCTAAACGTAACCCAAAGACTTTCAACGGGCTTTTCTCCAGTTTCATACTGGAGCTCTGAGCAATCATACTGATCTCATACATACAGTGCAACTCCTCCACCTTTTCTCCGCCGCCTGTCCTTCTTGAACAGTTTATACCCATCCAAGACAGTGCTCCAGTCATGTGAGTTACCCCACCAAGTCTCTGTTATTCCAATCACAGTTCCTTGACTGTGCCAGGACTTCCAATTCTTTTGCTTGTTTCCCAGGCTTCTTGCGTTCGTGTACAGGTACCTAAGATAACTAGCCGATTGCCCTCCTTTCTCAGTCTGAATCAGGATGCCTCCCCTGTTGCACCCTCCTCCTTGTGTTTCCTCCCGGTATCCCACTTCCCCACTTACCTCTGAGTTTAGGTCACCATCCCCCGGTGAACCTAGTTTAAAGCGCTCCTCACCAAGTTAGCAAGCCTGCCTGCAAAGATGCTCTTCCCTGTCTTCATTAGGTGGATCCCATCTCTTCCTAGCAATCCTTCTTCCTGGAACAGCAATTGGTTCTTTGTCCCAGTCTTCCCTGAGATCCTTATCTAATCTCAGTGTTTTTATCCCAGCCAACTGGCTCCCAATCCCAGCCTCCCCTCCCTCTGGTCCCAGTCTCGTTGCCCAACCAGTTCAATTCTCCCCTCCTCCCCAACTCCCAGTCCCAGCTTCCCCTTCCCCTACTCACAGTCCTAGTCTCTGTGCCCTGACAGATTCTCTCCCTCTCACCCTTCAGTACTCCTTGTCTTTATCTACTCCTTTCACTCCTCCTGGTCTGGCTTTTGCATGCTCTGCATTCAGATCAGACAGCTTCCTCCTCCACACTGCCCACGTACCTGCAGAGGGATCATTGAGAACACAGAAGAAACAGGCTCCTTGTTCTCAGCTCCAGTGCCTGGCACCACCCTGACTCCAAGCAGCTGGGAGCAGGCGTTACAGGGAAGTCTGGCTTTGCCCTTGTAGCCCTGGGCTGGAACATGCTCAGTAACTCTGTGGGGGTGGCACATGCACAGCCTGGTCACACATAGAGGCTGTGAGGGGATGGAGTGTGCTCCCTGAGCACAGAATCTTTGTGGAATTTAGCTGCTATAAACTAATGTCTCTACTGAGCATGTGCAAACTGTGATTTTCTCAAAGGCTTATCACTTGGGCAGATTTGCAGAGGGATAGCAAAAGGCATTTTTCTGACATATAGACCACCCCCTGCCAAATTTCAAATCCCTGCTACAAAGCATGGGGGTGCTAAAACAGTTGAAAGAAAAGGTCTCCAGAATTTTTTAACATGGGTAAACCAACATATTTTCCCCTAGACTTGTTCTCCAAAATGGCTGAACCAATTTGGCTGAACATTTCTCAGAAAAAATTCAGCCTGGCACTTGGCATGGAAAATTTTCGCCTAAACAGTTAAATTTCAGTAAAGTTATAAACAACTTAAAACATGGTCTTATAATGGAAAGTATCAGTGGCAACCTTAGGGTATGTCTACACTACGAAATTAGGTCGAATTTATAGAAGCCGGTTTTATAGAAATCGGTTGTATACAGCTGATTGTGTGTGTCCCCACATAAAATGCTCTAAGTGCTCTAGTCGGTGGACCGCGTCCACAGCATCGACTTCCGGAGCATTGCACTATGGGTAGCTATCCCACAGTTCCCGCAGTCTCCGCCGCCCATTGGAATTCTGGGTTGAGATCCCACTGCCTGAATGATGCAAAACAGTGTCGCGGGGGGTTCTGGGTACATGTCGTCAGGCCCCTCCCCCTCCGTCAGAGCAACGGCAGACAATAGATTTGCGCCTTTTTACCTGGGTTACCTGTGCAGACAACATACCACGGCAGCATGGAGCCCGTTCAGCTCAGCTCACCGTCACCATATGTCATCTGGGTGCTGGCAGACGTGGTACTGCATTGCTACACAGCAGCAGCAGCTAACTGCCTTTTGGCAGTAGACGGTGCAGCATGACTGGTAGCCTTCATCGGCGATCTGGGTGCTGGCAGCCGTAGGGCTGCATTGCACCAGCCCCTTGCCTTTTGCCTTTTGGCAGTAGATGATGTATTACGACTGGTAACCGTCGTCGTCGTACAGCAGTGGCTGGAACTCCGTATGTCCTCCAGTCCCCCATCCTCCCAGTCATATTCTGCTGCCTTCACAATGACGATGATGGCTATCAGTCGTAGTATGCCATTTTCTGCCAAGCGCCCAGTATTTTCTGCTAAGCACCCAGAAGATGCCGAGGGCGATCTGGGTGCTGGCAGACGTGGGGCTGCATTGCTACACAGCAGCAGCCCCTTGCCTTTTGGCAGTAGATGGTGTATTAAGATTGATATCCGTCGTCGTCATATTGCGGTTCGATCAGAGGCACCTGGGCAGACATGCTCAGTCATATTGAACTGTCTTGACGATGATGGCTAGCAGTCTTAGTACACTAACTGCCAAGCGCCCAGAAGATGCCGAGGGCTATCAGTCATGCTGCACCGTCGTCCGCCAGCTTAAGATGTAAAAAATAGATTTGTTCTGTATTCATTTGCTTCCCCCTCCCTCCATGAAATCAACGGCCTGCTAAACCCAGGGTTTTGAGTTCAATCTTTGGGGGGCCATTCTGTGTGACAGTTGTTTGTGTTTCTCCCTGATGCACAGCCACCTTTGTTGATTTTAATTCCCTGTACCTGTACGCCATGTCGTCACTCGCCCCTCCCTCCCTCCCTCTGTCCGTCAGATACTAGTTTCGCGCCTTTTTTCAGACCAGATGCCATAACTAGCACTGGGATCATGGAGCCCGCTCAGATCACCGTGGCAATTATGAGCACTATGAACACCACGCGCATTGTCCTGGAGTATATGCAGAGCCAGGACATGCCAAAGCAAAACCAGGACCAGCCGAGGAGGCGATTGCAGCACAGCGACGAGAGTGATGAGGAAATTGACATGGACATAGACCTCTCACAAGGCACAGGCCCCAGCAATGTGGAAATCATGGTGTTCCTGGGGCAGGTTGATGCCGTGGAACGCCAATTCTGGGCCCGGGAAACAAGCACAGACTGGTGGGACCGCATCGTGCTGCAGGTGTGGGATGATTCCCAGTGGCTGCGAAACTTTCGCATGCGTAAGGGCACTTTCATGGAACTTTGTAACTTGCTTTCCCCTGCCCTGAAGCGCCAGAATACCAGAATGAGAGCAGCCCTCACAGTTGAGAAGCGAGTGGCGATAGCCCTGTGGAAGCTTGCAACGCCAGACAGCTACCGGTCAGTCGGGAATCAATTTGGAGTGGGCAAATCTACTGTGGGGGCTGCTGTGATCCAAGTTACCAGGGCAATGAAAGACCTGGTGATATCAAGGGTAGTGACTCTGGGAAACGTGCAGGCCATAGTGGATGGCTTTGCTGCAATGGGATTCCCAAACTGTGGTGGGGCGATAGACGGAACCCATATCCCTATCTTGTCACCGGAGCACCAAGCCACCGAGTACATAACCTCAAGGGGTACTTTCAATGCTGCTGCAAGCCCTGGTGGATCACAAGGGACGTTTCACCAACATCAACGTGGGATGGCCGGGAAAGGTACATGATGCTCGCGTCTTCAGGCACTCTGGTCTGTTTCGAAAGCTGGAGGAAGAGACTTTCTTCCCGGACCAGAAAATAACCGTTGGGGATGTTGAAATGCCTATCGTGATCCTTGGGGACCCAGCCTACCCCTTAATGCCATGGCTCATGAAGCCGTACACAGGCAGCCTGGACAGTAGTCAGGACCTGTTCAACTACAGGCTGAGCAAGTGCCGAATGGTGGTGGAATGTGCATTTGGACGTTTAAAAGCGCGCTGGCGCAGCTTACTGACTCGCTCGGACCTCAGCGAAAAGAATATCCCCATTGTTATTGCTGCTTGCTGTGCGCTCCACAATATCTGTGAGAGTAAGGGGGAGACATTTATGGCGGGGTGGGAGGTTGAGGCAAATCGCCTGGCCGCTGATTACGCGCAGCCAGACACCAGGGCGGTTAGAGGAGCACAGCAGGGCGCGGTGCGCATCAGAGAAGCCTTGAAAACAAGTTTTGTGACTGGCCAGGCCACACTGTGAAACTTCTGTTTGTTTCTCCTTGATGAACCCTCCGCCCCCGCCCACCCGGTTCACTCTACTTCCCTGTAAACCAACCACCCCACCCTCCCCTCCCCCCTTCGAGCACCGCTTGCAGAGGCAATAAAGTCATTGTTACTTCACATTCATGCATTCTTTATTAATTCATCACACAACTAGGGGGATAATTGCCAAGGTAGCCTGGGATGGGTGGGGGAGGAGGGAAGGAAAAGGACACACTGCAGTTTAAAACTTTAACTCTTATTGAAGGCAAGCCTTCTGATGCTCGGGCAATCATCTGGGGTGGAGTGGCTGGGTGGCCGGAGGCCCCCCCACCGTGTTCTTGGGCGTCTGGGTGAGGAGGCTATGGAACTTGGGGAGGAGGGCTGTTGGTTACACAGGGGCTGTAGCGGCGGTCTCTGCTCCTGCTGCCTTTCCTGCAGCTCAACCATACGCTGGAGCATATCAGTTTGATGCTCCAGCAGCCGGAGCATCGACTCTTGCCTTCTGTGTGCAAGCTGATGCCACCTATCATCTTCAGCCCGCCACTTGCTCTGTTCATCCTGCGATTCAGCCCGCCACCTCTCCTCTCGTTCATACTGTGCTTTTCTGTAGTCTGACATTGACTGCCTCTACGAATTCTGCTGTGTTCTGTCAGTGTGGGAGGACATCTGGAGCTCCGTGAACATATCATCCCGCGTCCGCCGTTTTCTCCTTCTAATCTTCACTAGCCTCTGTGAAGGAGAAACATTTGCAGCTGGTGGAGGAGAAGGGAGAGGTGGTTAAAAAAGACACATTTTAGAGAACAATGGGTACACTCTTTCACGTTAAATTTTGCTGTTCACATTACACAGCACATGTGCTTTCGTTACAAGGTCGCATTTTTCCTCTTATACTGAGGGCCTGCCGGTTTGGTGTGAGAGATCACTCACGCAGTGCCAGGCAACAGATTTCGGCTTGCAGGCAGCCATGGTAAGCCACAGTCTTTTGGCTTTTTTAACCTTCTTAACATGTGGGAATGGTTTCAAACGGCAGCGCCCTCATTTCCCATATCAAGCACCCATTTGCAATGTAAAAGGAGGGGCTGCGGTTTCCAGGTTAACATGCAGCACAAACCCAACTAACCCCCCTCCCCCCCTCAGCCAATTCTCGGGGATGATCACTTCACCCCTCCCCCCCACCGCGTGGCTAATAGCGGGGAACATTTCTGTTCAGCAGAGCAGGAAGGGGCACCTCTGAATAAAATGTCCCCTTAATAAAATCGCCCCATTTCAACCAGGTGACCGTGAATGATATCACTCTCCTGAGGATAACAAAGAGCGATAAGGAATGGATGTTGTCTGCATGCCAGCAAACACCGGGACCATACGCTGCCATGTTTTGTTATGCAATGATTCCAGACTACGTGCTACTGGCCTGGCTTGGTAAAGTGTCCTACCATGGCGGACGGGATAAGGCAGCCCTCCCCAGAAACCTTTTGCAAAGGCTTTGGGAGTACATGAAGGAGAGCTTTCTGGAGATGTCCCTGGAGGATTTCCGCTCCATCCCCATACACGTTAACAGACTTTTCCAGTAGCTGTACTGGCCGTGATTGCCAGGGCAAATTAATCATTAATCATTAAACACACTTGCTTTTAAACCATTTTGTAATATTTACAAAGGTACACTCACCAGAGGTCCCCTGTGTGCCCTCATGGTCTGGGAGCACACCTTGGGTGAGTTCGGGGGTTACTGGTTCCAGGTCCAGGGTGATAAACATATCCTGGCTGTTGGGGAAACCGGTTTCTCCGCTTCCTTGCTGCTGTGAGCTATCTACATTATCTCCATCCTCATCTTCCTCGTACCCCGAACCCGCTTCCCTGTGTGTTTCTCCAGTGAAGGAGTCATAGCACACGGTTTGGGTAGTGGTGGCTGCACCCCCTAGAATGGCATGCAGCTCCGCGTAGAAGCGGCATGTTTGCGGCTCTGCCCCGGACCTTCCGTTTGCTTCTCTGGCTTTGTGGTAGGCTTGCCTTAGCTCCTTAATTTTCACGCGGCACTGCTGAGCATCCCTGTTATGGCCTCTGTCCTTCATGGCCTTGGAGACCTTTTCTAATATTTTGCCATTTCATTTACTGCTACGGAGTTCAGCTAGCACTGATTCATCTCCCCATATGGCGAGCAGATCCCGTACCTCCCGTTCTGTCCATGCTGGAGCTCTTTTGCGATCCTGGGACTCCATCACGGTTACCTGTGCTGATGAGCTCTGCGTGGTCACCTGTGCTCTCCACGCTGAGCAAACAGGAAATGAAATTCAAACGTTCGCGGGGCTTTTCCTGTCTACCTGGTCAGTGCATCTGAGTTGAGAGTGCTGTCCAGAGCGGTCACAATGAAGCACTGTGGGATAGCTCCCGGAGGCCAATAACGTCGAATTCCGTCCACACTACCCCAATTCCGACCCCTTAAGGCCGATTTTATCATTAATCCCCTCGTCGGAGGTGGAGTAAAGAAACCGGTTTAAAGGGCCCTTTAAGTCGAAAGAAAGGGCTTCGTCGTGTGAACGTGTCCAGGCTTAATTCGATTTAATGCTGCTAAAGTCGACCTAAACTCGTAGTGTAGACCAGGTCCTAGTTATAGGAAGAGCTACTAGCCCCACCCATAATAGTCACTTATGCATGCAAACTTTGCAGATAGTCTTAGAATTGAATATATTCTTGTACCCTTTTATCCCATATAATAGATGTGCAATTGCTAATACAAACATTAGCTCAAGAATCTGTCATCCAAAGGAAACGTGCAAATTTCACAGTGCTTCAGTGCAGCCCATGCTTGGGTGCTGTAAAGTCACTAATACACCCTTTCTGCCTTATGTTTGTTTATTTTAATTTAATATCACTTGTGTTCATTTTTTATATTGTGTATTATTGACAAAAAGAAAAATGGGCCACGGGTCCCCTTTGATACAGAGTTATATCTTTATACCTAGCAAATTGTTTACAGCACAGTACAGTATGCAGTCTCATAACAGCAAAAAAAAGAAAGTAGAAAGAACCTTTTCAGGGAGATCTGTGAATCCTAGCAATAGCTCCAACCGGCTTAATGATTGCTTGCTTTGTTTCCTGTTTGTAACCATCTGAAAATCAAAGTAAAATGGGCAGAGATTCAGGGTATGTCTACACTGCAATCAGAGCTGTGATGGCAGCACTTGTAGACAAACCAAAACTAGCTTTAATCTAACTAATACAAGTACCTCTCACAGTGAAGCTGCAGCAGCACAGGCTTCAACTTGGGCTAGCCACCCAAGTAAGTGCACAGGGTTTCAGTCAGGCTTGTATGACCCATGCTGAAGTCCATGCCACTTGTCTTCTCTACTCTTGGTACTCACACTAACTAGATTAACGCTAACTTGATTATGTCTTCATATGTCTGCACATGCTGCGCTCACACCTACGATTGCAGTGCAGACATTCCCTTAGTAAAAGGTACACAGAGGAAGGAAACTCATTTTAGAACTTTACCATCTCTGATATGGATTTTTTTTAAATGCATGTTGGCTTTAATAATTATCTGGAGGCATATCCTGCTATCAGTTTTTAAACTGAACTCCCCACTGAGATCAACCTGCTGTTTTTATTTGTCCTCATTTCTTGTGGGTGCTATTTATAACTTATTTTTCACTCTGGGCCCAATCCAAAGTCTTTACTTAGTCAACTCCCATTGACCTCAGTGAGAGTTTTGCATGTATACGGACTTTGGATTGAACCCATTGTGATTTATGAAAATCGGAAAAAGTAAACGTCCTGAGAAGGTTAAAATTGGACAGGAAAATCCATCTAAAGAAACTACAGAACAACTGTTCATATTTTTATTAGGAAAAATATATTAACATATAGACGTGTACTGCATCCAAGTTTTAAAGGTAAGTGCTCTTGGAATCAGCATTTTAAGAGGAAGCGCTCTGAAAGAACTTTTTACTGTTTTAACTAAGATTCTATAAATATGGACATAAAGCTATTTTAAGGAGATGCAGCCCAGATTGTGCCTTTTGGAGCTAGACCTATTTTGCAACATCAAAGGCTAGTTTTGTAGTTTAGAAGGGTTTGCTGGGGAAAAAAATATCATTACACTACTTCATTAATTTTTCAGAGATGTTGAAACTCAATTATCTCATGTATTAAAAATGTTGTTGTGCAAAAACACTTATTTCTTAAATGGCAATCAACAGCTTTTATTCCACATTTGTTTAGTTTTGCAAAAGCTTTTTGGCTTGTCTGAGATGGCCATCATGTCCTCCTCTCTACTTCTCAGCTGGGAGCCTCTTCTGATGCGTAACGTATGTTTGGAAGCTTGTTAAAGATGGTTTTGGCAGTTTTCGCTGCCTTACTTTTGAGTCAGTTTAAATGGGAAATCTTTCCTGTTCTTTTGTGCTAGTTTACTCTTTTCTTATCCAGATTAGCCTGCTGAATTGTAACCTAGTGTTTCCTGTGAATTCTGTACTGTTTCAGATCTTCCTGGCTTCCTGATTCATTAACAATACTTTGGCCATCTTAAGTAGCTGATGGATTCTGTATACTAACTCCCTAGAGATCATTTTCCTTTTCTGTGAGTGAAAGAAGCCTGGCATTTCTTGATATTCTGGAAGTTTGTGCTTGCTTAAGGGGTGATTAAATTCTGTTATTTATTGACAGTCAGATTTGGCACAGGCATCTGTGAAACTTTTTCCATATTGCTGTTACATAAGCATCTGCCAAAGAGACAGCAGTACCTTCTCGTAGCGCCATTTAGTGCCCTCTGTCTGTGTGTGTAGATAATATGGATGATTATTATTATTAGGCCCCCCTCTCCTATTAGGTCACCCTTCAGATCTTTCTGAGCAGAGCACTAATGCTGTAAAGTAATGGAAGATTCAGAAGCTGTTTGGTTAACTCTTTATGTTCGTGCTTGTACCCTTGGAAATGGCTTTTCGCTTCCTGGTTTTGGGTAGGTCCAAAAGCAGAAGTCATGTGAGAAGCTAGTCTCAGTGTATGTCAATATAAGCCTAAACTATAAATTATGGGAAATTTCCCCTGAAAACCTGAGTTTATTCGCTTTCTGGTGTAATTTACAAACCAAGCAGGCTAGATAATCTTCAGGCAAATATTTGGGGCCAAACTCTCTACTGGTGTAAATGGAGCCATGGCCATTTATATCAGGAGAGAATTTGACCCTGGAACTCTTGTGTGCTTCTTCCAGTTAAGTCAAACCTTTTGTAGTTCATTCACCACAATTTTCCCTCTAGGATTTTATATATGAAGTGTCTTTTTTAACGGTTCTGCTGTTGTGTTCATTTGTGGCCACTGTTCCGCAGCAGAGCACAGCAGAATTCTTTTAAGTCAATATTAGCATCTCAGTAAGGATGTACCTACAGTAGAACATGGGCTCAATAGAGAAAGCACACAGATTTACTGAGGTTGGTGTGGAGGGGGAGAGTATTACAAATGATGAGAAGTGGACTATCCCTTGAGTTAACATGGTGCTCAGTCCTACGTTAACCTGTTGATTTGTCTTATATAATTAATACCTTTCAAAAGATGCTGAAAGCCAAATTCTTCAATTAATTTGGCTCACAACACTGAGAGCTGTATATAGATATGAGGGCAATAATTGATCCTACAATAATAGAACCCAGCTTCTGCAGTCATTACTCAGGCAGAACTCCATCGACATAGGTTGCAATTCAGATAAATCTAAGATAATGTTGGTATGTTGGGGGAAGCAACTAGGACAGGGGTTCTGAAACTGGGGGTCGTGACCCCTCAGGGGGTCACGAGGTTATTACGTGGGGGGTCATGAGCTGTCAGCCTCCACCCCCAAAGCCCGCTTTGCCTCCAGTATTTATAATAGTGTTAAATATAAAAAAAAGTGTTTTTAATTTATAAGGAGTATCACACACATGGGCTTGCTGTGTGAAAGGGTCACCAATACAAAAGTTTGAGAACCACTGAACTAGAAGAACTGGGGAGGATTTATGGTAACATCCTTGTCTGAGAAAGTGCACCCATAGTTCGTAACGTAGGTTCACAATTTGGGGATTTATTAGATCCCAAGTTGTTCCTGTTTGCTTAGGTTGTAGCTGTTACTGAAAATATTATATGTTGTCTGCGTTTGGCAAGATGAGTGTGATCCTTTCTTTCAGATGTAGGACTTTGCTACTGTGTTCCATGCCTTTCTTGCTTTCAGGTTAGATTACAGTAATGCGCTCTGCTTAGGCTAGATCTTGAAAATATTTGGAAAGTGAAGCTAGTGTAGAATGCAGCTGCCTGTCTATTAAATGGAACTGTTTGCTTTGAAGACGTGACATGAGTGTTCCATGGTCCTCAATGGCTGCCTCTCGGTTTCTGAGTAGAGCTAAAGGTATTGGTCTTTGGCTATAAATTCCCAAATAGTTTGTGGCCTGCCTATTTGAGAAACCACACTAGAACTGGAGTCTCTATCACAAGTGAGAAGAGGTTGCAGCCAGGCCATTGTTTGTGAAGGGTCCTCAGTCTTGCAACTTGCTTTTGCCCTTGGCCCACCAAGGCTCAGATTTGTTAACCTTGCAGACATATTGCAAAATCCATCTTTTCCCAGGCATTCAGAGACTCAGTTTGAGAGGTGAGGGATGTGGGAGGACATAATTAGGATTGGCAATGTGATTATAATAGTATTTAATTAATTAATATCTAAAAAATGGTAGAGGTCTTTTGTGTAGTTTGATTTTCATATTTTATAGTATGTGTTTTCATTTTTGTGACAGTGCATAGGGCAGTGGAAAATAGAAGAAATTTTATAAAAAGGTATTAGACTTTTAGTTTCTTCCTGATTCACTGCCTCTTTGCATCTTCTCATATCACCAGGTCTAGGGGCTAGGATCCCTCAATAGCATCTGTATTAAGAAGAAAGTTTACATTTGATTACAAATTACAAATGTATTCTCCAATAACTTTCTTTCAGTAGGGGAGAGGGATTGAAGCACTGCAGCCTCTAAACTGCTGTTGCTTTCAGTAGAGGGGAGCAGATATTGAGAGAGCAGATGACTGGAGCCCTGTAGTATTCACATGAAGAGGACAGTAAACAAGCACAGCAGGTGGTTGGGGAAAGAGAAGCTGTGGCTCACAGGAAAAAGAGCACTAGCAAGAGTAGCAGCAGCAACAGGTGTTCCACAAAAACAAGTAGAGGGTGGCATAACTGATTTTAAGAGGACTTGGGGGCCTCAATAATTAATTAATTCATTTGACAGAGGGGGGGAAATTGGTTTGGTTCGGGGCAGAAGGGAAGGATTTGGTGGGACCAGAGACATTCTTGTGGAGCATGATGGGAAAGGTTTGGGGGTTAGGGTGTGTTCCTGAAAATACTGGGGGTAAAGGCAGGAAGAGATGGGCCTAGTTCCTGGGAGCTGGTTGGAGGAAAGCAAGGCTGAGAGTTCCTGGGGAAGGAAACATGTTCTCTTCAGGGACTGGGAACACAGAGTGTGCTTTCACAGGGGATGGTTTGAGGAAAGAGGTGGAGATGGAATGTGTCTGAATTGCAAAGGCAATAAAATAAAAACAGGAGTTAAAAAAGAAAGGCACCACTTCCCTCTCTAAAACCACCTGGTACTCTGAAAAGGCTGTTGAACCTAAAGTTTGGTGTCTGTTACTCAGTGTTTTAAGTACCCGATGTGGTGTTTCAGGCTCCCAATTTAGTTTCTTATGAACTTAGAGAGAGGGGGCTGGAGGAGAAAAAATCCCACCTCTACTGATTGTGGCCCGTTGACAATTTGAAATAATAATTTTGGTCTGTAAGATGAAAAGGTTGGACACTAAAGGTCCATGGCAGAGTGGCCAGAATAACTGAAAACAAGTTTCCTTCCAGGTACTTTATAGCCAGATTGTATATACATTTTGTGGTCAGCTAGATACTTGTGTGAATATAGAAATTGTTCAGGGCAAAATCTTGTGATAAACACTCATTGTGAAACACAAAGCATTATGATCCAACACTTTGAAATTACACTTGCTTGCTGCCAGCTTGCGCATTGATCCATTTTACAGATATCTGGTGTTTCACACTTTTCTGTCACACCAGTTCAGGTGTTTTTTCTACCTGTTTATGTGGAGAGGCGGTATGGCTCCATTTTTCACAGAGCTTTCTTTCCATCCTTAGCCTCCACTGAACTACTTGTAGAGTATTAACGCCAGATATAATAATGACTATGTTAGTATCTGCCATGTTCCAATCAAAGATCTCTTTAGAGTCCTTTTATAAGTTACTTTTTCCAGAGCATGCACATGATTTGCCTTACTGAAAGAAAAAGAAAGAAAGAAGTGAAATACTGAATTGGAGTAATATCTAACACAAGATAAAAAAAAAAAGAAGCAGTCAGTGCATTTGTTGTTTGGAACTTTTGATTGCTATTTTACCTAACAACGTGTAAAATTGACTTCATTATTTCAGGACTGCAATACATTGAGCATTCAAATATATAACTCTGGCATACAGATAGGAGCATACATTGAGTTTTTGTGCTGCCGAATGGAATTCTCATTTTGGTTGGACTGAAAATTGTCATAAGGACTTTTTACCTATACATTTCTGCCAAGTGGGCACAGGAAGTGGCATTGGTATCTAAAGAAATAATTTCATTTTCTGGAATCTGATTCTTGCAAATGTGTATTGTAGGAAAGAAAACAGTAAAAGGAATTTTAAAGGGGGGAGAGAGGAAGAATCATGCGCAAAAAGTGCATGAAAACAGTTTGACACCAACTTAATCTATTTCCTAAGACTTAATCAAGATAACATAATATTGTTCATTTTTCTAGTTTGTAGATTCCTCAAAAAAAAAAATCCTTTTGAGAATAGTTGGTGCTTACCCGTTGCCATTATTGTCTTAACCAAATTCCATCTTAAAATTTGTTAGATAATGTATGGAGATTTTGAGGCTGGAAAAGAGGAAAGTTTGTTTATTGGTAAGGCAACCAGTAAGCAACATATGTATTACCAAAATTGTGGATACAAGGGGTCAACCTGTATGACTACATAGGTTGTACAGGTCTATGACTTGGGCCTAACAACCTTTTATATTTACAGATAATAAGAGCCAAGGAAAATGGAAAGAGAATAAATAGCATCAGCAATAATTTTGATTCAGCAGGGACAAACAGTAATTTTTTGCTTTAAATGTCTTCTAATAATACTATCAGAATTTCATCAGGCTTTTTAAATAATTTAAATTAAAAGGATCTCACAGCCTCTAGAATAAGATGCCTTTGTTGTTGTTGTTGTTCCTTTACAATGAAGCTTTTTCCAGTCTCTCATCTTGTTTTCAAATCAGTTGTTGGTTTGTTGTTTGTTTGTTTCTTTTTCTCCTTCTCTCTCTTTCCCCCACCCTCCTTTTTAAGGCTAATATCCTGAATATTACAATAACATCCCCTGAAACTTTCCTTACAGTGCTGGGTAATTGCCTGTAATATCATCAGAGCCTTTATGTGCTTGTGCCCTTAATCTTAAGGTCAAATCCTAAATCTTTATCAGATGCCTGAAATGTACTGGTTGGAAAGCTGTTTTACATCAGTTGACTTTAAAGGATTATTGCAAGTGAAAGCCTGTTTTAAAAATACTAGAAGAGAAAAACTGGCGTTGAACAAAGAACTAACCCTATGAAATGAGCCACACTGTGGTACATCAGGTAGAAAATTTTGAAAAAGTAATGTTTCCTTATAAATTTGGCTGCAGAAACCAGAAGTTTTAGAGAAGAAAGTAAATGCTTTTTAATGCAGAAAAAGTCTTGTATGTAAAAATGATATAAAGTTCACAGGTAATGGACAAATAAAAAAATGAATTCTGGTGCTACCTGATGAGAAGTCACTGTTACTGAAAGAATAGAACATTACCAAATTGTTTAGTCTGCGTATTTATAGTTTTCTCTCGAATCTTTTTCAGGACATTTAAACTCTGTCTTGCTTTTAATAGTTGTACTGTAGACAAGAAAAAATATCTTGGAAACAGTGATTCTTCTAAGCAATAATTAAGGCAAGAATAAACACAGGCAATCATTGTATGCACCTCTCCCAGTTGGCAAAGACTCTCCATATTAAGTCACAAACAGCTGCTGCTATGCTATCAGTCTGCTGTTAGGTGAAGGTCTCATCTTCTGTCTTTTGCCTCTTTGTTTGCTGTTTCTTCTCTACACCAGCTATGAATTTGTTTTTGTGCTTCACTTTTCATCCTCCAGTGTTCAGTGAAGACTTTATTTGCTTTCTTTTTGGTGACCTGTTTTGAGTTTTGTCATTTCTTTTTGGGGGACCTTCATACTGGTGTCTAGTTTGGTGTCAGATCTACTGATTTTTAAAAAATATTGTGACATACCGTT
Source organism: Terrapene triunguis (assembly GCF_002925995.2). Classification (NCBI taxonomy): domain Eukaryota; kingdom Metazoa; phylum Chordata; order Testudines; family Emydidae; genus Terrapene; species Terrapene triunguis. The sequence continues at coordinate 3,869,586 of NW_020664436.1, forward strand.
GTGCCAAAACTTTTGCCACAGACAAAACTTCCTCTCAGTGGGAATCCTTGGGGCATGAGAACTGCACACTGACTGAGGCTATAACTCCTTTAAGGGTTTGACTTCTAGCAGCCAAGCGCCTGCTGAACACCCACAACCACCCCTGCATTGCAGGTGCTCAACTTCTCTTAGCATTTGTCCCATGATGGTTTTGATTGGTTATGAATTTTTACTGAATATTTATAATATAGTGTCCCTGAATTATGACATTAGTGGAAGGATGCACTAACTTGTTAGAAATTGCTTTTTGTTATGTTTGTCATATTTCCTCTTTGATTTCCACTATTGTTACCTATTGTCGCTCCGTGATTTCCACTCTTTTCACTCTGGTGCTAGTTTAAATTATTTCTAAAATAATTGACCTTTGCTTTGAAGATTCAAAGTACTTTCCCACATGAAATAACCCCCACAATACCTGGACTGCATTGTATTCAGGAAGTAGTCTGGTCCAATGGATGGGACTGGGTTTCAAGGCGCCTGGGTTTTATCCCTCTGTCTGCCATTTCCTCACTATGTGAACTTGTGCAAGTCCCCTCACCTTTCTGCAACAGTTTACCCATCTGTAAAATAAATAAATTAGACTAGCCCGTTTTTCTAAAGCACTTTTTGATTTGGTGTTCAAAGGTTGTCCAAAGTATTTTTGTTCTATTATAAAACCATTTGGGGATTGTGTAAATTGAGGCTGAGTGGTCATATTACTGCGCTAGTCACACCATGAGTCAGTGGCAGAGCCTTGAATAGAATCTAGAAGGTCTTGGCTGTCAGTCCCCAGCCCTAACCACTAGACATTATTCCTCTTGCTTTCATTTACCTTTGCCAGTGTTTAATGTATCCCTGTTGTTGGTGGACCCTGGCTGAAAATCTGTGTGTTATTCTAACTGGTTGAAAGTCAGTACACCTCTACCCTGATATAACGCTGTCCTCCGGAGCCAAAAAATCTTACCGCATTATAGCTGAAACCGCTTTATATCGAACTTGCTTTGATCCGCCGGAGTGCGCAGTCCCGCCCCCCTCCTCCCCCCGAGCGCTGCTTTACCGCGTTATATCCGAATTCGTGTTATATCGTGTCACGTTATATCGGGGTAGAGGTGTATTGTGGTGAGTGGACTGCTTTGGTCCTTGATCAAAACCTTGTAGTCCCCAAAGAGAAATATGTTGATTGTTTATTTTTGGTTCCAGAAGCAAGCCAGGAACAATAAACTTTATAGGACACTGGTAGAAACAGGGATGTCAGGTAGGCTAGTTATTCTGGGGAGAAACTATTCTGAATATTGAAACGTATGAGGAAATGTCCTTAAAGAAGGCTTTTCCAGGAATAAAATCTTTGGAGACGTTGCTAATCAAAATTAACTCTAAGTACAAAGTGTCAGAATTGAAAAACAGAAGTGGAATGTCTCAAGTTCATATTGGGAGTGCTAATATGTCTTTACATATGGACATACTGGGAAACAATGTCGGAGTTGGGGTTTTCCATGCAGATATCCTTTTGTTTCCAAGCAGACTTATTTAATTAACTAGATCCTGATACAAAAGTGTTCATAGCTGTAGGACACAGCAAAGTACATTGCATGTGGAAATAGGGTTGTATGACAAGCAATTTCCAGAATGTGTCATCCAGTTTTGATCTTATGAAAACCACACAGAATTTAAAACCGTCAAACAAAACAGAGTGTCTTGGGTGTTCAGGAAGAGTTATGCTATTTTTATCAGTGATATTCAGTTATTGCTTAGAAAGTTAATTCTGACACTCACTTGCAGAGGAGAAAACACTCCTAATTCTGTGTCCTGACATAGACAAAAAGCCACAAAGACTACAGATATGAATATCATCCTCTGATCTTTGCTAGACATTTCTTATATCATTTAGTTAAACTGGGATCAAGTTTTGACTAAAAAGGAATTGAGGAAGCTGAGCTTTTTTCCTGGGACACTGTGTCCATATATCACCTGATTTAACTCAAATAAGTCAGCTGAAGTGATGAAAGCTAATCTTGTTAAGAGCAGAATTCCCTGATATTGGTGCAGCAACTAGGGACCAGTGCTAAAAAACCCACAAAGATATGCTAATATTTTATTAGGCAACAAACATCCTTCAGGTTTTGATGAACAAATGGATGCTGCCAAGCCCCAGACTTTATTTTACCACATTGTGGATATATCAGATTGCTTACTGGCTCTATTTTGTGGGGGAAGGGTGCTGCACATGAAAAAGCGGAGTGATTATTTTGCTGTGTGTGGATATTTATCGTTATGGCAGCAATACACAGTGTTAATGGGAAAGACTTCACAAGCCCATAACTACAGGATAGAAGATGCTTCCTGCCACTAATGTCAATTTAAACTGGAAACCTTATCACAAAGTTGAATTAATTTTACCCTGCCATCATTTCATGGATTAACCTCAGCGGTAACATGAGCATTTTTATTTGGAAATGACATTTATGGACCCCAAAGTATGATTATCTTTAGTATTAACTCTGAGCACATAATTTGAAAATGTTCATGCCCAAATAAGAGACATTTCAGTCTTTAAATACCACAGACCTTTTTGTCAATTCAGCAGCAATTCTGAAAAAATGTTAGCCAGCTCTGTCACTTCATTCTGTCTTGGATGGGACAGGACTAGCAGAAGGTCTTTGAAACACTAAACATGGCTTTAGGGGTGCATAGCCCTTGTGGTGGCCCACTGGACAGGGGTGAATTTCACCCTTAGGGCATAGAAGCTCTACTGGGAGTATTTTTCCCACTAGTGTAGAGTGCTTATGTCTTTTGCTTTCAAAACCTTTTGTAATTCAAAACATAGTTTATCCCTCTCCCCCCCCCCCCCCCCGGAGTTTGCATCTATTCTATAATAAGATGCAGATGGAAAAAATTGTATTTCATCCAGTTGTTTAGCAGCAGTAATAATTAATAGAATGTAGGATATATGTTTGTTGCTGGCCTCAGGCCTCTGTGGCATGGACCAGTAGAGTTGAAGGATGTTGCAGAGCTGAGGCACTTGGCCTGAAGATGAGAGGGAGATGATTTTTTAATATATATGTTCCTTCTTGTGATTAATTCATGGAGCAGTGCAGTAGTTAGCCATGGAAAATGCTGCTCAGTCATTATCCTAGAATGGATGATGGGAATCCTAGCAGTGGCTGTACAAGGGGAAACGAGTTCCTGGGAGTTCCCATTACGAGGTGTGGAATCTTCAGAACCTAGATACACAGAGTTGCATTGTGTAGCAAGGAGAGCCCCATTTTTGACTACTTAGAGAGGGATCTAAAAATTCGCATCAGGAGGGAGAAGCCATTATTTTGACCCTTATCATATGCAGGCCTTCTCAGAGGTCCAGAGAGGCCCAGGCCACTTCCAGCTTTTGAGGCCCCTAGCCATAATAAAAATAAAAAATGACGACACGTGAAAACAAAATAAGGCACCAAAAAAAGTAAGACATAATTTGAATATTTTTTTATTTAACAAATGCTTTCTAGCCTTTTTCTGTGCAAATACACTAATTATTGAGGAAAAACCTAGCTTTCGCGCAATGTCACAGTTGATATTAAGCATGGCAAGACCATTCAAATGCTCTTGTTCCATAGTTGAATGCTGATAGTTCTTTACCTGATTCAACACGTTGAAGGTGCATTCACCTTAAGCCACTGATGAAGGCAAACTGACAAAAATACGCAATGCAATTGTGATATTAGGAAACACCCCAGAGAGTCCAAGTTCGAGTATTTGTTGAAGCAATCTCTTTGGCTTGCAATCCAATTTAAAGTTCGTGGAATATATTTGTTTGAGGAAGATGACCTCGTCACTGAGATCTTTTGAGGTTTCTTTGTTGTACTGTTGCTGAAATTGTTCAGCTGCAGAAAGTAGATCTTCATTACTCAGTCTGTTGAACTGCCAAAGAAATGCAAAAAGGGTACAAATTAGTCACAGTGACTCAAATCGACCTGTAAGACTTGATTGAATAGAGTCAATGATGACAAGGAAGACATTGACCCTATAATGCTGCTCGGCATCGGATTCAGTACTGTGACAAAGTTCCTCCTCTATCTTGGTGGGTCCTGCGCTTATTGGCGGATTTTCTTGCCTCAGAGATTCACCATGTGGGTTGGGGAACAGCCCAGAGACCTTCCCCTCCGGGAGAACCCACAGTCCAGGTCAATTGGGAGGTTTGGGGGGAACCCGGGCCCGCCCTCTACTCCAGGTTCCAGCCCAGGGCCCTGTGGACTGCAGCTGTCTATAGTGCCTCCTGTAACAGCTGCATGACAGCTACAACTCCCTGGGCTACTTCCCCATGGCCTCTTCCAAACACCTTCCTTACTCTCACCACAGGACCTTCCTCCTGGTGTCTGATAACGCTTGTGCTCCTCAGTCCTCCAGCAGCACACCCTCTCGCTCTCAGCTCCTTGCGCCTCTTGCTCCCAGCTCCTCACACTCACACCACAAACTGAAGTGAGCTCCTTTTTAAAACCCAGGTGCCCTGATTAGCCTGCCTTAATTGATTCTATCAGCTTCTTCTTAATTGGCTCCAGGTGTCCTAATTAGCCTGCCTGCCTTAACTGGTTCTAGCAGGTTCCTGATTTCTCTAGTGCAGCCCCTGCTCTGGTCACTCAGGGAACAGAAAACTACTCATCCAGTGACCAGTACATTTGCCCTCTACCAGACTCCTGTACCCCACTGGTCTGGGTCTGTCACAGTAGGTAAATTGCGATTGGTGGAGAACTCAGATGAAATGCCAATATTCTGTGCTACCAATTTGGACTCATTCAGGATCACATCCCATTGTTCACGAATCTGTTGAATGTAATTGATAAGACTTTCAATGTTATCTCTCTCAACATCAAGTGTAGCATTGCATGTTTTAATTACCAAATTAGTAGCTTCATCCACAAAGATGACATCAGAATGCATTCAAATTTGGACATATTGATCATATTGAGCCTTTTTAAAATGGCAGTCCCCCTCTCACTGCTGTTTTATATCAATAGACACTTGGAAATTCACAGCAATGAAATGTCATGAAAAATGATATATAGAAATTGCACTGAGTTTAAATTAAGATCACATTTCCAAACTCATTGACAGTGCATGTTGGGGATATTAAGATCCCTGAACTGGATTAAAGGTCCAATTTTAAGCTTCAGAGGATTTGAAACACTGGTTTAAAATATGGATGAATTGCTATAGCCCTGTTAGTTTGTTTTTTTCCCAAATATTTCTAGGTCCTCTGTGATGAGTGCTCTTGCCCAAGAGGAATAATCTGGGACAGTTAATGGAATGCCAGGAATATTTGTGGACGTTCATGACATTTCACAAAAGCTTCTTGATTATTTCATTTGAACAGTCTGAACCAAGGATGTTACATGAGCACAAACATCTTTTTATTATTTTTAGTCTCAAGATGAGCAAGAAGACTTCTTGCTCGTGTCATTTTTACATGATTTAATTCACACAGAGTGAAATTCACCCCTATGCAGAGGGCAAACACCAGGCCTACACATCAGCTAAATCCCACATAAAGCTATATAGGATTTAATTGGTGCACAGGATTGTATGGACCCTCTGCACAGGATTGAGTTTCACACATATTGAGTATTACCTTTCCCCAGCCATGCATCCACACAGCCTAGTTATCTGAAAGTAGTTCAGCACTTGATCTACATTGGTGACAGGAAGTTGTAAATATTTTGAGCTTTCAATTTGTTTATTGTTAATTGAAAGAAAAATAATTTTCTTAATTTCCATACAGAAAAGTTTCAACTGCAGTTTTGCTTTAGATTTGTGAAGGTGGTTTTGTTGTTGTTGTTTTTTGTCTGTTTATTGGTTATTGTTTAGTCTTTGTTGATTGAATTTGCAATGGCAAAATACAACAATACCAAGCAGAAGCACCAAAGAGGTGCATCAGTTCATAATTCAGCTGCAGATAGAACTAAGCCAATAGAAGTTCTTCTAACATATGAGGAATTGTGAAGCATGTAAGTGGGTATCCTGTAGTTTCCATTCCTTTCTTAGGTTTCAGAGTAGCAGCCGTGTTAGTCTGTATCCGCAAAAAGAACAGGAGTACTTGTGGCACCTTAGAGACTAACAAATTTATTTGAGCATAAGCTTTTGTGGGCTACAGCCCACTTCATCGGATGCATAGAATGGAACATATAGTAAGGAGATATATATACACATACAGAGAACATGAAAAGGTGGGAGTTGCCCTACCAACTCTAAGAGGCTAATTAATTAAAATGAGCAATTATCAACAGGAGAAAAAAAACGTCTGTCATGGTAATCAAGAAGACCCATTTCAGACAGTTTGACAAGAAGGTGTGAGGATACTTAACATGGGGAAATAGATTCAATGTGTGTAATGGCTCAGCCATTCCCAGTCTCTGTTCAAGCCTAAATTGATGGTATCTAGTTTGCATATTAATTCAGGTTCAGCAGTTTCTCGTTGGAGTCTGTTTTTGAAGGTTTTCTGTTGCAAGATTGCCACCTTTAAGTCTGTTACTGAGCGACCAGAGAGGTTGAAGTGTTCACCTACTGGTTTTTGAATGTTATGATTCCTGATGTCAGATTTGTGTCCATTTATTCTTTTGCGTAGAGACTGTCCGGTTTGGCCAATGTACATGGCAGAGGGGCATTGCTGTCACATGATGGCATATATCACATTGGTAGATGTGCAAGTGAACGAGCCCCTGATGGCGTGGCTGATGTGATTAGGTCCTATGATGATGTCACTTGAATAGATATGTGGACAGAGTTGGCATCGGGCTTTGTTGCAAGGATAGGTTCCTGGGTTAGTGTTTTTGTTCTGTGGTGTGTGGTTGCTGGTGAGTATTTGCTTCAGGTTAGGGGGCTGTCTGTAAGCGAGGACAGGTCTGTCTCCCAAGATCTGTGAGAGTGAGGGATCATCTTTCAGGATAGGTTGTAGATCTTTGATGATGCGCTGGAGAGGTTTTAGTTGGGGGCTGAAGGTGATGGCTAGTGCCGTTCTGTTATTTTCTTTGTTGGGCCTGTCCTGTAGTAAGTGACTTCTGGGTACTCTTCTGGCTCTGTCAATCTGTTTTTTCACTTCAGCAGGTGGGTATTGTAGTTTTAAGAATGCTTGATAGAGATCTTGTAGGTGCTTGTCTCTGTCTGAAGGATTGGAGCAAATGCGATTGTATCTTAGAGCTTGGCTGTAGACAATGGATTGTGTGGTGTGTCCTGGATGGAAACTGGAGGCATGTAGGTAAGTATAGTGGTCCATAGGTTTCCGGTATAGGGTGGTATTTATGTGACCATCGCTTATTAGCACAGTAGTGTCCAGGAAATGAACTGCTTGTGTGGATTGGTCTAGGCTGAGGTTGATGGTGGGATGGAAATTGTTGAAATCATGGTGGAATTCCTCAAGGGCTTCTTTTCCATGGGTCCAGATGATGAAGATGCCATCAATGTAGCGCAAGTAGAGTAGGGGCATTAGGGGACGAGAGCTAAGGAAGCGTTGTTCTAAGTCAGCCATAAAAATGTTGGCATACTGTGGGGCCATGCGGGTACCCATAGTCTGATGGATATGTAGAGTCTGACAATACATTCTAGTACCTTTTGCCACATGATGTAATTGTAAGCTTGAGGGATTGTGAATGAACTATTATATAAGAAAAGTTAAGGCTCCTTGAGCTGGTGCCATGTTGGAAGCGTGGGAGATGAAGCATCCTCTTCATGTAAGGGCCCGTGCAATCACTATGCTAGCAGCAGCCAGGGTTAGGCATGATGCTGTCAGGAGCAGAGCTGGTCAGGAATTTTTTAACAAAATTGTACCAATTTGTTGAAACTTGAAACTTTTTAAGGGAATATATGACTTTCAATGCAACTGTTGTGGGAAAGTTTCTCAGCTCCATGATGGAATTTCTGGTCAGAGAGAGAGACTCAACCCAGAATAGGCAGTTAGGCAGGCTACTCACTTGGAATGTAGGCAATGCAAGTTCAAGTCCCTGACCTAGCTGATTTGGAGCAGGGATTTAAACCTGAGTCACAGGTGAGACACCTGACCACGATGCTATTGACTCTTCCAGAGGGTTTTTTGCCCTTTCTTCCATTGTAGCTGTTCCACTTGGTATAAATAATAAAATGTTGATGGACCAGAGAGACTGGTGCTATGGTCCAGTGGGTAGGGCACTCACCAGGGCTGTGGGAGATCCAAGGATGTGTCTTCCACGTTACAGATGTGTGCCCTAACCGCTGGGCTGCAGCTACTTTGGTCTGGGTCTTTCTTTCTTTCTTTCTTTTTTCCCGGCACAACTCTGCATCTGCTGGTTTGTTAACAGGGTGAACAGCTGGGGTTAATGCCTGCTACACCTGACCATGCCCCCTCTGGGGCCTAGAACAGTGCAGACAATGCTTCCCCGCTCCCTGTTTGTAGTGCTTTGAAATCAAATTGTGACTGCTTTCTATCAGTAGAGGAAAAGGGGTTCCTTGCATCTTCTCCCTCCTCTACAGCTTGATCCTGCATCAAGCCCCTAATTCCTTTGTGCAGGGGGGCCATAATTTTGCCATAGTATTTCTTTAGCCCTAAAATCTTTCATTTTCCTGCCCACTTAAATGTTCATAGTTTAGTATGTTGCATTTAGGGATGTGCTTCTATCTTTGAAATATTAATCAACAAAACAGCCAAGTACGGCTCTGCTCTTGAGCTCTCATGTTTGAATTGATGTCTGAATAAAGGGAAGGGCACAGTGCCACCTCGGGAGAAACCCCGAGATGGAACTGTCACTCAGATTGTTCCAGTTTGCTCCTTGCTCCCCTTCTGCTCCTAGGGGGAAGTAACTGACTGCAGCTGAAAAGGCTAAAATCTACTTCCCCCTCTTACTGGCCCAACTGTGTCCAGCATATTGGGGAGTGGGAGGGAATATGGAGCCATTGATCTGCCCACTCACACCCCCTCCACCCTCTTCCTCTGAGTTATATATGTCCAGGACTTTTTGTTTTAAAACTATTTTTAAAACAAAGACAATAAAAATGTATTAACTCTGTGACAAACTATAAATGCAAAGATTAGACAAAGTTTGGTGGTAAGCATTATAAATAGCTAAAGTAGGCCTTTAACATCTACCAAGATCTTTCTGAGCCAAATACTGTTGCACCTTCACGTTTTGGGGATAGTTTTTTATGCATTGTATCTACAAGAGAAATGCAGTTTGGAAGAGGTTCAAGTAAAATGATTGATCTGTACAGCTGTCTAGCTATCTTGGGTACTTTTATGTCCCCCATCATCATACCATCTGAGCATCTCACGACATTCAGTGTATTGATCTTCACAACACTCCTAGAGGGTAGGGAAGTGCTATTATCTTATGTTACATTTTTACATATGGGGAACTGAGGCATAGAAAGACTAATTTAGTTGCTCAAGATCACACAGGAAGTCTGTGGCAGAGCAGAGCCAGGCTACTGCACTAACCACTGGGCCCTCCTTTCTGTCCTCCACTAGAGTAACTACATCCTTTGGCAATGCTTTGGATTATGGAGAGAGGCAAACTTGCACTTTTATATCTCAGGTCAGAGTACTGTGACTACTAAAGACTAAAACAAAACCATAGTTGGGGGGGGGGGAATTGTGCACAAAGCAGCTTTAAATTCTGTGGGATGCATTTCTTCTCCATAATGGATTTTTACTGATCTCCTGTTTCCCAAGTCAGCATCTCAAATGTAAATAATTTGTAGTAATCAAAAAGGGATCCACATAAGGAGTTAAATTTTGTTCCAAACTAAGGAATAGTTGAAAATCATGTCTGAAAGCCTTAAGTTATTATACAGTTTATATATACTATAACACATTAGCTAATCTGAAGCAGATAGGAGACTTCTTGGGGTCATTTTTTCCAAGTGATGGCTCAGAGTTACATATGCACACAAATCCCATTGTCTCTCAGATTAAGTACAGCCAAAGTAAATGTGTTTTAAATTCATACTGGAAATGCAGATGCTCTAAAATTGTCTGATAGACAATCTCTTTAATAGATGTAACGAATATTTTGTTTTCCCATTACCACTATATAAAAAAGCACTTTATGCTTGCTTTCCTCAACAAAAATCCTACCAATGACTTTTATTAAACTTCCAGGATAACACAGGACCAAGAGAAAGCTGAATATTTATTCTTGATTGTGTCTAGGCTAAACTCCAAGTTTGAAGAGTTCCCAAAATAGACAGGAAAGCCACTAGTCCTTTAAGGAGTGTGGTGACTTTAAGACTCCCCCTTTAAGGCATCCTATTAATACTAACAATACTTTGCACTTATATCATTCGTTAGATCCAAACAACTGAAAAGTGAATTATTATTCCTTTATTACAGATGTAGAAACTAAAGCATAGAAAGATTAAACTACTTGACATGGGTCAGTAGTAGAACTCAGGTCTCTGGACTCTCAGTCCCCTGCTCTAACAAAACTAGAAATGCTGGCATCACACTGGTTACAGTCATACATCTATCTGTGTGAC
>NW_020664436.1:3885088-3964121 GCF_002925995.2 Terrapene triunguis
GTGCTGGGCGGGCCGGGGGTGCTCGGCCGGGGGCTGGCCCGGGGCCGGCACCCCAGAGCCCGAGCCGACCCAGGCTGGAGACGCCGGGGGGGCCAGACTGGGCCGCGCCTCCTCCCCCCACACCCTCCTTACCTGCTTCAGGCTTCCCGCGAATCAAATGTTCGCGGGAAGCAGGGGAGGGGGCGGAGTTGGGGCGGGGACTTTGGGGAAGGGGCGGAGTTGGGGCGGGGCTGGGGGCGGGGCCGGGCCGGGGCCCCGTGGAGTGTCCTCCTTTTGGAGGCTCAAAATATGGTAACCCTAAGTAACACCATTGAATAAGATTGATTTACGTTGCAAAGTCTTGCAAGACAATTTGGAAAATAACTCATGTCGCTACCATAGCTTTAAGAGCACCTGCAACTGGCTGCACGTAAGGATTAGTTTCACAGGGTCTGAATACACTGGGCTTATACATTAGCTCTCTCTTATCCTGCTCCAGCAAAAACCTTGCAACAGCATCAACAGTGTAGCAAAGCAGACTTAGACTCTGTTACTAAGAAGGAAAAAAACACAACCTGTTTTTAATGCCCAACCCTTAATATAAACTGAGCAACGTGGTGTGTGTGATATAGATCCTGTTTGTCTGAAGCTATGTGAAATGTGTGATTTCTGGCACAGACAAACATGAATCCTTTTTATTTATTTAGATGTGGTAGCACCATTGGGTGGGTCTCCTAAAGTTCTTGTGGGTTTGACTTCAGATTTTCCTTTGTATGCACTCCCCTGAGCTTCTGCCAAGCCTGCCATGCTTTAGCCCAACTCCGTCTTTCTCTGTGTACCTACTAATTAAGGGCTGTCTTTTAGTATGTGTATGTGGTGTGTGTGTGTGTGTGTATATGTGTGTATATATATATATATATAAAGGCAAGTGTGTAAACTCATAGGCAGCCTTGATCAAGTAATTGATCAGCAGATAATAGATGAAGGGCTTAGGCTGAGTCATTCATTTAACTCCTTTGAACCATGCAAACTCTGATGCATGAGATGTAAAATGTTTCCTTAGTAATGGTTATATCAGAACGTAAGAAACTTGGTTTGGCAAAACTTGTGTGTACCAACAAATACCCTACTTCACTGCTGACATCTGCAAACATTTTTTTTATGGTAAGTGGTTTTTTGATTCTCAGATTCTGTGTCCTTACTGTCCCTCCACCCCCACCTCAAATTTGGGAGCTACGCTATCCCTTGGCTCTTTAAAGAAAACATGAAAGCATAACTAGGCAACATTATATATTAACTGTAGCCGCACTGTAAATCCTTGATGTTAGAACAGATATTCAGTAGCATCTTGCAGCCATACCACTTCAAACTGTGAACTTGACAGATCACATAAGCTAATCACAGTCAGACCAAGGTAGTCCTTGGATCAAAGGCCCCTAGGGAAAAATGTAGGGTTCTGCCAGGAAGTGGTTTTGATGATTCATTAGTTGTTAAAAACACTTAACATTATATAGGACTTCTATTATTGTGCTTTAAAAACTAATTAATTTTTACAATACATCTATGAGGTAGACAAACTAATATGCCCATTTTCCAGGTGGGGAAACTGAGGCAAAAAGATTAACTGTCTTCACAACACTTGTCTTGCAGGGCTGATACTGTCTTGGGGTGATGTTAAGGAGCACTATGCTAGTAGAGGTGCTAGCATTTAGATGATACATAAAACTGAAGTCCTGGCCCTCTGTGGACATTAAGAATTATGTGACCTTTTTTGCAAGAGGTGTGTTAGGATGTTAAAGAGGTATTGTCAGATTAGTTTCTAAAACAAATTCCCTTAGCAGTGACTTAGATTAATAAAACTGAAGGAATTTTTAAAAGATCAAATACGCTCTTCACCATAAATGCTGGTTGTTTACTTTTTTACAACACTCTCATCTTGGAAAATTAAAAAAGGTTAGTCAGTTTTGCTTTACTTTAAAGTCAGTTTGTGGTCACCTCAACTTTCGGGTTCATAATCACTACAATATTTGGATTTCGACCCCTCTGAAGGAAAACGCATTGTTTTTTAAAAAATGTTTCTGCTGGAATTTTTATAAAAATTTTCATGGAAGCATTTCTTATAAACTTATTTTTACAAAACCTAATTTTTGTTGCACATTTAACTGGTGTCCCTTTAATCCTGGTAACCTTGGCCAGATTCCAGTTTGGGTAATCACATGCTGTTTACCCAAATATTTCCATTGGAAATTGTATTATTCTTCACTTCTTGGATGTTATATACTTTAGTGTCGTCTGCTGGCAAAAAGCTGCAGTGTTTCACACTGAGGTGGCTTCACTTTGATGGTAGGTTTAATGATTCTTATATATACTAAATACTTTGGATTGTACAGTCAGTTTTGTCTGAGTGTAATGCACCCCAGTGCAAAGGTCTATGCACCACTTACCTCCCACTGAAGGCCTATTTGGGAGGATTACGTTGGATTTTAGTTATGCATAGGCCTTTTGCTGGCCCTCTGCAAAGGGAAGACTTTCATCCATTTCTGAAGTGCTTTGGAGCCATTTGCATCAAAGCTGCTATACCAGAATATATGTAATTACCATCTAAAGAAGCTGATCTTTTTTTCCCCGCTTTGAAATTATCATCACAAATGAGCAGATTAAATGCTAATGGTGTCAGTGAAATTAGATTGTGCCCGAGTTTCATTCAGCTCATTGAGTCTGGGCAGTGTCCTTTGAGGCTTTTAACTTTCATAAAGACTCCATGTTCTGCTGTATACCACTGCAGGGGTACCATGGTTTATGTCTTTCCTGTTTTTGAAGTGTAGCCCAGTGAAGGTAACCAGATGTATTACACATGCTCTTCATGCAGAAGCGAGCTGAGATTTACAGCAGGGGAATATTTCTCCGTTTTTGTCTTATAAAGTATTTATTTGTTATTGGTTCATTGTTCTCCAGCTGAGTAAATCGTTTACTATTTTGCATGCTAAGCAGATGGACATGATAATATCCAAGGGATCCTTGTGGAGATGTAATGAATTCTGCTTATATGCAAACATGTCTAGCACTTTCTGTTTGACCACAAAAGACATTTCAAATTGTCTTCAGCATAATTTGAAAAGTAGCCATAGTTCCTTTGTTGGTATTCGATAAGTGGAAATGTGTAATGGCAAGAACAGATCCATCACTTGAACTGTCTCCAGAAGGAAGTTTAATGATTTGAAGTGGGCCCCTTTCTCTAATCCTTACTCAGACAGCCCCCACGTTCCCTACAATGAGTGTTTTGCCTGAATCAAAGGCAAATTCTGGTTTTATTAATCTCAGTGAAAACTTCGGCAATCATTAACTTCAAGGATTGGGCAGTAGGTAAGAATGGCAAGATTTAGGCTCAAAATATACTTTTCACCCAATTTCCAAAAGGGATGCATAAGCAGATGCCTTTCTCAACCTTCTCTAAACCAAAGTCCACAGTAGATGCATATGAAGAATCAGAAACTCACCCTCTTCCTGGAGTTTAGCTTTCTTAACAAGTAAATTAACAAGAACATAAATTCAAGCTTTCTCCCCAGTCTTGGCTGCTCTTAGGGGTCCTTCCTCAGGATGGCTCAGCCTACACCCAAGAACCTCTCTCCCTAGAGAATCACTTCCATCTCCTTCATATCCAGGTTGGATAACAAGCAATCTGATTCAGAGAGTCTGCAGAACCCACTTCAATTTCTCCTAGCACAATCAACACCTGATGACCCACACTGCCATTCTGTTATGTAGCATACTGCAAAAGCAGTGGAGGAAAGTTACAGATATCCACTCTAATTTATTTTCTCCTGCCTATGACCCTAAAATTAAATTGAAATCACTTTTATTAGTCTTATTATTTTTATTTCTATTACCATATTATTTGTATTGCTGTAGCACCTAGGAGCCCTAATCATGGACCAACATGCCATCATAGTAGGTGCTGTACAAATATGCAAATATTTAACTTGTAAGTAAAAAATATGGATATCCTGTTACACCATAAGATATTACATGTGATAGCACTGGGGAGGAGCCTGTTGGGGTTTTTTCTTTGTTTTGTTTGGTGGTGGGGGTTTTGTTGTTTTATTGGGGGTGAGTGTTTTGTTTTTTTGTTTTTCTCATTTATTTTGTTTGCAGCCTGGGACAGAGCTCTTAAAACTGTAAACTGTTGTTTAAACATATGATGAGGGCACATTATTTAGTATCTAAATTGAAAACTTTTTTCTATTGTTGTGCTAGATTTTAAAGCAGGCTTCCCTGGGGCAATAGATAATTCCATTGCATCTCATCCACTCAATTCCACAACATCTATCCATGTTGTCATTTAGCAAACCTTCTAAATTAGCTACAGGGGCCTGTAAATGTTTTCTGTTGAATTCACAAATTGAGTTTTATGAAGCTCCTTCTGTTCTGATTATAGAAAATAAACTTCTCCTTTTCGTTATAAAGCTCGTGGATATGACTCAGCACCCTAATGTGCTTCTCTGTTGCTTCTTGAAGTTGCCTTCCTAATCCTGAATATCTTTGAAGTCCTATAAGGCAACACTGAAAGAAATTAAACATTTCAAACCTGCATTTTCAAACCTAGGCCCCTAAAACTGGCTTCAAAAGGATTTATCAGTAAGTCAGGCTGCTTATTTAGGTGCCTAAATATAGATTTAGAAGCCTAAATTTTGGCTATTAACTAAGCATTCAACTCTGTCAGCTTTACTCACACACCTACTCACACTTACTCTTTGAATAGTTGCAATGGATACTAGTCAACATGAATAAGACTGGCAGCTCATTTCCCTATTAGCACATGGGCACCAGAATGCCCACATTTACAAAGTTGGTTTAACACTGGTTCTGTAGATCCACTGCTTCACAGCAAGCTGGAGACCACTGAACAGCCCAAGACATGGCAGCTGCTGCTGCTGCTATACAAGCATCCACATCTTGAACATCCTCCAGCACCGTTTATGTCACTATGGGCACGGAAGCAGACTGAAGAACACTGGATTGACATTTTCAGTTCTCATAGTCTTCATCAGCTGTGCCATATCAAGTGGCAAGACAAGATCAGAAATGAGGATTTATGAAGCTGAACCCAGCAACCATCTCCATCAGCACTGGTTCAATTTCAGCTGCTTTCTTGGTCTGGTCATTATTAGAACAGAAAACTAACAAATTCTGAAGCATGTGTGCCAAGGAATGCCGTTACATGGCCAGTGATTAGGTAGGCATCAAAAGCTTTTGTGACACAAGAAGATTGCCAGCGATAAACATAAACTGAATTTACAACCAGACAACCTTAAGCACCTTGCCAGAGATTGATCTGGGCGGTGCTCGATTTGCAAGGAGGCCGTGTCCCTTTGGTATTAGCACTGATGATGACTTGCGCATTATTTTAAAACATCTCCCACACTGGAGGTTGTGATACATATTTTATTTGACCACGGTGCCAAATACTTGCTGTTTAGTATTGCTGTGAGTAGCATTTGTATATATGTCAGCATAGCATAAAGAAATATTGACCTTTAAATCAGTTTCCTGATTGGCAAAACTGGATTTATGTCATCTGAATAAGGCTTTATTGACTAACAGTATATGTAGACTGCTGACCTACATAGACATGTGGCTGAGTGCTGGAACCATTTTTATTGTTTGGCATCACTTCAAGAGATAATGAACCAACTCCTGAGGCCTTACTCAATTTTATTCAGTCTGTTTTGAGGCAGAACTACCATTGACTTCAAGGATTTGTCCCAGGATGAACTATCATGCAGCAAATGTTTCAGTTCTTGCTCATTTCAGTTCTTGTTTCATGTTGCACTCTTAAGGAGGGGAACCCCTGTGGCTGAAAGAATTTGTATTTATGTACCAAACATGTAATTGGATTGCATCAGAAAAGGAGGTGGACCAGAACCAACACCCCAAATCCAAATTCCAGATCTGGAACAGTAATGAGCAGAACCAAAACCCTGGACTCGTACACCCCCAATCTTGGGAATTTGAAATCTGGACCCAAGTCTAAACTTCCCCAAAGTTCAGAGGAAT
The DNA here is from genome assembly GCF_002925995.2 of Terrapene triunguis. Taxonomy (NCBI): domain Eukaryota; kingdom Metazoa; phylum Chordata; order Testudines; family Emydidae; genus Terrapene; species Terrapene triunguis. Next base: position 3,891,122 of record NW_020664436.1, read on the forward strand.
GTATGATATTGTTGCTAATAAAAACGTGTTTGAGCTGTGAACCTCAGATATAAGGCTTAGGCCCATCTCCAAGTGTAAAACATCAAGTCTGAATCATAAAGATTAGTGTTGATGGTTTATGTAAAAACACATTGAACCAAATTCTGACCTTAGTCAATGGAATCTTCTCAGAGGAATGACGTAGATGTATCTAAGGGCAAATTTTAGACCCTTGTGGGATAATCTCAACCCCTGCTTTTGTTGCTTTCATTGCATAACTCCCATTGGCATTGTAATGACTTGAGCAACATAGGTACAGAGGTTCTCAACCTGTGGGTTGTGACCACCCTCCCTTTCTTTATAGTTATGAGGGAAAATATGGGGTCACAGTATGAAAAAAGGTTGAGAACAACTGGTCTAGCAACAGTAAAATAAATTGCTTTCCACTTCATCAGTAGTTACAACTGAGCAGTTTAGTTAACTTGTCAGCAATAGTTTACCATTATGGACTGTTTTTTCTCCCAATTATGTTTTTATTAGTATTGTTATTATGCATAGTGCTATAGAGAGACAAGGTGGGTGAGGGAATATCTTTTATTGGACCAACTTCTGTTGGTGAAAGAGACAAGCTTATGAGCTACACTAAGCTCTTTGTCGCTCAAAAGCTTGTCTCTTTCACCAACAGAAGTTGGTCCAATAAAAAATATTACCTCACCCACCTTGTCTCTTTAATATCGTGGGACCAACATGGCTACAACAATATTGCAAACATAGTGCTATAGATGTACATACCACTTTTACATCAGGCAAAAAATCTACGAAACAGAAAGCAATGCCTTATGCAGTCTGCAAGCTCAAACAGGGATAGTACAGATACAATACCAGCAATGATCGGGTTCTTTTCCTCATGGAGGTGAAAGTAGAGTAGGAGACTGCTTAATGAAATTGGAGTTCATTCCGAGTATCACAGGTAGCATGGAAGAAGGCACAGAATCAGGAGTAGGAGAAGGAATCCACTTGCAAACCATATTCATCTTCATTACTGAATGGAACAAAAGCTCAGCCATGAGGGAATAATATCTTTCTACCAGCCCATCAAGATCCCCATGCTCTTTGCAGTTTCTTGATTTCTTCTGCGGACCCTGCTGTATTTCCTTCACTTCCCTGCCTCCCAAAATCTTTCCATCATTCTCCTCAGGCCCCAGCATTCTTCTGCAGACTGTCTTCTGCTTGCATTATGTCTAGACATTTATTTCCTACGCTCCTAGTTTTTCTTTCCAAGCCTTAATGTCTTTTCCCATCTCCTAATAGTTCTCTTTGGACACCATTTTCAGAATACAATTATTTACTGTTGCATATATTTCTCTATTTTATTATGGCAGAATAATCAATAAACCAGAAAGTTTGATCTTCCCGAGAATCCTGGCAACTAATTTTCTCTGTGCTGTACACAGCTGTATAAGATCTGCTGTTCTTGAATGTAATTGTTGAAAATGATTAGCAGATGATCTTTATTTTTGACTGTTAAATTTCTACAAGACAGAACCAATAATTATTAAAATAATGTTGTCTTCCAAAGCCACCTCTACACTCTTCTGTACATTGATTGTTAATTTGAGGGGAAACCACAGATCAGAAAGCTTCCATTTTCCCATTCCTGAAATCGAAAACATTTATGTTAAAAGGGATTGTCTGGCAAGACAGTTTTCCTGCTAATCAGCTCTGTTTAAGAGTCCAAATGACCATGCTGATTCTTTTCATGTGAGTTTGACAGTGGCGGGGTGAGTATGCAATCCGGAGCAATGATGGGGGTGTTGCAAGAGGGACAGAGGTCCTTAGGTTGCAGAACTACCCAACAATAAGGGTGTGGCATTGTTTTTCTTGCACTCAGTTGTGAGTGTCATGGAGGCTTGCTGCACCTACCTCAAGTACATTGAAGCTCTGCAAAAAAAAAAAAAAAAAAAAAGAGTGGATTTAGCATCCAGTTCAGGTTGCACATTAGATTTAGTGCCGGTGATGGGAAGAAAATGATATAAAATCCCACTTGTAAAACTAAACTGCTGCTTCAAGGCAGACATGAAAGAGCAATCATTTCAGGCCACTATCATTCAAAATATCCCTTTGTACCCCCTTCTGCTCACTTGGGCTGAACAGATGTGTAGATTGCACTGAGTCTCTCCATTTTAACTTCTCTATTTGAAAAAGGTGGTGCATTTCTGCATGCTTTGCCATTCAGACGTTCCTTCTGGGGCTATTTTTTCAAGGCAAATTATTAAATTAGCAGCAGATGTGCTATTAATGTTGGTTAAAACTAAGGACAATATTTTGGAGTATACTTTTAGTGAAAATTTTATTTTTTATTTGTTGTCCCCGTTAGGGGGACCAGACAGGAAGTGTGCAAAATCGGGGGGGGGGGGCAATAGGCACCTATATAAGACAAAGCCCGAAATATCAGGACTGTGCCTATAAAATCAGGACATTTGGTCACCCTAGTCACGGTTGTTTATCACTGAGAAGTAGATGCTGTTACCTTCTCATGCTGAATAGTGCCTCGGTCTGCAGGCAGTAATCATGGAATAAGGCATACTAGCATGATTAGGGGTATCAGAACAAGGGCCAGATAATTTTAATTCAAAGGTTTTCCATACAAGCTGGGCTGGGTTCAAATACACTTAATTCAGCTTGTCTCAAGATCTGTTCAGACTTAAGTTTCACTGATATCCATCTCCCTTACATTTAAATCAAAGTAACTAGCAAAGCATGCAGCCATGATATTTTGCATGTGGATATATAACAGGTGATGTTAACCCAGTAGCATGGGTGTACTGGAAGACTGCTGTGCAGCAGAACTTCCATACTTCAGTGTATGGTGTTTGGAGCAGGCATTCCAGAAGGCTTCACATCTTCTATACGTAATAGAGTTGGGCTTCATGCTAGCTCTGTATGACCCACGAAGGAGGAGGAATTGAGGATGGGCCAGAGAAAAGACACAAGTGAAGAGTATCAAGTGACTACAAACCTCCCCATAGGGAATGTATATGGCTTGTAGCCCCTGTTCCTACCTAGAGGTTGGATTAGTAGCGATGTAGAGGCTGCTTAGCTAATCTTTGCATTTCCCATAGTGTGGGTGCTAGATTCCATCCCCTCCACTTCACCTCCATTCCCTGGACAGTTCTCATGCACTTCCCAGGGAATCTCACCCTGTCTTCATCAGTATTTATTGACCCATAAGTAAACATAAGAAAATTCTGTCAGCTTGAATCACCTTAAAACTTTGAATTTGTATGTAAATAGGTGATACCAAGCTCAGTAACTGCTTATAGGGAGCTGTGGGCCAGTTAGCACTGAGAGCTAATGAGTAATAGCCGGGCACATTTGCACTATAGAAAGTGAGATAGAAGGTCTCGTAAATGAGACTTTTCCATAGTGGTTATAAAGAAAAGCTTTGGAGGCTAAATTCGTATTGATCCCTCTGATGGACAGACAGGGGACCACGGTTATTGTATTCAGATACAGGTGTGATTGGAGGCTACGCATATGGGCAAATAGTGTGTGGCAAGTAGTGTAGTAAGTCTCAACCCCCTTGTGTTCCTGCTTTCTTATTCATAAAAGCATAGGACATACACAAAAAAGGGGGACAAAGTGTTAGAGCAAAGGCAAAGAATGGGCATGGCTGCAGAAACAAGGCATCACGCTATCATGCATAGTTTTCTGTTGTTTTGTGTCCTCCTCTCTTTTCCTTGTGAGAGAAGAATGGGGGGAGGGATAGCTCAGTGGTTTGAGCATTGGCCTGCTAAACCCAGGGTTGTGAGTTCAATCCTTGAGGGGGCCACTTAGGGATCTGGGGCAAAATCAGTACTTGGTCCTGCTAGTGAAGGCAGGGAGCTGGACTCGATGACCTTTCAAGGTCCCTTCCAGTTCTAGGAGATAGGATATCTCCATATATTATATTATATACTCAACAGTGCAACTGTGCTGTGCAGGATTCAGCCCATTTCTGTGTGTTCAGTACCTGACCTGTCACTGAAGGAAGTTAACGTTTATGCACAGTTAAACAAAGCCCAAAGTCTCTCTCCACATGTGAACAGAAAATATTCAGTGTGTGGTCTTCGGGCTAAAATGTGATATAACGTGCTCTGTGGCATTGCATAGTGATGGTAACTGGAAACCGGGAATGAAAGAGGAACACAGAAAAAATGTGCAATTTGCTTTATGAAAATACCAATGTTTTCACTTGCCATTGTTTGCCATGCTTAGATTTTTTTTTTTTTACACTCTGGTTTTATTTAAGGAAGCATTAAAGTTATTTTGAAAAATAGGAATTCAGGTTTGAAGACGCCCAAGTGAAGTGAATCAGTGAAATCTGTCAGTAAAAAATTTGCCTGCTCCCAAAAATGCCTTTTCTCTTAGTGGAAGCTGGAGTCTGGTTGTGTTAGTGACTGTTGATTGCTAAAGGACTTGTATGCTGGCTTGCTGTAATATTTGTCTGCAACAGTAATAAAGCAAAGGTGAACTGTCTTCTGCTGCCACTGAGCCAGTTCTGACTTATTTTGTGGGCAGGATCAGGAGGAGAAATGTCACTTGGACGTCAGGAGGCTTTTGAAATTTTCAAGAGGGATTATGTCGACAGTGTAACCATCGAGGACAATAAACAGCTTCTTAAACAGAGGTGAGTGAGTGTCACGTTGAGATACAGCCAGGGCTCTAAGGGCTCACAATGACTCTTGTGAACTATGTTTCAAGCTTCAAACTTAAACTTGGGGCAGCAGCAAGCTGTGCCTGTGGGAAAGATTTATTGCCCATCAGGTGCTTGGGGGCATTATATAAGAACCTGAATAGAATAGATTATAAGGAGCGATCAGGTTGGTCACAGAGCATTACTGTTCTTCTCTCACAAGCCCTAGAGAATATATATGGCAGGATGGCGTTGACAGTTTTGAATGATGTAAAGGAAGTTGGAGTCATGTGACTACTACTTTCATTAATATAATTTCCATTGTAGGAAAGAGTTTTATAGGCTGAGGCACTGAATTAGATACCAAAGGGACTCACAAAATCTGTGTTCTAGTCCTCTACTACTGATTTTCTGTGTGTTGTTGGCCAAGTCATTTGAACCTTTCTGTGCCTATCTCTCTCTAATAGAAATAGCAATACTTTCCTACCGCACATATTAATGTTGTAAAGCACTTTGAGCTCTTCAGATGGACGGGACTAGAGAAGAGCAGCATATTGAAAGTAGCAATCCACAGCAAGGAAAACAGTGACAATCCTGGAAATTACAACACATCAGACAATGTCAACTGGCCAACCATGCTATGTCATTTCCACTTCTGCATGTGGCATATATACACAGCACACCCACAGCATTCAGTGACAAACAGGGCATTTGGGAGGTGATCAGAGGTATGAAGGTGGATCTATAATACCTCCCTCACTTTTTATACTCCTGTGTCTCTCTCCCAACTTTTCCTTTTGTCTCCTCCCTTTCCTGGCTTCATCCTTAGAATGGTCTCCCACCCCATCTGCACCAAAGGCCTTATTTTCAGAGGCACTGAGCACCTGCCATTCCCATTAACTTCAGAGTATCTCTGAAAATCAGGCCCCAGGTTATCTCCCTCTCCTCTCTGCATTTTATTCTGAAACTCGCTGTTTGTTTGTTTTTTGTTCATCTTCTCTGAACTGCATAACTTCATTCTTATGTCTACATCTTCCATTCTCTGACACCCAGGTACCAAGATGATGGGAGTGTAAGAAGTAGATAAGTATTTATTTTTCTTTGTAAAGTATACATATTGAACTATCCTGTTTAGAAATGTCTGTATTCTGATGATTAATAGATCAAATAATTCATGAGTAACTTAATGCGATCATTTCTTACATCTCTTCCTTTCAAGAACTGATAAAACAGTTTATAAATAAAGATTTCAGTGGCATTACATCAACATAAAATTGGAGTAGCACAGTGGTGAATCAGGACCATCATTTCTTGGACTTAATGCATGTTTTTATCAATTTCTCTGACCCAAAGCATTGTGAAGGAAAATGCATATTTCCTTTTATATTCTGATTATATAGTAGAGATGGGCCCAAACCACAAAGTTTGTACCAGATTCAAATTTCCCCAAATTTCAAGGGAGTTCAGACCCACACTCTTGAGTACCCCATTTCTAATACATAGCAATTGTCATTATTCACAAGTGCTGTGTGAATCTTGATGCATTTGGAAATCATTTCTCATGCTGTTTGCAGTGGACTTTAGCAAAGGAGATTTGCAACTCAAAGTTTATTATGTTTGTTAAAAACAGATTCATCTCAAGTCTGTAATTTGGAATGCAGCTGCTGAACCACCAGTTGCAAATTGCACAGTAAAGATCTTATGCACAACACATATTTAAAGGTTACCATACCTTTCCCGTATATGCAAGCCTCTCCTGCTAATATTTTTGTGTACAGTAGCATAACCACTTCTGTTATATCATGGCAGCATTTGATTCAATTTACTTATATTTTAATTGCTTTTTTCTTCTCTTTTTTCTCTTGGTTTTTTCCCTCTTTTACCTTATTTTGGGTGAATTTTCTTTTCTTTTTATTTCCATGTTAGTTATATTGTTTGAGTTGGTTGTGAGTTTAACATAAAATTGAAAGCTTGACTGTAATGCTAACAACTATAACAATTCAAATGTCTTGAGCACTGGGAGCCAGCTATATAGATGCTTTCTGTAGATGCCTTTGTATAACTGAAATACAATAAAAATCTTGAATTAAATTTGATTTAAAATAAAAATTGAAAAAAAAAGGCAGCAGGTGCTCCTTTAAAACAATGTGCATAAGAGAAATATGTATTTTAAACTTTGTAAATAATGCTTTTCATCTGTAAGCCACAAAGCACTTTCCAAAGGTGTGTCAATATTTCTTTCCTCAGTTTTTACAGATGGGAAAACTGAGGTACATTAAGGATTAGTTTCTTGATGAAAGTCATACAATGAATGAGTCATTGCTCAAGTGAGAAACAGAATGTAGGGTTTCTTCGTCTCAATACACTTTAGCTGCCCCTTTACTTCAGCTGGCCTTGGGGAACACTAAACAAGTGGCCTCATGAGGTAGAAGGGCCACTCCTGCAGACATGTATGCATCTGGCACAGAACAGTTGCTATTCATTTCTGTCCTCTACAGTGAAAACTGCTGCTGCTGCCCACTGGCACTGCCTAAATGCCTATATTTGTAACCACACAGAGGCAGAGTTCCGGGCCTTTGACTTCCTACACTAGACCTCCAAAAAGCTTAATAATGTCTGTGCCTGCCAAGGCATTGAGGAGAGGAGAGGAGAGGCTTCTCTTAGCATCCATTCCCTGAAGTGAAGAATAATCTTAAATCTCATTTTCCAGTGAAACGTGTGTGAAAACTTGTCCCAGTAGAGCCACTACAATCTAGCTTCCCATGCTGCACCAGACATTCTAAACCCAGCCCCAGCGTATGTTTCCAATTACAAGATCTCATTGTAACATAGAGGTATAATATAAAGCTGGTCTGAAGGCTTGTCCACAGGGTGCGTTAATGTGTGCCACAGAGGTGTAAATTCTAGTGCACACTAGTCTGCCGTGCACTGTCTGGCCTGTATGGACCCTGCTGGTGGTCCCATTTGAAACGCACCATGTAGACAAGCTCTCAGTTTCTTCGTTCTCCTACCCCAGATTTTCCACTTATTTTCCTCTTTAAGTCTCAACTGTCCAACCTGCCAGCTTAGGCCATTTTTGCCTTTTCTCCTCTACTCACAAGCTTTTGTTAATATGCTTTGATACCACAGTGTCAAATTCACTCCTGGTTTAACTGTTGTGGTCAGTAGTTACCAAGGGATGAATTTGGCCCATGGTGATTGAGTCTGCAATAATCCTTAATGGAATCAAGCTGTGCCACCTAATAGTCTGTAATAAATGAGTGCTAAACTGATGTTGGTTCTCCCATTTGATGGCCTCTAAGAAAGTCAGCTTTTATGCTCACTGAATAAACAGAGACTTATATTTCAAAAAAATTTATTTTGGATATGTCATATTTGCATTTTAAGGATGAAATCTTTGCACCATTGAAGTCAGTGGTCAAACTCCCATTCATTTCAGTGGGACAAGGATTTCACCCTATGAGTTTTACTTATGATGTCAACTAAAATCTCAGCAACAACAGTCTTCTTGAGGGAACTGTATACTCACTCAGGCTACATGTGAATTTCCTATGGACTGCACGAATACAGTTGCTTAACTGACCAGTAAGCATTAATGTTCACATACTGATGATCAGTCTCCCTTGAGAGCACCCTTATGCTAGATTTCTTCTTGGAAAAGAATCAGAAACTACACCTTTTCCCATAATTCAATGAGCGGGTTGAACCCGAAAGTGTTTGTTTTGTTTTTACTCAATCATAGGCATTTTACCTGAGTACTGACCAAGAAACAGTGAGTAAGGAACTCAGGATTTGGCCCAAGGGTTGGGAGGAGAAACAGAAAGAGGCCATTTGGAGGTTTCTCTTTAGATCTCTGCCCAGATTGCAGGATATCCCTTTGGTTGTATTAAGTCAATACTCATGGAAATACAGTAGCTTATAAAAACAAAAGATGGCAAATGAATGTTTCTAAGGCTTCTCCCTACTCATGTCATAAATAGCAAGTGTCAAGGAACCTTTTTGTAGAGGCTACTTATCCATGCTGAATTCAGCTTTAACAGTAAGTGAGCATGAGCAAATGTGGATGTGGTGGTCCAAAATACCTAGTCTGAGGGGAAAACTGACTAATTAAGATGGGGCAGTTACCCAAACCACATCTCCCTAGTGGGAAAGCAATATTTCTTAACTCTACACCACTGCTGTTTGAGCTAGACAGAAATACAACTTGTGGGTTTCCCCAGCAGGTTCTGCTAGAGCATGGCTCATCCAGATCAGCGGAAGGCTCCGTTAACAGTCAAGTACAGTAGTTTTGCCTCCAAACCCTGCAAGGAATGACTATACACATCTAAGTAACCATTCCAAATTTCGCAATGCTACTGCCCCACCACAACAATCTTGATACAGCAAATCACCCCTCTGGTATTTATTTCCTTCTTCGATTATTACAATGGAGTTTTCCTGTAATATACCTCAAATCCCTCAGGACTTCTTCAACTGTTGCCATAGTATATAGAGTTAATTTCCTTTACCATTAAACTAGAATAAATTTGGTGTTACAGAGTGTATTTTGTATACCATGTACCCTAAATAGCTTTACAAATTACCGAGTTAGATACTGGCAGGCTAGTGATTCTGTCAGCTGATGCAGTAATAGCACAAACAGCCTGGGATACTACAACCTGTTTAACAGAAAGGGCAAAGGAAGCAGGGGGAGGAAAATTCTAGCAGCCTCCTAGGGAAGATGGAGAAATTTAGTCCACTTACTGGATCCTATCTTTTGGCTGTTCTTTTTGGAAGGTGCTCAGATATCATGGTGATGGGCACCTTGTAAGAATGTAGATGAAGCAAGTTTGCTGAGAGTGCTAATTATTAGTATTTTGGGAAAGGAATACTGCCTTACATCTCATTTCCAGCTGAACAGAAACCACTGCAGATTGCAGAAACCAATCACTGCAGATTATTTTGAATAATACATGAGGATGTGATCCTTAGAGGATAACAAGGAAGTTTTCAAGTTAGTTAATTTAGAAACATTGTTAGTGTTATTAGTTAAGCATTGCAGTCAGCTTTTATGAAATAAGAAATAAGGAAATTGTTTGTTTGTGTCACCATAGTAATTACCTAGAGGCCCTAGTCGTGAACCAGAAACCCATTGTGCTAAGCATTGCAAACAGAGAACAAAAAGATATCCCCTGCCTCAATGAGCTTACAGCCTCAGGTGTCACTCCAACCGGCAACTAATTTTACCATTGTTTACATGACTTAAACTACTACCATTGTACATTTATGCAGAGAAGACAGCATGGTGTAGATGCTTGAGCAAAGAGCTAGGAGCTAGGAACTTATTAATTGCACTATACTCGTTGCGTGGCTTAGGGCAAGTCACGTAACTGCTCTGTGCCTCATTTTCCCCACCTTTAAAATTGGGATGCCAATACTTTCCTCCAAAGGGTGTTATAGGGTTTGTTTAGTTAATGTTTGTACAGTGCTTTGGAAATGTACAGCACTAAAAGTATCAGGGGGTAGCCGTGTTAGTCTGGATCTGTAAAAAGCAACAGAGAGTCATGCGTCTGACGAAGTGGGCATTCACCCACGAAAGCTTATGCTCCAATACATCTGTTAGTCTTAAAGGTGCCACAGGACTCTCTCTAGCACTAAAAGTGTTATTCGTTGTATTATGATCTCACATCCAGAAGAGCCCAAAATAGTTGTACATATGTTACACACGCAGGAATCACTCACCTGCCATTGAAATGCAGTCATCTTCATGATAGAATAAAGTGGCAATTTAAGCAGACACAGCAACACCACACAACAGTTTAGGACTTAAGGTTAAAAACAATTGAAACTTGCAGTAGGAATGTTATTACCAGAACTAGAACTTGGCCAGGCCACCAGGGTTAACATCCCTACTCTTGCAAAAAGTTCCCTGGGATCTTTAATTATCACAAGTGGTCAAAGCCTCAGTTTTCTTTTTCAACACTCCCTAGAAACATGAGGGTTAATTAGCTCAGTTCAAAAACAGAGGGAAAAGCCATTTACTGAATCACCAACACCACTTCCTGCAGCTGGCTGGGTTGTACTTGGTCTCCCATCCAAGTATTGACCAAGGTCAATTTTTCCGTCAAACCACTATCCCAAGATGGTAAGACTCTGAGACCTCAATCTGTGCCAGTATAAGGAGGGTACAAATGTGCAGTATTAAGTAAAAGGAAAATGTTATATTACTGGAACAGTGCAAAAGAAAATTAAGGACAAAAATGTGCTTGAAAGAAAACGTATTTAATTTATGGGTGTTTATCAGTTATAATCCTCTACAGAGTATGAAATAAACTGAGGGAAATGTCACATATTTAAAACCTCTTTTCCAGCTATGCATAGCGCTCGTTGAATGCTACAAAACTAATGTTTCCATACATTGATTTGAATTTTGAAGTCATTGATTCAGTTCCACCATGTTCAGGCCCCTTTTCATTTGCTGTTTGAAAGCTTTCATATGGATGGGTTTCAGTTCAACAAATGTTTGGAATATGGCTGGGTTTTTGTTACAGGTTAAATACCTGTATTTGCATGCAAAGAAGGGTATCTGTGGACAAACGAGTATTAATAATTTCCACTATTCATCATTTCTTATTCTCCTGTCTAAAATTTTGTTAGGGAGCCTTACTATGTGACTTGGGTGACCGGTTACACATCACAAATAATGAATAGTGATGTGAGCAGTTTCCATACAGCTCAGAAGCTGAAAAATTTTCATCCAAACTATTCAGTGAATCTTTACAAATAAAACTTGGAATTTCTGTTCCCTAAGATATTCTGACATTTTGGGTTGGGATTTTTTTAATTATTCTGAATTGGAATGAAAAGCTACAATTTCAAAACTTCTCATGAAACAAACAAGCTACAAAATTTCAGTTTGGGACCATCAAATCATTTAGTTTTGATAAGGTAAAAAGCATGTTGTTTCAATAGGTAAAAACAGTTCAGTTTGACGTTGTTCCAGTTCATTTTGTTTTGACTTTTATGTTATATTACTATATTAAATATTGCAGGTAATATTAAAAGTAATATTTTCATATAATATAAAAGTCAGAACAAAATTAAATGAAACTTTTTGACACTATCAAAACAAAACAAGAAAGTCATAATGATTAATTTAGACTTTTTTCAGTCAAAAATTTTGTCAAAACTGACACATTCAAGTTGAACAAAATTGCCTTTTACAATGGAAATCTATTCCTTCTAAAAAAATGTGACCAACGCTACTTACAGATAACAAATCATTCACAATAATGAGTTTGCAGATAAATTGCAAAGAGAAATACAGTCTTGATTTGTTAGAAAAATTATTCTCAACAAATCGCTCTAGCTGTAGTTTTGAGTAACTCCACCTGTTATTCTGTTTCTGTCATTAGGTTTGCTGAAGCAAAATCCCTAGGAGAAAAAGTAAATGAAGTAAGAAATAAAATAAGTAAGTAGATATGTTTTAATTTCCTTATCTATCTAAATAATTGTCGGTTTTAACATACATTCATAACATACCAGGGACATGTAACCAGAGTCTGTTTTCTGATGAAAATTAACCAACCCATTACTAATAAAAGTCTCTTTAAGACTAGTTCCCGGCTGATGACAGGAGATGTGGTCATTTTAAGTACAAACTTTGATTATTAGAAATTCCATAATGTGAAAGCCAAATATATTCTTCATTTGGGGCTTTAGGTAATAGCTGTCACTTATCTGAAGTGGAACGCAGCCCTGTTGAAAGGTGTTTAGCATTTGCAATCCAGAATCTGGTGCGGAAAATATCCAAATACTGTGTGGTTTAGAAAGACTGTAAACTGTGTGGGTCAGGGATTGCACTTACCTGTGTGTTTGTAAAGAACCTAGCACAACAGGACCCCAGTACTGATTGGGCCTTTTTGCACCACCCTTATACATTTAATAAGTAGGAATGTGAGACTCCTATGGGAAGGGTGAGTGTTTAAACAAACAAAAAAATTAGAAGATCTCAGGGTTTCAAGAGAAATCTCTCTGCACCAGGAGGAAAACACCTTTTTATCTCGCTCTTTTCAGAAGAAACAACACTTTAGGATTTTAATATTCCTGGGGGCCAAATGCTTTCTCTAGTTCTTAGCCCAAACAGCCAAGCTCTATGCTGGGGAAATCTTCACTGGTCCTGAGAGAAAGAATCCTTTTCCACAGACCGGCAATATAATCACTCAGAGTATTACCATAGCTGTAAGCTTCGGAGCTTTGGTAGAACCCCCACTTGCAGATTAAGACCACTTTACTTCTGAATGACAGCATCCACACTGGAGTTTGGGTGCTTTAAATTCACACCTTTAGTTCATTCAGCTTAAATTTCCTGAGTATTCCCACGTAGCACATGCCCATAGAGTATCCTGCTAGGCAGTATGTACCAGCAAAATGCTGTTTTACAAACCCAAAATGAGAGCCATACTCTTTGAGTGGCTATGTTTAATTTGTTTTAGTGGATCCCAGCAAAATCTAGAGGAAAGCGTTGGCTTTGATTGCAGTATTGTTTGCTTTTCCTTTTCCCAAAAGATAGTCAGAACTGTTGACAAAAACACTGGAACAGAATTGTGATGTTGCAGCATTTACAAACATTTGTTGTTAAATAGTTTTTCTCATCAAATCCTGTATTGAGATAATCAAAATTGGTTTTATTTACTGTTTCAATATTAACACTGAAGAATGTCACCATCACTTAAGCATAGAAGTGAATGGATCAGTAGCAGAAAATAGCCAGCCCTTCGATCACTGGCTGCCACTATGCACAGACCAGTAGAGCTGTGCTGAACTTCAAGATACATACCTGCCATCCACAGGTAATTCTGATAATAACCATCCATAAAGATGCCAAAGGGCTCCTTTCAAAAATCAGAACAGAAAACCCTTTTCCCTCTACCTGTTTCTAAGGAAACCCTTTAGAAGACTTTACTTATTTGTTTGTTATTGTTTGCTTTAAATTTCCTGTGACACAACATACAGATTGCGGATTTTTTCATTAAAAAAACCCTTTTCTAAAAGCTTTAATTTTTTCTAAAGCAAGGTCACTGCCATTACTAAAAAGTACAGTCATCTAAACAAACTTAGTTGCCTAAAGTTTGATTACTGTGAAAATGTTGCTGTTCTAGTGGTTAGAGTGGATGACTAGGATGAAGGAGCTGTATGTTTCTCTTCCTGATTCTACTGCAGTCTCACCGTGATACCTTGGTCAAGACATTTAACTTCTCACCTCAATTTCCCCATCTGTAAAATGGGAATAATATCCATCTTTGTAGAGTGTTTTGAGATCCTTGAATAAAAGTCCAAGATAGTAGTAGTATTATTGTTACTGTTGTTGTTATTGTTTTTATTATTATTATTAGTCTAGAATCTGCTTCCAATCCATTGTAAATGCAGTTTTCTCTAAGATACAACCAATTTTTCCTAAAAACTCACTCTGGGCTGAAACTTGGAATCCTCACCTTAGGTGTGTTTTTTGTTGGTTTGGTTTTTTAATAGTATCAATTTGTACTAACTTTAGTTTCAATTGATCTGGTATTTTTCAAGTGATAGGCAGACAAACTCTCATTTTGTGGTTATAAATGTTTTTCATGTATTGTATAGGCTTTTAGGCACCAATCCTATAAAAGGATCTGTGTGAGTGTACGCAGCTGAACTCCACGCTGATGGGAGCGTCCACCTTTATGGATCACTTCAAAATCTCAGGGTCACAGGCTGTAACATAGGCTACTTTGTTAATAGTTTTAAAATATTAATAAAATGCCAGAGGATTAAGAAAGAGATCATAGTGCAAAACCACTTTCCCAGAAGGATTTTTTTTTTAATAACTACATGCTGGGCATATGAAATCTAGTACTGTGGTATTATAATGTAGGTTGTATTGAGCTATTTCTTCGGCCCATCAGGGCCTTTTCAGATCACCTCTATTAATAAACCTGCCTATTAGCACCTCTCAGACAATTATTAAATCCCTAGGGTCAAGAAAGGTTCTGTAGCTAAACCAGAGTAATTAGGCCAGTTTACATAGTTAAGCAGTCTGAAACAATTTTCCAGTTAAGCCTGGCTCATGCATAGTTTGCGTATTCAGACAAAGCAACATTAATGATGCCACATAAGCTTACTAACCTGCCAATATTATACTGAAAAACCTGATAGGGGCAATAATAGTCATCTGGGCCTGCAGCTAGGTCTTTAATTCACTTTTATTGTTGTTTTGGTTTCCTTAAAACATTCCTGGCTGAGTTGATGTACAAAATCAAGAACAGATCCCATCAATATCAGTTTCTTCTATTTCCAAGTTACACTTAATAATATAAAACTATGCACCACAGAGGTCATTGGGGGAACCTCCTGGTAAGCCACTTGGTGCAATGTAGAACCCATTTCACATGGTCTGATTATATACAGTGATATTGACAGTAGTTGGCTGTAACCTAAATTTGTATCCTGTGTGTCATAACTACCCTCTCATTCTGACTTTCTTTTGGAAGTATTGCAGTATTTTGCAATAGAAGTTATGCAAAATACTGCAACCACTTCCCAAATACATCAGCATTTTGAAAAACACATAAGGCACTTGGAACTGAGCAAAGAAATTCACAATGTGACTTTTTCTGGTAGGCTTTTGTGGTTGCTGTTGTTGATTTCACAAAAAGATAAAGGAAAAACATCCTAGGAGTCAGTGGGAGTTTAACTGCAGAACGACTATAATATCAGTAATAAGATACTGCAGCTAGCATTCCTCTATTTTAATTCCTCTCTGCAGTTGCACCACAGAGAATCAAATCCTGCCACCCTTATTTATACTGAATAGTATCTTACTCTGTGAGTAGTTCCACTGATTGCAGGGTAGTACTCAACATGAGGAAAGGAGGCAGAATCTGTACTATCATGAATAATAATAATAATAAAACTGTAGGGTATGGTCACATAGTCCAAACCTCTGAGTGCAAGAATCTCTATAAACTTCTAACCTTTTGTTCTCCTACTACTCCATGATCTGCACTGGTTTTGCAATAAGCATCTGGGTGGACTTCAACATGTTGGGTTTTTTAACTCATAAAGCACTAAATGGTTTGGGATCTGGTCACCTGAGAGATTGCCTCTTTGCCTGTGGTATGCTACCACAAATGAGATGAAGAGAGGTATTTGAGCTGGAGCTACTTTAATATAAATGAGAAGGAGCTGCTGGCAGGGTGCAGTCCATGAGGGGTCCTCAGCTTTGGAACCTGCTCCCCACTTGGTCTGCCAGAGCCCAGCATTATTAACCTTCTGTGCATGCTGCAAGGGCCATTGATTTTTTCTCCTCTCCAAGATTGTCAAGGAGAGGCTGATCTGAGGTGGATATAGTTATGTGCAGTTCCTTGTTTATTCTGATTTTTAACTTATGGGTAAGGTGTTCAGGGCACAGGATGGGCACCTATAGTACAGTTTTGGGAGGGAGGGAGTATCCTCCAGGTCAAGTCTTGAAGCCTACTAGAAGGCCTCAAAGGCCGTGATACTATCACAATTCCACTCCCCGGGCGATCCTATCCACAGAGAATCCCCACAGCAGGAATTCTCTTTTCCCAGCACACTGAAAAATAGTGCTGCACAACAGTTCTCTCCCACTCTTCTGTGAAAGATTTTGGAGGGGCAGGGCAAGAGGGTCTGCAACTGCACAAACTGCTGGTCAGCATCCCCAATCAAGTGGCAGCAAAGAGGCTGGGAGCACTACTTCAGTGGAATTAGAACAGAGAAGAATTTGGCCCATTGAGGAGACTTTAGAAAATATGCTCTGTACAAGGAAAATTAAGCTGGTCTAGTCTTGCTGAGTTTACTGATTAAAAGAGCTGCTCACACGCAAGCATGCAATATGCACATGTACAGTAGATGCATATATGATTAGTAAAGATTTCCAATGCTTCACTATAAATGTCTGTTTTACTTGGGATGTTTATACCACTATTTGGTCTAATTTTTCCTGAGGAAAAAATTAGACCAAATGGTATTTGAAAGCCCAAAGGGAGGCAGCTGTTCCTTTTAGTCTGTCCAGAAATCAGCTAACGCTATAATTGAAGCTGTTTGAGGAAAGGCAAACTCATGTGGGAGTAATAGCTGTGCAAGCAAACAACAGGCCCTCTAATAATGAAAAAGGCTAGGTGGGTGGATTATGTGCATGTGATGTTGACTGTGCAACCGTACCCCCAGGAATGTTGTGATGTTTCATTGGTCTGCCTTCTCTGAAACGTTATGGTGAGGCTGATTAATGCATGAGATCGTATGATATCCAAGACAATCATACTCTTCAGTGAGGCCAAAGAGCTACTATTAGAAAATGAGATTACAGTGTAATTAATTTTTTATACATAGCACTTATATCATTTTCATAATACATTGTAATACTGCCAATGATAGAGTAAGGCAGTGAGAGTTGTTGTGAGGGCAGTAGCACAAGAAGAAGTGTGAAGGGCTAACAATAAGAGGAGGCAAAGAATAAAATATTGGTCAAGATTGTCCACTGCCTTACATTTTATGCAGCCTTTTATGTGAGTACCCAAGTGGGTGTAAAACACTGTTGCCTCAAAACTCTCCACTCACACCAGTGGCAGAGTTTTATACCCATTTTGCACTGATGTAAATGATGACAGAAGTTGCAAGACAGTGGAAAATCAGAACTATTGCTTAGAAAAATCTTTATTCAACTAATAGTAAGGTTTAGACCC
The DNA here is from genome assembly GCF_002925995.2 of Terrapene triunguis. Classification (NCBI taxonomy): domain Eukaryota; kingdom Metazoa; phylum Chordata; order Testudines; family Emydidae; genus Terrapene; species Terrapene triunguis. The sequence goes on from NW_020664436.1 coordinate 3,908,492, forward strand.
GCAAAGAAACAACATAGAAGGTTAAGGCTACTATTCCAGTCAGATTACACTCGTTCCTGGGTATTGCAATACATAGGGTATGTCTACACTACGAAATTAGGTCGATTTTGTAGAAGTCGATTTTTTAGACATCGATTTTATACAGTCGATTGTGTGTGTCCCTACTAAGCGCATTAAGTCGGCGGAGTGCGTCCACAGTACCAAGGCTAGCGTTGACTTTCGGAGCGTTGCACTGTGGGTAGCTATCCCACAGTTCCCGCAGTCTCCGCCGCCCATTGGAATTCTGGGTTGAGCTCCCAGTGCCTGATGGGGCAAAAACATTGTCGCGGGTGGTTTGAGGTACATGTCATCAGGCCCCCCTCCCTCCCTCTGTGAAAGCAACGGCAAACAATCATTTCTCGACTTTTTTCCTGGGTTACCTGTGCAGACGACATACCATGGCAAGCATGGAGCCCGCTCAGCTCACTATCACAGTACGTCTCCTGGGTGCTGCTGGCAGATACGGTACTGCATTGCTACACAGCAGCAGCTCCTTGCCTTCACAGCAGCAGATGGTGTAGTACGACTGCTAGCCGTCGTCGTCGTCTCCTGGGTGCTCCTGGCCGACCTCGGTGAGGTCAGTCAGGGGCGCCTGGACATAAATGGGAGTGACTCCAGGTCATTCTCTTCTTTAAGTTTCGTCTCATGGAGATTCAGTCCTGCCTGGAATATCATGCAAGCTGGAGGCTTCTGCCTCAGGCTGCTCTCCCAGCCGGCAGCACTGCGCGGTCGCACCTACCCCAGCCTACACCTTGCTCCCATGGCTCATGAAGCCTGGACAGTAGTAAGGAGCAGTTCAACTATAGGCTGAGCAAGTGCAGAATGGTGGTAGAATGTGCCTTTGGATGTTAAAAAGCTTGCTGGCACTGTTTGCTGACTAGGCTGTTTGCGATTAGAAGAGCACAGCAAGGCACGCTGTGCATCACAGAGGCTTTGAAAACCAGTTTCATGACTGGCCAGGCTTTGGTCTGACAGTTGTGTGTTTTTTCTCCTTGATGCAAACCCACCCCCTTTGTTGATTTTAATTCCCTGTAAGTCAACCCTGTAAGCCATGTCGTCAGTCGCCCCTCACTCCGTGAGAGCAGACAATCGTTTCGCGCCTTTTTTCTGCGCAGACGCCATACCATGGCAAGCATGCAGCCCGCTCAGCTCAGCTGCCGCTGTTGTGTCCTGGGTGCTGCTGGCAGCAGACGGTGCAGTAGAATGACCGCTTCCGCTGCCACTCTGCTCTCCTGCAGACGCCATACCACGGCAAGCATGGAGCCTGCTCAGATCACCGCAGCAGATATGAGCACTGTAAACACCACACGCATTATCCTGCAGTATATGCAGCACCAGAAACTTCAAAAGCAGGTGAGGAGGCGTTGGCAGCGCGGTGACAAGAGTGATGAGGACATTGACACAGACTTCTCTCAAAGCACGGGCCCTGGCAATTTGGACATCATGGTGGTAATGGGGCAGGTTCATGCCGTGGAACGCTGATTGTGGGCCCGGGAAACAAGCACAGACTGGTGGGACAGCATAGTGTTGCAGGTCTGGGATGATTCCCAGTGGCTGCGAAACTTTCGCATGCGTAAGGGCACTTTCATGGAACTTTGTGACTTGTTTTCCCCTGCCCTGAAGCGCAAGAATACCAAGATGAGAGCAGCCCTCACAGTTCACAAGCGAGTGGCGATAGCCCTCTGGAAGCTTGCAATGCCAGACAGCCACCAGTCAGTTGGGAATCAATTTGGAGTGGGCAAATCTATTGTGGGGGCTGCTGTGATCCAAGTAGCCAACGTGATCACTGACCTGCTGCTATCAAGAGTAGTGACTCTGGGAAATGTGCAGGTCATAGTGGATGGCTTTGCTGCAATGGGATTCCCTAACTGTGGTGGGGCTATAGATGGAACGCATATCCCTATCTTGGGACCGGAGCACCTTGGCAGCCAGTACATAAACAAAATGGGGTACTTTTCAATGGTTCTGCAAGCACTGGTGGATCACAAGGGACGTTTCACCAACATCAACGTGGGATGGCTGGGAAAGGTACATGACGCTCGCATCTTTAGGAACTCTGGTCTGTGTGAACGGCTGCAGCAAAGGACTTACTTTCCAGACCAGAAAATAACCGTTGGGGATGTTGAAATGCCTATAGTTATCCTTGGGGACCCAGCCTACCCCTTAATGCCATGGCTTATGAAGCCATACACAGGCACCCTGGACAGTAGTCAGGAGCTGTTCAAGTATAGGCTGAGCAAGTGCAGAATGGTGGTAGAATGTGCATTTGGACATTTAAAAGCGTGCTGGCGCAGTTTACTGACTCGGTTAGACCTCAGCGAAACCAATATTCCCATCGTTATTACTACCTGCTGTGTGCTCCACAATATCTGTGAGAGTAAGGGGGAGATGTTTATGGCGGGGTGGGAGGTTGAGGCAAATCGCCTGGCCGCTGATTACGCACAGCCAGACACCAGGGCGGTTAGAAGAGCACAGCAGGGCGCGCTGCGCATCAGAGAAGCTTTGAAAACCAGTTTCATGACTGGTCAGGGGGCTACGATGTGAAAGTTCTGTTTGTTTCTCCTTGATGAAAACCCGCCCCCTTGGTTCACTCTACTTCCCTGTAAGCCAGCTGCCCTCCCCTTCCCCCTTTGATCACCGCTTGCAGAGGCAATAAAGTCATTGTTGTTTCAAATTCATTCATTTTTTATTAATTCATCACACAAATGGGGGGATAACTGCCAAGGTAGCCCGGGAGGGGTAGGGGAGGAGGGAAGCACCGGGTGGGGTGGTGGAGGAGGGGAGGAGGGAAGGACAAGGCCACACTGCACTTCAAAACTTATTGAATGCCAGCTTTCTGTTGCTTGGGCAGTCCTCTGGGGTGGAGTGGTTGGGTGCCCGGAGGCCCCCCCACCGCGTTCTTGGGCGTCTGGGTGAGGAGGCTATGGAACTTGGGGAGGAGGGCGATTGGTTACACAGGGGCTGCAGCAGCGGTCTGTGCTCCTGCTGCCCTTCCTGCACCTCAACCATACGCCAGAGCAGATCAGTTTGATCCTCCAGTAGCCTCAGCATTGCTTCCTGCCTCCTCTCATCACGCTGACGCCACCTATCATCTTGATCCCACCACCTCTCCTCTTGCTCCTGCCACCTGTCCTCTCGCGCATCCCTCCTGTCCTCGCATTCATTTTGTACTTTCCTGCACTCTGACATTGTCTGCCTCCACGCTTTCTGCTGGGCTCTTTCAGTGTGGGAAGACTGCATGAGCTCAGAGAACATTTCATTGCGAGTGCCATTTTTTCGCCTTCTAATCTTTGCTAGCCTCTGGGGCGGAGATGATAGGGGGAGTATTGACACATTTGCAGCTGCGGGAGGAAAAAAGGGAGAGTAGTATTTAAAAAGACACATTTTAGAGAACAATGGGTAGACTCTTTCACAGTGAACCAAGCTGTTAACATTACATAGCACATGTGCTTTCTTTACAAGGTCGCATTTTGCCTCTTATATTGAGGGCCTGCCGGTTTGATGTGAGAGATCACACACGCAGGGCCGGTGGGCAACAGAATTCGGCTTGCAGGCAGACATGGTAAGTCACAGTCTTTTGGCTTCTTTAACCTTCATAACATTTGGGAATGGTTTCAAACAGCAGTGCCCTCATTTCCCATACCAAGCCACCCGTTGGGTTGGCCATTTAAAAGGAGGGGCTGCGGTTTTCGGGTTAACGTGCAGCACAAACCCAACTAAACCCCACACACACACCCAATTCTCTGGGATGATCGCTTCACCCCTCCCCACATTGTGTGGCTAACAGCGGGGATGATTTCTGTTCAGCCACAGGCAAACAGCCCAGCAGGAAGGGCCATCTCTGAATTTCCCCTTAATAAAATTCCCCTATTTCAACCAGGTGACCATGAATGATATCACTTTCCTGAGAATAACACAGAGAGATAAAGAACGGATGTTGCTTGAATGCCAGCAAACTCCGGGACCATACGCTGCCATGCTTTGTTATGCAATGATTCCAGACTAAGTGCTACTGGCCTGGCGTGGTAAAGTATCCCACCATGGAGGATGGAATAAGGCTGCCCTCCCCAGAAACCTTTTGCAAAGGCTTTGGGAGTACATCCAGGAGAGCTTCATTGAGATGGCCCTGGAGGATTTCCGCTCCATCCCCATACATGTTAATGGACTTTTCCAGTAGCTGTACTGGCCACAAATGCATCCCAAGTCTTCAGAGCAAATTAATCATTAAACACGCTTGCTTTTAAACCATGTATTGTATTTACAAAGGTACACTCACCAGAGGTCCCTTCTCCGCCTTTAAGGTCTGGGAGCCTGCCTTGGCTGGGTTGGGAGGGTACTGGCTCCAGGGGATAAACAGTTCCTGGCTGTCGGGGAAAACGGTTTCTCTGCTTGCTTGCTGTGCGCTATCTTCAACCTCCTCCTCATCATCATCTTCCTCGTCCCCAAAATCCACATCCTTGTTGCGAGAGAGTCCATTGACGGAGTCCACGCACAGGGGTGGGGTAGTTGTAGGGGCACCCCCTAAAATGGCATGCAGCTCATCATAGAAGCAGCATGTCTGGGGCTCTGACCCGGAGCGCCCGTTTGCCTCTCTGGTTCTTTGGTAGGCTTGCCTGAGCTCCTTAAGTTTCACGTGGCACTGCTGCGGGTCCAAGTTATAGCCTCTGTCCTTCATGTCCTTGGAGATTTTTTCAAATATTTGGGCATTTCGTCTTTTGGAACGGAGTTTGGCTAGCATGGATTCCTCTCCCCATACAGCGATCAGATCCAGTACCTCCCGTTCAGTCCATGCTGGAGCTCTTTTGCGATTCTGGGACTCCATGGTCACCTCTGCTGATGAGATCTGCACAGTCACCTCTGAGCTTGCCACGCTGGCCAAACAGGAAATGAAATTCAAAAGTTTGCGGGGCATTTCCTGTCTGCCTGGCCAGTGCATCTGAGTTGAGAGTGCTGTCCAGAGCGGTCACAATGGAGCACTCTGGGATAGCTCCCGGAGGCCAATACTGTCGAATTGCGTCCACACTACCCCAACTTCAACCCAGCAAGGTCGATTTCAGCACTAATCCCCTCGTCGGGGAGGAGTACAGAAATCGATTTTAAGAGGCCTTTAAGTCAACAAAAATGGCTTCGTCGTGTGGGTGGGTGCAGGGTTAAATCGATCTAACGCTGCTAAATTTGACCTAAACTCGTAGTGTAGACCAGGGCATAGTCTCATCTGGCAGGAGAACTCCTGCATCCCTTAGCAGATGCAGTACTCTGTCTGAGTTAGGGATGGACTAATACCATAACTCTGAAATTTTATGTTGTTGGTTTTAATGGCTTGAGTTCAAACACTATATTAAGTATATTGTATTTTTATTTTTGGAGCTCCTGTTTCTTAGCCTGGGGTCCATCAGCATTTTCATTTTCTCCCTTCTCCCTGCCACTGCACACACACGCATATGCACACACATAATCTCACTCAAAGAGAAGATGGTGCTTTATAAGTCAAGGACACCTAAAGAATGAATCCCAGGTGTCCTCATCTGCTATTAATATCCTGTTTGGGGATTGCTGAGACTTCAGTCTCTTTTCATCCACCTGGCATATGAAACATCTGAAGAAAATCTTTTTTTTTTTTTTAAATCTCTGGTTAGTAATAGTGTCTCTGAAGGCAACTTAATCAAGACACAGCAAGTGAATGTGACAAACAAAAAAAGGAAAAGCAAGGAAGGAGTTGAGCATAATGAAAATAAGCTTACACAGCTACATGATTGCACAGCTCAGTGGTGTGTGATGGTACCAAATCATCTCCCCTTTTAAAAAACTTAATAAAATCAGCTATTCCTAACTGCCATGTTAACCTAGCCATTATTGTATGGCTGAGTTTTTGTAGATGTCACAAGAGAAGTAAGTCTTTGAAGGGTGATAGAATTGTGGTCTTAAAGTTTTGCTCATGGAAGTTGTGGAAGAAAGCATGGAAACTTGTTGGAGAACAGGCAAATATGCCTTTGAGGCTGGCATAGTTATCACAACAGAGGGGTGACACAAAAAACTGTGTTACGATGCATGCTGTGCTTCATGAAGAGAGAATCAGAGTCAAATCCCAGTCCTGTAAGAGTTAATGGGAGTCCAGTCCAAAATGCCTAAAGGTCCTATTCTTATCTTGCTGTATTCATGTAACTTTCTTGTGGGAGCATCAAGGTAGAGAAGAACAACGAGTCTGGTGGCACCTTAAAGACTAACAGATTTATTTGGGCATAAGCTTTCGTGGGTAAAAACCTCACTTCTTCGGACACCATGCAAGGTAGAGAAGAGTAATTTCCTGCATATATTCACCCTATGTCACCCTGGATGTGTTTAAAAAAAAATAAAAACCCTACGCATGTACCAGAATAACTGTCCACTGGAGGTGGGAAAAAGGGAAGGGTGCTATACTGATATAACTCTACCTCTATAGGTATAGTTATTATACCTGTATAACTCTATTGGTATAACTGATAAAATTTTCCTGTGTAGATAAGGCCTTAACTAAGATTAAAACAATCAGATTTCTCAAGACAGAGATGTTGCAAAACACCATTGAGGCAATGTGTGGAGTTACAGTTGAAGAAGTCCATTTTGAGGGTTTTTTAACCTCACTTGCCAGTATAAATTACACACTCTGAGAAAGGAGAACTAATTACTTAGGCAAAAGAATCCCAAGGAAGATTGTAGGAATGTTGTATGAATGGCTATGTCAATATTATATGGATTTAAATAATTGCGGAAAATTATGTGTGAGCCAAAAGCATTTTTAACTTTGTAGTGGAAGGGCATATAAATTCACAAAGGGTGAAATTCACCCTCTGTTGAGGGACAATACAATGCCTATGCACCATTGAACTCCTGACATTAAGTGGGGCTTAAATGGAGTGTAGTCTTGCGCTGGCTTTCTCCACGGAAATGAATTTCACCCAAAGCGCCTTACTGCTTTCTAGAAGCTCATTATTAGTATTATTATTTATTGATTGCCTGGTAATGTAAAAGTCAAAACACTAGCTCACTGGACATAAATTGTTCCAGCCATTTAGGAAGTGAGAATGCAAGCAGGAAAGAATTGTCCAGTTTTGGAATGCATATCCAGTGTCTAGCACAGGATTCTGAAATGCATTTTGGTTTAATGAAATAAACATTGAAACTTCATAGCTGCTGATTAGTGTAATTCGCTGTTCTAGTTTGCTTCCAGAAAGTCTCAAGTACTTTTCCAGTCTTATATCTGATTTATATGTTCAATGAATTTTATTGGAAGTGACTAGTGCATAACAAAAATTGTAAAATTAGGATTAAAAGAGTACTGGGAAACTCAAAGAGAAAAAAAAAGTTACATTCCAGAGGCAACCCTAGATCAAATGAGAAGCAAGCAATTCACAAGTAAATGAATCCAGTATGAAGATTTAATGAACAGATAACTCCACTAAAAATACCACTACACAGTGTTTCCTCCTTCAGGTAGTATAGTATGAATTGTTATCTGTAGCCGAGACTTGTAAATTCCATGGAACAAATCCTGAAGTTCTTACTCAAGCAAAACACCCATTGAGGTTGGCAGGAGTTCTGCTTAATTAAGGATTGAATAAAAACTCTGAAAAGACTTCTGCATTTGGCCCCATGATTGCTATTTCAATTGGTAATGAGCAGCAAACATTAGGTTTATTAATACAGCAACAAAAATTAAAAACGTATTTTGTGAAACATACATATTGCACTGAATTTGCATTCTGATAACTGCAGTCTATCTGCATGTCTTCCCCGGCTGTAAAAGCTTGGATGGGAATCTGTAGGTCATTCAGACACCCTCACAGCTTTCATGTGATTAGGAGGAGGCAATACAGATCCCCTGATCTCAGTTCAGTTAAACCACAGTTTGTCACAAGTGTGTTTCTATTCATGGCTGCTTTCCTGCAAAATTCCATTTGCCAACAGGGCCTGGTTGTTGAACCATATTCAGGCTTTGATCAGGATTTACCCTGAAGAGTTGCCACAGGGATTCTGTGATCTTCAATTTGAAGCTTGCCTCTTTGAAATCATAAAAGTAAACAAAGGCCCCAATCCTTCAAATACATTAACACACATGCTTAATTTTACAAACATGAGTACTCCCATTGATTTGAATGGGACTACTAACGTATATAAAGTTAAACGTATGTAAGTGTTTGCAGGTTTGGGGCCTTCAGTCTCTGTTTGTTGAACTGTGCAGCCTGCTTGCTGGCAATGGGGTGCAATAGCATTGTTTCCTTTTCCCACCATGCAGATAAATAATATGATCACAGTTTTGGTGGTGTTACTGCATTTCTCCCCTCTCTCTTCTCCCATCCCAAAACAAGCAAAGGGGAAATTCAGTCAGCAAAGCAACACACTTAACATTTCTTAAGGCAGAAGGAGAACCCTGTCTTTGTTTGTCACTGAGGTGCTAGCACAATTGCATGAGGGTACAGTAAATTCCTCATCCCTGCTCTCATTTCCCTCTCTCCTTTTCCCCTGACCTCATCCTTTTTGTTCGTATGTTCCAGAATCGTCCGTTTCTCTATAAAATACTTATGCTATGGACAGTGGTATAATAATCCATAAACACTGGGAAAAACTGACTACTTCTGAGTTGGGGGGGTTCATTATTTATTTCATTGACTTTATAGTGCCTATCATATGCGTTTGTCATTCTGTACAATTTAAAATGCTGGTTAAATTAAACTATTACTAAGGGGCCAAGCAGTCAGTCACTAAGGATAGTTTGGTCTCCATGCTCATTTAATTATTGGCCTTTCTGCTGAGACTGTTAAGAAGAGTGGCAATTGGAGCCAATTGTGACAGTATTTTTTATTATGTGAACATCTGTCCACAAGCAACTGGACTCAACCCACCAAATTCATTTCACATAGACCACCAGATAGCTTTCCGATAGTAATCTCTTTCACTTACAGTCATCCTGAGTTGTACTTATGTTGATGGTCTGGAGGGCAAAGGCTCCCAAGCTACACAAAACATTGAGGACCTCATCCAACTCCCACTGAAGTTAATTTCAGTGGAAATTTGACTGGGACCAGTGGTTCTCAACCTATTTACCATTATGTGGGCAGCATCCAATACTACCTGTGTGACCCTGAGGATGTCAGATGGGCCGCAGCTTTGTACTGATTGGGCGCAAGTGGCCCGCGGGCCACAGGTTAAGAACCATTGGACTGGGACCTTAGATACTCTGGTGATAAATATCATAAATAAGGCCAGATCCCCTCTTCCTTTTTTTCTTTCATTTATTTTATATGAAATATTTCCATCCTTGGTCTTTTAAAACTGATCAGAAAAGACTGATCATTAAAAGGTCACCTAAATCAGCTTTCTAGTGTGAGATTAAATTTGCATTTCTAGAGTAAAACAACTATGTTAATATTTTGATCACATGTACAGCAGATTTGCTGTCATTTTAGGCCCTTTATCTAACGCCATATACAATCTTGCACTAATACTGTTATCCAGAGCCATAATGAAAGAGAGGAAGGTTAGGACTCTAGACTGGGACTCTAGGTTCAACTCCTAGCTCAGCCACAGACTTGATACATGATTTTGGGCAAGTCCCTTGATCTCTCTGTGCCTCAGTTTCCATCCGTAAAATGAGAATAATAATCATTATTTTCTTCTACACTTTGTCTGCCTTGTCCATTTAGATTGTAAACTCTTCCAGGAAATGGTTTTGTCTCTTTGTGTTTGTACAGCATCTAGCACAATAAGGCTTTCATTCCGACTGGTGGGCTCTAGTAACATAGAGAAGTAATAACAGTACCATGGTTTCACTGTGCAGCAAAGGCAGGAGTAAACAGTGTAATAAACTTGCTTACAAAATTATGCCAATCAGTCTAAATGTGATTCTAGTTAGCAAACTTCCAGCACTACTATAAATGGCCTTCGTAATCATGCAGAGTCAAAACACCAGAAGGTAAAAACTGTCCTTTTATGGGCTGGGTGTTAAAACTATTAATTTCTAATTTATATATGGGAGGGCCATTGGGTCAGTGACCTTATTGATGAGAAGGATACAGGACAGAGAGTCCAGTGGTAAAGGTGGAAAACTGAAATTTCTGAGTTGTAAGATCAGTATTTTCCAGAGACTTCCTAATACTCCAGATTCAGCAAAGTTGGTGCTCGCTAATGGTAAGGCAGGTTTTCCCTCATGGCGGTGGTCTTTTCCCTAGCATGCAAGCAAATTTTCAGCCATAGGAAGACATGCCATGTTGTTATTAGGTGTTGTTCTGCAGTGTTCTACGTAGAGGCAGTGGTCCTTGAAGAAGGAGCTGTGTGAGCGTCAGGGGAGTTTGCCGTCTGCTTTGGTCTCTGGTTAGAATCAGGGCCGGCTCCAGGCACCAGCGAAAGAAGCAGGTGCCTGGGGCAGCCAATAGAAAGGGGTGGCACGTCTGGGTCTTCGGCGGCACTTCGGCGGCAGCTCAAGCGCTCCACTTTAGTCTTCGGTGGGAATTCGGCAGCGGGTCCTTCACTCCATCTCTTCCTCTTCGGTGGCAACTCAATCGGGGGGGGTTTTTTTTCCTTTTTTTTTTTCCTTTTTTTTTCTTCGCCGCTTGGGGCGGCAAAAAAGCTGGAGCCGGCCCTGGTTAGAATCAATCCTTGATATGGAATGGCTCTCTGGGAACCTGGCATTAGTGTAGAACTGAGATTTTTGAAAGAAGAGATTGACTGCATGCTGTTTGACCAGCTCTGTTTGAGGACTGGTGTGTATGCATAAATAAAGCAAGTTACACTTGGAGTATACCCAGACTGCGCATCACTGATGTCTCCTCCACTGGGGAAGCTAACCTGCAAGGTCCCAGATGTCTGCTACTGCTTGACAGAGGGATGACACTGGTGTCAGAACAGAATACTGGTGTCAGAAGAAGGGGCAATGATAGCATATGTTACCATACATAATCTGAGATAAGCAATGTGCTGTTTGCTCTTCTGGACTGTCACTTTTGACTAACATAATCAAGCAGATTATCCCTGAGAAATCTCCTACTATCTGAGAAAAACAAAAGAGACCAATAGGCTACGGGAGCAAATAGTCCCAGATGTAATTTCTCACCTGGGAGTTTATTCAACATGGCCTAGTGCCTGGAAGCCCCAGTCTGTTTCTGATCCCTAGGCTAGTTTCAAAGTCATTTTGTAATAAACCAGACATGTTTATGTGTCCATCAAAAATAGCAGTAGCCAGTTAGAGTTGAATGGCAGACAATCTTCAGATTCTTTTCTCATTACTTCCTTGGCCTGGTAGTTTCAACATAATGTTGGAAAAAATATAGTTCAGTGTGTATTTGTTTTGTATAACATTCTAAGTGCCATTCCCTTGTGATTGCAGTTTTGAAATCTAACTCTAAAATGTTACATCCTGATATTGCCAGCAGATCGAGGAACGTGATCGTTCCCCTTTATTCGACATTGGTGAGGCCTCATCTGGAATACTGTGTCCAGTTTTGGGCCCCACACTACAAGAAGGATGTGGAAAAATTGGAAAGAGTCCAGCGGAGGGCAACAAAAATGATTAGGGGTCTGGAGCACATGACTTATGAGGAGAGGCTGAGGGAACTGGGATTGTTTAGTCTCCAGAAGAGAAGAATGAGGGGGGATTTGATAGCAGCCTTCAACTACCTGAAGGGGGGTTTCAAAGAGGATGGAGCTTGGCTGTTCTCAGTGGTGGCAGATGACAGAACAAGGAGCAATGGTCTCAAGTTGCAGTGGGGGAGGTCCAGGTTGGATATTAGGAAACACTATTTCACTAGGAGGGTGGTGAAGCACTGGAATGCGTTACCTAGGGAGGTGGTGGAGTCTCCTTCCTTGGAGGTTTTTAAGGCCCGGCTTGACAAAGCCCTGGCTGGGATGATTTAGTTGGGAATTGGTCCTGCTTTGAGCAGGGGGTTGGACTAGATGACCTCTTGAGGTCCCTTCCAACCCTGATATTCTATGATTCTATGATATTTGAAATGATAGGATTAAAAACAAAGGAACTTGGGCCGACATAGTTATAGCACTATGTGGTGTGAAAAATCCATATCCCTGAGCACTGTAGCTATGCCCAACTTAACCCCCAGGGTAGCTAGGTCGACATGAAGAATGCTTTCTCCTACCTAGCTACAGTTGCTTGGGGAGTTGGAGTTCCTACAGTTACAGAAAAACCCCTTCTTTTGTTGAAGTCTGCATTCCTGTTACAGGGTTATAGTGGCAAAGCTACTGCACCATAGCTATGCTACTATAGCCTTCATCATGTAAACAAGCCCTGAATTTCTGCTGATTTTATTTCTTAATCACCTTGTCATTAGCTGAAGTTTGCTATTCATTAGAAATCTAAATTACCTCTCATTGCAGGATACTAACTATTTTTCGATTTGTTACTACTCTTTAAATTTTAATTTATTCTCCCCTTTGTGTATCTCTCTTTCCATTAGGGGAGTATCACTCATCATTCACCATGACCTGTTCTATTAGAGAGTTTCTTTCTGTTCCTAATGATGTTCCAGATGTGATTTTTTGAGGCAGAACTTAAATAAAACTTCTCCAGAGCCCTGCAGAGCACCATATGGAAAAGCTCCAAATTGACCCCATAGCTTTTGAAATGATCTCTTCTTATTCAGGTGGTGTGGCCCACAACAGGCTTGATACTACCAATTTATTTCATGTAGGTCAGCAGCCTTTGGTTACTACCAGCTCACACTCCCTGGTGATTCAATGCAAGTTCATAATAATAAATGTATTGTCCATTTCCAGTGTGCAGAGCCTGGGTTTGGGGGAGTTGTTTGTTTGTTTTTTAGTTATATTTATCTCACTATGTGGGAATTTATGCCTAAAATTCCATGTAAAGTACATTGCAAAGTAGCTCAGAAGCAGTATTACATGTGGGAACAGTGCTGGAATTGTGAGGTTACACTCAATTAGCATCTTTATTCTTAGCAACCTGTGGGGCTATTATAATGAAATAATGTTGCTATCCTCAGATAAATGGCTATATTTAGAAAACTAATAGTAAGCAGAACAACAAGAAAATGGGGAAAACAGACAAGAAAATCGACTTGGTTGGTGTGTAAAGTACTGCTCTACCCTTTTCAAACCAGGAGAGAACTTCAGCACCTGTTCTTGCTTCTTTTAATTACCATACACATCGTGGGCCAGATTCTTGGCTCTGCTCTACCCCATTGTGCCATTCAGGTGATGCAAAGGGAAGCAGACTGACCTCAAGCCCCAACCCGGAGATTCCCCCTGTATGGGGATCTCCCCAGCAGACATAGTCTCCTTCCATGCCTCCTACCTTGCATGGTTGCAGGGGGCATGTTTTGAGGGGGTGTCAGAGCAAATAGAAGGAGAAGTCTGGGTGCAATGTGCTCCATCAGTCCCCAGCTGGCATATGGTCCATTATTCTAGCCCATACCCAGGGCTGGGGCTGGTTACAGAATCAGTGAACCATAGCAGGCTTTCTGACAACCCTTTCCCCCTTTCTGCTGTTCCTAATGGAAGCTGGATGCAGCAGCAAATCTGGCTTGGTGTGGAATGTCTTAAGAGCAGCGTACAGAAAGTCTAGAATATTTGGGCCTGCTTTGGCCAGTGTAAGTCCTCCAGATTTCAGTGGGAGATGTACCTTCCTGTGCTGAGGCAGAATGTGGTCTGTTGGTTGATTATAGCTTACAGTAAAGTAACACTGGTCTACAATTTTTGAGAAGTCATCTGCTTCAGAGATAAAATGTGCTATTTATTATGTATTGTGATGTGCTGAATTCAAATATGACAATTAAAACAACTGTTTGGCTACTGTTTCTAAGATATTTAAGTTTTTACATTTTATGTCTATGTATATTGTGTAGATAGTAGAGTTTTAATCATAAATTGTAAACCTAGGTCTTTTCATGTGTTTATGGTTGCTTTACATGATAATATTTCACCTGTCCTGTTTATGTAACACTTTAAAAATCAGCAAAAGGGTTATATAAATCAAATTTATTATGAAACAAAAGGCAAAAAACTATTCTGTACATAGTTTAGTCCTATTCAGTGTCTACTCAGCTCTTCTTGGCTTGTCTCTTGTATTCGTTAAATGGAGCATCTCTTGTCACTGTCCAGCAATAGTCTGCAAGCATGGATGGGCTCCATTTGCCCTGACAGCGTTTCTCCATTGTTGCAATGTCCTGGTGAAATCGCTCGCCGTGCTCGTCGCTCACTACTCCGCAGTTCGGTGGAAAAAAATCTAGATGAGAGTGCAAAAAATGTATCTTTAGTGACATGTTGCAACCAAGGCTTTTGTATGCCTTGAGGAGGTTTTCCACCAACAACCTGTAGTTGTCTGCCTTGTTGTTTCCGAGAAAATGTATTGCCACTAACTGGAAGGCTTTCCATGCCGTCTTTTCCTTGCCACGCAGTGCATGGTCAAATGCATCATCTCGAAGAAGTTCATGAATCTGAGGACCAACAAAGACACTTTCCTTTATCTTAGCTTCACTTAACCTTGGAAATTTTCCATGCAGGTACTTGAAAGCTGCTTGTGTTTTGTCAATGGCCTTGACAAAGTTCTTCATCGGACCCAGCTTGATGTGTAAGGGTGGTAACAAAATCTTCCTTGATTCAACAAGTGGTGGATGCTGAACACTTTTCCTCCCAGGCTCCAATGACTGTCGGAGTGGCCAATCTTTCTTGATGTAGTGGGAATCTCTTGCACGACTATCCCATTCGCAGAGAAAACAGCAGTATTTTGTGTATCCAGTCTGCAGACCAAGCAAGAGAGCAACAACCTTCAAATCGCCACAAAGCTGCCACTGATGTTGGTCATAGTTTATGCAGCTCAAAAGTTTTTTCATGTTGTCATAGGTTTCCTTCATATGGACTGCATGACCAACTGGAATTGATGGCAAAAGATTGCCATTATGCAGTAAAACAGCTTTAAGACTCGTCTTCGATGAATCAATGAACAGTCTCCACTCATCTGGATCGTGAACGATGTTGAGGGCTGCCATCACACCATCGATGTTGTTGCAGGCTACAAGATCACCTTCCATGAAGAAGAATGGGACAAGATCCTTTTGACGGTCACGGAACATGGAAACCCTAACATCACCTGCCAGGAGATTCCACTGCTGTAGTCTGGAGCCCAACAGCTCCTCCTTACTCTTGGGTAGTTCCAAATCCCTGACAAGGTCATTCAGTTCACCTTGTGTTATGAGGTGTGGTTCAGAGGAGGAGGATGGGAGAAAATGTGGGTCCTGTGACATTGATGGTTCAGGACCAGAAGTTTCATCCTCTTCCTCTTCCTTGTCTGACTCAAGTGAGAATGATTCTGGTGCATCAGGAACCGACAGTCCTTCTCCGTGGGGTACTGGGCGTATAGCTGATGGAATGTTTGGATAATGCACAGTCCACTTTTTCTTCTTTGACATACCTTTCCCAACTGGAGGCACCATGCAGAAGTAACAATTGCTGGTATGATCTGTTGGCTCTCTCCAAATCATTGGCACTGCAAAAGGCATAGATTTCCTTTTCCTGTTCAACCACTGGCGAAGATTTGTTGTACAAGTGTTGCAGCATATGTGTGGGGGCCCACCTCTTGTCCTGATCTCCAATTTTGCAGCCAAAATAAAGGTGATAGGCTTTCTTAACCAGAGTGGTTATACTGCGCTTTTGTGATGCAAAAGTCACTTCACCACAAACATAGCAGAAGTTATCTGCACTGTTCACACAAGTACGAGGCATCTCTGCTCACTTTGGCTAAACAGAAATGTATCCCTTTGCAAAATCAAACACTGACAAATAAGAGAACATGACACTGTATGATTTCTAGAGCTGATATAGGGCAATTTGTTCAGCAGAGTGATGTAAGCTTCGTTATGATTGCATCATCCATGACTTCTAGGAATAACATGATGCAATTCATATCATGTATGATGCAATACCAGCTTCAGATTGCATCATTCATTGTTTTGCCTAAAAAGCAAGTACTGTCCAAACCCAGTCATAGATTTATTCATAGATCCAGTCAAAGATGTATTTTAGTCATTTCTGGTTTAAATTGAGATCCCTTCCCTTTATAACTCACTTATCCTCTGCCATTCCCAAGTCAAGGGTCGTATATACTGACCCAATAGCATATCTTGAAAACTAGAGCCAATCAACAATTTTCAGCATCATTTTCGTTCTCAGTGACCCAGAATTAGTAAAGTTTGACTACATTTATTTCAGAAGCATTTTGGCTGTAGAGCAGTGTTATTTAAAAATACAAACTTTTACAACTTCTTTCTGACATTTATAGAAGTGGCAACTCATGTTGGGGACAGCATGCGTGCTGTATGCAATCTTTTAATTAGAAAAAATTATTTGTCAAATAAATTATTCAGCAAAAATAGCAAAATTAATTAAATAATGTATCCAACTAGCTCTACTGTACTTTAAAGAGGACCCTTATTAACTTAATAGTGCATTGAATTGAATTTCCAGTCCCAGCCTAAGATTTTTAGTGTTTGTTTCAGATTTGAATTAGAATATCACTTCACGTCTGAGCTACAATCTAATCATAAAAAGAAGCATCTTTGCTTCCTTTTAATTACAAATGATTATCCGTTCTTGCAAACAAAAATGTTTTTTGGGGAAAAAATAGGCTCAGTAGAAACAACAGTGAACAAATTTTGCTTTTAGTTATACTAGTATAAACCAAGGTGACTTTACCAACATCATTGGAGTAACAATGAACTTGGACCAAGACCTTTTAGTAATGGAAAATTTTCTGTTCACAGGCTACCTGCAGAATAAAAGACAGGAAAAGTGAAGACAAGGTGGGTGAGGTAATATCTTTTATTGGACCAACTTCTGTTGGTGAAAGAGACAAGCTCTTCTTCAGGGCTGAGCTCTATGTAGCTTGAAAGCTTGTCTCTTTCACCAACAGAAGCTGGTCCTGTAAAAGATATTATCTCACTCACCTTTTCTCTCTAATATCCTGGGACCAACATGACTACAACGCTGCAAACGGAAAAAGTGAAGTCCTTCGTGCATTTTATCACTGTGTTTTGCTGCTTTATCAGGTTAAAATCAAATTCTTGTGTGTTTAATCTAGTACATTTTTCTCTTGGGCGGGAAGATGCTAAGTGATAATTAAGAGCTAACACAATGGGAGGCACAGCAAAGGATCTATCACATTTCAATAGGTTAATTTACATTGTGTTGTTTGTTTTTTAAAATCTGCAACAGTGTCTTACATAGGAATTTTTCCTTTTTCCATTTTTTGCATGCCTTTACTGAGAGCTGGATGACTTACATTGATTATTTTTGTCTTAGTTCCGGGCCTAGCATAAATCATAGGGCTTGATTCTCCACCCCATTTACACCAGCTTTGCACTAATATAACTCGTTTCACCAGTGAGACTTCAAGAGTGCGGAATCCGGCCCACAGACATTAGAGATGTTAGCTTCCTGTCTCTCTCTGTCAGAGATGGATTGTTCCTTATCATGCACATGGTCTTATAGAGTCATGTGACTCATTTGCTGATCTGGCAGCATTCACACAACTGTTGTAGTAAAATATAACATTGTCCATTTTCTAATTTGATTACTTTTTTTAATCAGGTAGGATTAGTGGTGTCCACACAGCTGTTTTTGTATGTTACAGCAGTAGAGCAGTCTACAAAAGTGAACTATCTACTGTATTAGGGGCACTTCTTACAGCACTGTATATTTAAGGTTGAATAGAGCTTTCTGCTTAGAGCTGATCAAATCAAAGTGCCCTAAAATCCATATGCATAGTCAGATTGGCTTGAAAATTGCTGTTCTGCCTGAGGAGCCAGGGTAGACTTAGCAGATACCCTATTTGACAAAGTATATGTCATGTATCTACTTTTCAAAGGACCCTGTTTCAGATTTCACCAGGATGCTAATATACATGTAACTCTCAAAAAGACACTTCTTGAGGGTTCAGTGTGTATTGGTACAGTAGAACCTCAGAGTTACGAACACCAGAGTTACAAACTGATCCGTCAACCAAAGCCTCATTTGGAACCAGAAGTACACAATCAGGCAGCAGCAGAGACCAAAAAAAAAAAAAAGCAAATACAATACACTATTGTGTTAAATGTAACCTACTAAAAAAATAAAGGGAAAGTTTAACAAAGAAGATTTGACAGGGTAAGGAAACTGTTTCTGTGCTTGTATCATTTAAATTAAGATGGTTAAAAGCAGCATTTTTCTTCTGCCTAGTAAAGTTTCAATGCTGTATTAAGTCAATGTTCAGTTGTAAACTTTTGAAAGAACCACCATAACGTTTTGTTCAGAGTTACGAACAACCTCCATTCGCGAAGTGTTCGTAACTCTGAGGTTCTACCGTAAATGGGAAAAGTGCAGGAATAGAAAAGCATGCCACCCTCGCACCTTTAATCCTACCTGGATTAGTCTCCCAAATATACTGGGGATGCGTCGGGAGGGGGGTGGGGAGGATGTAGAGTCATGTGCTCCCCTACAATTTTAAATCAAGTTGGTTGAAAGTGAAGTGTATTGCAATAAGGGCCTGGAACTTTTCAGTAATTTTCTACTGGGCAGCTACTGGCCAGAAAGAACAGCACAAGATGAAACTAGACTGCAAGCAAGTACACAGATAAAATAATGGCACAAAGCCCCACACGCAGTGTTTTAACAAAAACTTGCCTTTCTGTCTGGTTTGGTTTTGGATGTGGTTACAGTCAACTCAGAATATGAATTGAGATCAATATAAGATTACCAGAAATTTGGTCAGAAAAAGAAAATACCTTTATATTAACCTGTGTATGAATTGTTTCCCTATTCATGTATGTATGGTGCTTTTTCAGTTATGACCATTTGAAAAAATGAGAAACACAAACCTCTACCAGTTCCTCTTAATTTATTTCCTTACTGTACCTCCTTACATTAATTCCTAAGAATTAGTGAAGACGCAAACTGCATTTGGTCATGTCTAGAAGCATCCAGCACATTAAAGACTAGCCTGCAGTATCAGCATTAAGATGGGATTGGTTTATAGGGTATCCATATGGCATTGGTTTGCAACTACAGTAATGGGCCAGCTCTTTATTTAATTCATGGACAAATAGATGCGATAAACAACTGAGCAACAACTTCCAGATGTGCATCAGTTCCCTGAATACCCTCCAACATATGAGAGAAAGATAGGTACGCTTACAGTTTGAGCATGCAAAGTAATTTAGGGCTTTGAGGTGGCAGGGTGAGACCTCAATCTGTATTAAGACAGCAAGTGAGGTCCAAGGGCATGCTCCCACAAGACACTTCTAAAACAATAACCTCAAAATATGCATTTTCTTGCACTCTAGAAAGCACACTTTCAAATTTGGACACCAAAAAAAGGTCTATGTGTGTTAACATCTCTAAGCTGGAGTGGGAGTTCAGAGGGCACTGGGAAACTAGTACAGTTAATAAGGTGCCTGAAAATCTCTGTGATTAGTTATGCTCAGTGCCTCTTTTATTCTGTGACTCTGCAGCCATGGAATTTGCTGTGGAATTCACCATTTGTAATAGGATTGGGCTTCAAAATCTGAGTGTTCATTTAGGTCCTGTCTAGACTAAGAAAAGAGGTCATATTTTAAAATGTGTTGCTTAAAGCATGTTAACTAACACATTTTTAAAGACTAGTGTGGGCAGGATTTAACACCTTTAAAAGTGTGTTAGTTGGTCACGGTCAATCCTATGGCAGAGCCTCCAAGGGACTTCTTTAAGTTGTACTCAGTTGCCCACAGCCCCAAGGGGCTGTTCTGAGAGGTGGGGGATTACCAGAGTATAGGGGTGCTTTGGCCAAGCAGAAGTGGTGTTGAGGCACTACACCAACTCTATGCCGTCAAGAGAATTCTCGCTACAGAGGGACTCCTCTTAGGGTACGTCTTTACTTACCTCCGGGTTCGGCGGTAAGCAATCGATCTTCTGGGATCGATTTATCGCGTCTTGTTTAGACGCGATAAATCGATCCCGGAAGTGCTCGCCGTCGACACCGGTACTCCTGCTCTGCGAGAGGAGTACGCGGAGTCGACGGGGGAGCCTGCCTGCCGTGTGTGGACCCGCGGTAATTACCTTGTAGTTCGAACTAAGATACTTCGACTTCAGCTACGTTATTCACGTAGCTGAAGTTGCTTATCTTAGTTCGAACTGGGGGGTTAGTGTGGACCAGCCCTTAGAAATGGTTATTCCATTTTGTGCCCCTTTGCCACCACAATAGCAGTGCAAATGGAATATATGGGGTCAAAGATCTGAACCAGAAAATCTGAGTTATAGAAAGGCAGAATGATTTACCTGATCCACATTATAGGCTGTTGAGTTAGAGTTTAGTCTATGACCCAGAGACCTTGGTTTTCATTCTGAGTTTGACACTTATTTACTGTGAGCCATAACTGAGGCCAGATTTAAAAGAAAAACCAAAAAACATCACAGCAAATTGTGTCAGCTCTTTTGCAAATCTGACCAGAAGTGTCACACTGAGAGTTACTGATTGCTGAGCAGTTTTCAAAATCTGCCCCATGTATAAGGATCTAATGAGAGCTGGGAGGTTTTGGAAATCTGGCCTCAGCTGCTGTTCTTGTATAATGCAATAGTTCTGACCCATCTGAGGGAAGGGAGCAGAAGGAGACTCCACCGATTGGAAGGCAAAAGATGCACTGTCCTAGGGATGGGGGTTCCACGACCACCACTCCCAAGAGGAGGAGGAGGGTGGTGGTGGTCGGGGACTCCCTCCTCAGGGGGACTGAGTCATCTATCTGCCGCCCCGACTGGGAAAACCGAGAGGTCTGCTGCTTGCCAGGAGCTAGGATACACGATGTGACGGAGAGACTTCCGAGACTCATCAAGCCCTTGGATCGCTACCCCTTCCTGCTTCTCCACGTGGGCACCAATGATACTGCCAAGAATGACCTTGAGTGGATCACTGCAGACTACGTGGCTCTGGGAAGAAGGATAAAGGAGTTTGAGGCGCAAGTGGTGTTCTCGTCCATCCTCCCTGTGCAAGGAAAAGGCCTGGGTAGAGACCGTCGAATCGTGGAAGTCAACGAATGGCTACGCAGGTGGTGTCGGAGAGAAGGCTTTGGATTCTTTGACCATGGGATGGTGTTCCAAGAAGGAGGAGTGTTGGGCAGGGATGGGCTCCACCTAACGAAGAGAGGGAAGAGCATCTTCGCCAGCAGGCTGGCTAACCTAGTGAGGAGGGCTTTAAACTAGGTTCACCGGGGGAAGGAGACCAAAGCCCTGAGGTAAGTGGCGAAATGGGATCCTGGGAGGAAGCACAAGCAGGAGAGCGCAAGAGGGGAGGACTCCTGTCTCATACTGAGAAAGAGGGACGATCGATGAGTTATCTTAAGTGCCTATACACAAATGCAAGAAGCCTGGGAAACAAGCAGGGAGAACTGGAAGTCCTGGCACAGTCAGGGAACTATGATGCGATTGGAATAACAGAGACTTGTGGGATAACTCACATGACTGGAGTACTATCATGGATGGATATAAACTGTTCAGGAAGGACAGGCAGGGCAGAAAAGGTCGGGGAGTTGCACTGTATGTAAGAGAGGAGTATGACTGCTCAGAGCTCTGGTATGAAACTGCAGAAAAGCCTGAGTGTCTCTGGATAAAGTTGAGAAGTGTGAGCAGCAAGGGTGATGTCGTGGTCGGAGTCTGCTATAGACCACCAGACCAGGGGGATGAGGTGGACGAGGCTTTCTTCTGGCAACTAGCAGAAGTTTCTAGATCGCAGGCCCTGGTTCTCATGGGAGACTTTAATCACCCAGATATCTGCTGGGAGAGCAATACAGCGGTGCACAGACAATCCAGGAAGTTTTTGGAAAGTGTAGGGGACAATTTCCTGGTGCAAGTGCTGGAGGAACCAACTAGGGGCAGAGCTTTTCTTGACCTGCTGCTCACAAACAAGGAAGAATTAGTAGGGGAAGCAAAAGTGGATGGGAACCTGGGAGGCAGTGACCATGAGATGGTCGAGTTCAGGATCCTGACACAAGGAAGAAAGGAGAGCAGCAGAATACAGACCCTGGACTTCAGAAAAGCAGACTTTGACTCCCTCAGGGAACAGATGGGCAGGATCCCCTGGGAGAATAGCATGAAGGGCAAAGGGGTCCAGGAGAGCTGGCTGTATTTTAAAGAATCCTTATTGCGGTTGCAGGAACAAACCATCCTGAAGTGTAGAAAGAATAGTAAATATGGCAGGCGACCAGCTTGGCTAAACAGTGAAATCCTTGCTGATCTTAAACGCAAAAAAGAAGCTTACAAGAAGTGGAAGATTGGACAAATGACCAGGGAGGAGTATAAAAATATTGCTCAGGCATGCAGGAGTGAAATCAGGAAGGCCAAATCACACTTGGAGTTGCAGCTAGCAAGAGATGTTAAGAGTAACAAGAAGGGTTTCTTCAGGTATGTTAGCAACAAGAAGAAAGTCAAGGAAAGTGTGGGCCCCTTACTGAATGAGGGAGGCAACCTAGTGACCGAGGATGTGGAAAAAGCTAATGTACTCAATGATTTTTTTGCCTCTGTCTTCACAAACAAGGTCAGCTCCCAGACCGCTGCACTGGGAGAAGGTGACCAGCCCTCTGTGGAGAAAGAAGTGGTTCGGGACTATTTAGAAAAACTGGATGTGCACAAGTCCATGGGGCCGGATGCGCTGCATCTGAGGGTGCTAAAGGAGTTGGCGGATGAGATTGCAGAGCCATTAGCCATTATTTTTGAAAATTTATGGCAATCGGGGGAGGTCCCAGATGACTGGAAAAAGGCTAATGTAGTGCCCATCTTTAAAAAAGGGAAGAAGGAAGATCCGGGGAACTACAGGCCAGTCAGCCTCACCTCAGTCCCTGGAAAAATCATGGAGCAGGTCCTCAAGGAATCAATTATGAAACACTTAGAGGAGAGGAAAGTGATCAGGAACAGTCAGCATGGATTCACCAAGGGGAAGTCATGCCTGACTAACCTAATTGCCTTCTATGATGAGATAACTGGCTCTGTGGATGAGGGGAAAGCAGTGGATGTGTTATTCCTTGACTTTAGCAAAGCTTTTGATACGGTCTCCCACAGTATTCTTGCTGCCAAGTTAAAGAAGTATGGGCTGGATGAATGGACTGTAAGGTGGATAGAAAGTTGGCTAGATCGTCGGGCTCAACGGGTAGTGATCAATGGCTCCATGTCTAGTTGGCAGCCAGTTTCAAGCGGAGTGCCCCAAGGGTTGGTCCTGGGGCCGGTTTTGTTTAATATCTTTATTAATGATCTGGAGGATGGTGTGGACTGCACTCTCAGCAAGTTTGCCGATGACACTAAACTAGGAGGCGTGGTAGATACACTAGAGGGTAGGGATCAGATACAGAGGGACCTAGACAAATTAGAGGATTGGGCCAAAAGAAACCTGATGAGGTTCAACAAGGACAAATGCAGAGTCCTGCACTTAGGACGGAAGAATCCCATGCACTGCTACAGACTAGGGACCGAATGGCTAGGTAGCAGTTCTGCAGAAAAGGACCTAGGGGTCACAGTGGACGAGAAGCTGGATATGAGTCAACAGTGTGCTCTTGTTGCCAAGAAGGCTAGCAGCATTTTGGGCTGTATAAGTAGCGGCATTGCCAGCAGATCGAGGGACGTGATCGTTCCCCTTTATTCGAAATTGGTGAGGCCTCATCTGGAGGACTGTGTCCAGTTTTGAGCCCCACACTACAAGAAGGATGTGGAAAAATTGGAAAGAGTCCAGCGGCGGGCAACAAAAATGATTACAGGTCTGGAGCGCATGACTTATGAGGAGAGGCTGAGGGAACTGGGATTGTTTAGTCTCCAGAAGAGAAGAATGAGGGGGGATTTGATAGCAGCCTTCAACTACCTGAAGGGGGGTTCCAAAGAGGATGGAACTCGGCTGTTCTCAATGGTGGCAGATGACAGAACAAGGAGCAATGGTCTCAAGTTGCAGTGGGGGAGGTCTAGGTTGGATTTTAGGAAACACTATTTTACTAGGAGGGTGGTGAAGCACTGGAATGCGTTACCTAGGGAGGTGGTGGAGTCTCCTTCCTTGGAGGTTTTTAAGGCCCGGCTTAACAAAGCCCTGGCTGGGATGATTTAGTTGGGAATTGGTCCTGCTTTGAGCAGGGGGTTGGACTAGATGACCTCCTGAGGTCCCTTCCAACCCTGATATTCTATGATTCTATGATTCTACTACTGACATGTCATGAAATAATGTAAGAATAATAAAAATTAATATAACAATGAACAAAGCATAAAACAAAATGAAATTCTGCAACAACATTTTGAAATTCCAACACAAAATTTTAAAATTACAAAACAAAATTTTCCAAAAGTAAAACTTTTTGGAAATTCCATTGCATAGGAAATTTCTAAAATAAATTTTTGCTCCAATTCAGAACAAAAACAAATTTTGAAATGTCAAAATTTCCTGCAAAACAGAAATTCCAATTTGGATCAGCTCCGGTTACATGTGCAATTTTGATTTCAATATTTCCAGACTTTTCATGCTGAAGCCTGCAATCTTCACATTCTCTAATGTAGTCTTTTTATGGACTGTCTGACTAAGCATAAGAGAAACTTCAAATGTTGTAATAAAGATTCGAAAGAAGCCAAAAAAAAAAAAAAGCCTTTGCCCCCAATATTTCTAAAATTACAGAGTGCTCATTTCTTTATTGATCTGGTGGTGTGTGCAGTAAGTCATAGCTTTATTTGTCTGTGATATTTTGGAACTCAGCTCCCTTCAGATTTCTGGAAGGATCTGAAGGAACATTATTAAAGACAAAAAATGTTACAGTAGATTTTCACCTTGCATAAATATTATCCTCCATTAGAAGGGAAATTCCTAAAGAGGTTCCAGATCCTAGATGTAGAAGATGACAAGAGGAGTACATAGCACTGTAATTCAGCTGAGATTGTACAAGTTTGGTATTGTATTTAAACTACTACCCATCCATGCTGAAAACATTCCCATTTAATAGCACCTTCCTCGGTGAAGGGCTCTCTGACTTCATTATTGAGTTATACAAGCATTTAATAACAGGCCTGCTCAAAATGGAAGCTGAAAGAAAACTTGGCGGAGTATTTTGTTTTCACACTAGTTACTAGTTAATTACATGTAATTTGAGAAGAGATCTATACCCCTTAAATCACTGAATATGTTTAATTAGCAGCATTCTCATGCACGAAGCTTTTCCCCTGCTTCAGATTATTCTTCTTCATTTGGCTTTTATTTTTCTGTTTGTCTTCTCCATTCCCTTCCATGCCTTTTGAGTCCTGTCACAAGGCTGGAGTTTTCTGTTACCGTTCCATCCCTTTTCCATACCTCAGGATGGTACATGTGTCCAAAAACAGAGGCCAAAACCAACAGATTTATCTCAGCCCTAATGACAGCGAGCTGCATGCTGAGTGAATTCTTAAATTCCCCAAAACTACTTTTTTGCCAAAACATGTGGAGTTGCAGCATTCAACATTTTATTGGGACTGTTATCTCCAAATGAAGAATGACTCCACTGGAAAAAATGATTTGGTATCAGCTGCAGGGCTATTTTTAGCTGCTTGTTTGGTGAGACTTCAGAAAACATAATTAGCCATATGGAGAGAGATGCTCGCCAAGTCTTAAATTCAATATTTGCAAACCACATTTAAAAGCTACCTTGTCTGCAAGTTTATATTATTGGGATCAGGAGACGTGTTTCTGTGTGAGCATGTGATTCTTCATTGTTCTTCGCGTAAATATTTGTGTTTGTGACGGTTATAGAACTGGCAGTACTAGAGGCTGAAATCTTCTGTTTATTTATAGGAAAAGGTTTGTATAGGCAACAGTACTGGAATTGTCCCCTAATTCTGTCACTAATGAACTTTCAGACTTGCCTTAGGATAACCTGTGTTCTAGGGCAGTTATAAGTAGAACTGGTCAGAATTTTTTTTTCACAGAAAATTTAAGTGAAAACAAAAGAGAGATCATTTTCATCAAAACATTTCCACACAAAATTTCAACTTTGTATTGAAAACCAAGAATTCTCACTTGAAACCCGAAAGTTTATTTTGGGAAAATCAAAACAAAATATCTAGTTTTTACTCTGATTGATCCAAACTGAAATATTTCAGTTTGTCAAACCAAATCAAAATGCTTCTTTTCAGATCAGCTTAACATTAAACCATGTCCACCTGAGCCATTGGACTGCCTCATGGGAATTGAACTTTGGGTGCCTAATGCCACCATTTTTCCCTACAGGCGAGGCTCCCTGGCCAGACTACATCTCCCATGATACACTTCAATTTCCCCTCAAAATTTTCTGCTGGTTGGAGATAAGTTAAACTTTTGCTATTTGAGAAGTCACATACTGTTTTGGGTCCCTGGAACCAAACGAATTCCACTCTTCCTCTTGCTGTCAATGAGCCATAGAAGAGAATGAAAACTCCTGTGTCTGCTAGGAGAATGGAGAGGATGCTATCATTATTATTACAGAAATGAAGATCAGATCAGACCATTAGGGGACCTGCCCTAATTAAGTGTCCTTTTCTACCATTTTGATGGGAAGGAGAGAGCAAAGTAAGTGTTACCACAACTATGGCTGGAACTGTTTGAACACTTTTAAAATCATTTGAAAAGATTCATAAAGTTTTGGGTGTCTGAAAATCAAATACACCACCATTCTCAGGCCCTGACTTTTGAAAAGGATTGAGTTTGAACAAACCAGCCTTTCTTATGCTCAAATGTTGTAAATCCATAGGCAATGTTAAGGTTTAGATGATTTTGTGGGTTTGCTGAAACTGTAGTTTGACTATTGGCCATACTGGAAAATACCCTGTAACTTACCCTGTGTGATTTTCCTGGCAGATATGGTTCAGACTTTACATTCAACAGTAAATGGCAGCCTGAGAACATACACTGATATCCAGATACAGTAGGAAAGTTCACCCCAAAGCCTTGATGGATGATTCACCAACACAAACCATGTTTTAACAAATCACACCTGGTTGGCAATGACAGGTAATATTCAAACCCAGGTTGATTTTGAACTCTCTTGCAGCTAGAGTTGAACATTTAGCACAGCCCTAAGCTCAGGCCGAATGAGAAGGAAACAAATGAAGTTGTGGCAACCCAGTTTCAAACAGCTGCCACCAGGCATGATCTCTGCAGCCTTTATGCAACTGTTCAGGGTGTGTGGCGAAAGGTAGCACCAGCTTGTCCAGTACAGAATCAGGATGGCAGAGTCTGCAAGATCAGTTGTATCAATTATTAGAGGGTCATTTGAAGACACTCCTCAATTGTCCACTGCCTCTTGCCCCTCTTCTGCTTGAAGTGGGGCAGGAAGTTCAGATAGAGCCACCTTCCTACAACCAACAAGAGAGTTGGATTACAGTCCCTAAACTGAAGTCTGGGAGCGCACCAGGAGGTTGTAACATCACCCCTGAGTTGCTGCAGAGAGGTGAGAGTACTGTAGTACCATGGCTGCATAGGCTGTTCCAGACTATCTAGCACATGAATGTCATCCCTGATGACTGGAAGAAGGGTGTTGTTCTGCCTCTGTTCAGAAAGGGCAATAAGGCTGTGTGTAACAACTGTAGAGGTATTGTACTGATGTCAGTCCCAGGGAAAGCCTTTGATTCCATGTGAATGACTCGAATCAGCGATGCACTTTGTGGTAAAGGCTGGATACTCAGCATGACTTTAGACCTGCTCATTCCACTGCCAACCAGCTCTTTACCTGGAGATAGCTTTTTGAGAAAATGGCTTGCTATGAGGCTTTGAATCTAAAGAACCAAATGTGATGGGTTGGATCACAGAAACCCACTTGGGACTGCCACCTGATGTGCTGAGACTACCTCTAAACCCGTTTTCCCTGGCAGCTTGGGACTTCAGTGCTCTGCCTGGTTGTGCCAGACACGCTTGCCTGCTACAAACACAGACCCAGGTCTGAACCACGTCCCCCACAAGCTGCAGGCTTAATTGAAAACAGCTTAAGAAGTGCTCCTGTCTCCAGCACTCAGATGCCCAACTCCCAATGGGGTCCAAACCCCAAATAAATCCGTTTTATTCTGTATAAAGCTTATACAAGGTAAACTCATAAATTGTTCACCCTCTATAACACTGATAGAGAGACATGCACAGCTGTTCATTCCCCTCCCCCAGGTATTAATACATACTCTGGGTTAATTAATAAGTAAAAAGTGATTTTATTAAATACAAAAAGTAGGATTTAAGTGGTTCCAAGTAATAAGAGACAGAACAAAGTAAATTACCAAGCAAAATAAAATAAAACATGCAAGTCTAAGCCTAATACAGTAAAAACTAAATGTTGGTAAATCTCACCCTCAGAGATGTTCCAATAAGCCTCTTTTACAGACTAGACTTCCTCCTAGTCTGGGTCCAGCAATCACTCACAGCCCTGTAGTTACTGTCCTTTGTTCCAGTTTCTTTCAGGCATCTCCTTGAGGTGCAGAGGCTATCTTTTGTGCCATCTGAAGACAAAATGGAGGGGGTTTTCCAGGGGCATATATAGTCTCTCTCTTGTGGGTGGAAACCCCTCTCTCCCCCTGGGTAGAATCCAGCTACAAAATGGAGTTTGGGAGTCACATGGGCAAGTCACATGTCCATGCATGACTCAGTTTTCTACAGGATGTTCCCAGGAAAGCGCAGATGTGGATTGGCATCTATCAAGGTTCTTTGTTAGCCAAGTACTCCCAATTACTTGAATAACCCCTTCACACTATGTTGACCAAATCTGCCTTAGGTGCTTTCTTCAGCAATCACTTTAAATACAAGCATAGAGCCAACACTCATAACCTCAGGTATAAAAATGATACATGCATACAAATAGGATGAATACATGCAGAAGAACATAACCTTTGCAACGATATGTTCCATGGCATATCTAGCATAAAACATATTCCAGTTATGTCATATTTACACTCATAAGCATATTTCTATAAAGCATTATGGGGTGCAACATCACACCAAGGTTATGCCAACTTTATTGAATGGGAGTGAAATGTGAGCCTTGAGGAAGGCTGAAGAACAATAGATGGAAGTTTTCAATTCTCCCAGCTTGCCATCTTAGTCAGCTATTCCCAGGAGCGGCGCCAGGGTTTTTGGCGCCCTAGGCGGGGGTCCTTCCGCCGTCAATTCTGCAGCGGGGGGGTCCTTCTGTGCTCCCGGTCTTCGGGGCACTTCGGCGGCGGGTCCCGGAGCGAGTGAAGGAACCGCCGCAGAATTGCTGCCGAAGACCCGGAGCACGGAAGGACCCCCCGCCGCCGAATTGCTGCCGATGGCGGCAAAATGCCGCCCCCCCCCAAATCCTGGAGCCCTAGGCAACCGCCTAGGTCGCCTAAATGGAAGCGCCGGCCCTGGCTATTCCATATTAAGTGGCAGGACAAAATCAGCAATAATAATGTCCATAGCCAAACCCACCAACCACCTCAATCAGAACTGTATCCGTTTTGGAAGCTTTCTTGGTACTGACATATTATTAGGATGAAAGACCAACATATTATGCCTGTTTACCAAAGAATGCTATTAAATGGCAAGTGATTGCCAAAAGCTTCAGTGGTGTGATAAGATCACACATGTTGGACATAGACTGAATAACCAGACAGACCACCTTTAGGATCTAGCTAGAGATCAATCCACATGTACTTGATCTGGAAGGAGTCTACATCTCTTTGGGATTTGCCTTGATGATTATGACAATCAAGGCGGGAGAGAACACTGCCAGGTGGAAAAAAGAAGCAGGAGGCCAAGATGGGTGCTTTTGGCACCAGAAAAAGTGAAACAAGCAGATTGGGATAGAAAGAGATGAATTTGGTAACTCATGTTTAACTAAACGAAAAGGTACAGTAAGTTAAGGAATAGGTGTTCTACAGCGCTTGGCACAGCATAGACCTCAACCGATTAGGGTCTCTGGGCACTACTCTAATACAAGTAATACAATAATAAAGTGAAGGCAAGAGTTTCTTTCCCCATATGGCAAACTGTACCCAAACCAAGAGCTCAGAGGGATGGTCAGTCCAATGACAAGAATACTCAATTTCTCACAGTCCCTATCCTCTTTTTTATTGGTTAGAAAATCTGATCTTCAAACTGGCATGCCCGAGTGAATATAAACTATGCATCCTGCTCCTCCATTGTTAATCCCTGATAGTATTTTAAACAGCTGGCTCTGGGTCTGTCGAGCTCCAGGACTTGGATAAACAGAAAAAAATGCAAGGATTTATATGAACAATATTTATAATTAAAGATCTTGGGCTCAGTCCTTGGCTGCTGTTCCACCCTGCTCTGTGTTGCTAGAAAGCTGCCATAAAGAAGTAGCAAAAGATTCCCCTTAACATAGGAATCATTGTGTGTTGTGAAGTCAATGTAGACATCACTGCACCACCTCACCCCAGACCTCCATGCAGGGGTCATATCAGAGGTGGACAAGGGGTATACTAAGGTTGGGAGGGAGTGAGGCAAAGCATATGGCACTCTGCCAGATCCTTGGCTGGCACAAGAGATGGTTGCAGCCAGAATAACTTAGAGCAACTCTAAGGCTGCTCTAAGTTAGGGTATGCCTACACAGTAGCTGCAATGTGTAATTCTCAGTTTAGATAGACTTATGCATACACTCGCTCTGCTTGTGCTGTAGGGTGACCATACATCCCATTTTGGCCGGGACACTCCCTTTTTTAAACCTGTCCCTGCCTTCCTGACTTTTTTGGCAAAAGTGGGCATTCGTCCCATTTGCTCTTGCCAACTGATCAAGAGCCAACTGGCAAGAGTAAACAGGACAAATGCCCACTTTTGTCAAAAAAGTGGGGTGTTGTGTGGAGGAACATGCAGAGGGCGAGGGGAGATGCCAGGCTTGTGCAGGGGGGAGGCTGGGCTGGAAGGGGTGTAAGGAAGGGTTCCAGTGTGTGGGGGTCCAGCAGGGCTTGAGCAACCAGCAACAGCCTCAAGTGGGGGTTGAACAGGGTTCGAGTGATCAGCGACAACCTTGAGTGGGGGCCTGACAGGGTTTGAGTGACCCGTGAGTAGTGAAAGCCTCGAGCGGATGCGGGGGTGGGGGGGGGAGAGGGTGGCCAGTGACAGCCTTGAGGCGGGAGCCCAGCAGGGTTTGAATGATCACTGACAGCCTCAAGCGGGGGGCCAGCAGCTGGGGCCAGCCCCGCGGGGGTGGGAGGTTGGGGCCAGCCCCGTGGGGGGGGGGCCACTGGCACCAGCCCCAGAGAGGCGGGGCTTGGGCCAGCCCCACACGATGTCCCGTTTTTCCTTTGGGAAATATGGTCACCCTATCATGCTAACATGCTAAAAATAGCAGTGTGACAGTGGAGGTTTGGGCTAGCCACTGGAGTACATATCCAGGGGGTTGGGAGGGATTGTACTCAGGCAACTAGCCTGAGCCGCTGCCAGTGCAGCTGTGACTACACTGCTAGTTTTAGGCATTAGCTTCAGCAAAGCTAACACATGTACATCTATTTGTGCTGGAAATCACATCTCTTGGCTGTTGTGTAGACATACTCTTAGACGGAGAGCCTCTTCGGCCTCTGCCCAACTCAAGATTGGTGACGCAGCAAGGTGGTTTAAATCCACCTCAAGCCGCGTACCATCCTCCCCCAGCAGTGCTGAAAGTAAACTCAAGACACCTGAGGATTGAGCCCCTTGGCTGCAATTCAAAAACCCATTCTCTGATGTCTTGTACTTGCATTTATTTGTATTGATTTCAGGCTGTCTTCTGCCAATTTGATCTCTTCTTCATTGATTTGCTTGCTTGTTTGTCTCACTTTTTCAATTGACCTCATTGTCACTCCCTTGGTGGCTCTTTAAGGTAGTGCACAGCAGTTTGAATCTCTCTAGTCTGTTTTCAGCAAAGTCAGAGAGTAATTACTGTGCTAAAACCACAAATCAGACATGGGAGTTTGTTTCCTCTTTAATTCCCATTATCAGCAGGACTTTTTATTTTTGCTGATGAGCAGTATATTCAAATAGTTTTAGAAGACCTTGTTCATGTTGTGACAATGGAATTATCATTCCTAATCTATGAGTTACCCTTGAGAAAGGAATACATAGGGTTCTTCTAGATGTCCCGATTTTATAGGGATAGTCCCAATATTCAGGGCTTTGTCTTACATAGGTGCCTATTACCCCCTACCTCTGTTCTGATTTTTCACACTCGCTATCTGGTCACCCTAGGCTCTTCAGATTACATCAGGACAGCAATTAAATCTATACACCTCCACAGTTGGCTTCCAGAAACATTTGGATTTAAGGCATTGCTTTGAGTTAATCACATTAGAACATGTTAGTCAGATCGTATTATAAATTGTTGTATATGTACTGCCTGGCTCAGAACAGTGTGATCAACATCACCTAATAGGACACAATACAGAGCATATGAGTAGTTAAAGCAGTAAAAATTAATTTTTAAAAGCAATTATTTGTTTAATCACATTTCATTGAGAAGTGTCTCCAACGGAGTTGTATTTAAGGATTTCAAAGCACAAAAGACGTTTGTCTTGAACAATCATTTAACTGAATCTTTATCCATAACAACCAGTTCACTGTGATCTGCTCTCTCTAGTTAAATCAGTACTGAAAATAGCAGCTTATTTGATTGAGGGTTTGGGTTTCGGGGGGGAGGGTTGTTTTGGTGGTTTTTGCATTTCTTTCCATTAATCTGCTTCTCAATACTCAAAGATCTATATTTGTCTGGTAATTTTAAGAAGAGTATTTAGTACAGGAAGAGCCTGGGGCCCTTGTCAAATTTGGGAAGACACTTGCAAAAAAGGGACCAATCCTATATCCCTTGTCTACTGAAAACTTCCATTGGCACTGAACATCACAGTGTGGTCCTGCCCCCAGCGGCTTCATGTGGAGTTTTGAGCTCACAAGAAACAGACGATCTGTCCCAAGTGCTACTAACTGTCTGAGGACTTGTCTACACTGGACAGTTGTTCTACTTTACCTATACCAGTATAGTTAATGTGGTACAACCTCTTCAGTGTGAATGCAGTTATAAAGGTGCTTTATACTAATATAGTTATTCCCATATGAGAAGGGGAATATCTATATTAGTAGAAGACCAGGTCTGCTCTTGAAAGGCTTTTCCCATATCGCTATACTGGTATAATATACTGGCAGAGCCTCCTTGTGTGCATGCGCCTACAAGAGCAAAAATGCACTTTCCAGACCCCTCCTGAGTGAAACAAGCTATACCAGCAAATGCACAGTTTTGCGGGGATAAATGTGTCTACACTATGGGCTTTTGCTGGCGCAAATCTGCCAGTCACCAGTCATACCCACATCACACCCCTCACTGAAATAGCTATCCAGGCAGAAGTTTGTAATGTTGACCTTGTCTAAGTCATGTTAATACAAGTGTAGCTAGGGCTTTTACTGGTATAAGTATTTCAGTGAAAAAAAACCACAGCTTTTACCAACATAGTTATACCAGTAAAACTATTAAATGTAGACCAAACCCAACTAACATAAACACTCCTTTCTGTTCAGCTATGGGACAAGTCAGCAATTTGTATTTTTCAACAAAAATTTCAAAATTTGATGCTTAGTTCAAAAGAGTTATTAGCATCTTTAAAACTTATTCAAAGTATCCATTACGTATTATACAATCAAATGTACTACAAACTTTTATCACTGTGATCAGTTGAGGATGGTGGGAGTGGAGTACTGCTAGCTACCATTCTTCCTTTCTAAATAAATGTTAAAATATCTTTTTTTTAACTACTCCCTTCCCTAGAATCACCACACGCTGGCAACCCTGTGGATTGATAACCTTTCTGCTTATAGATTGGTTAGAAAACACTGAAAAAAGTAAAGCTTTACACTGTACAACAATGTAGGAGTCTGACTTCACGGTCTCTCTTGTTCACACAAGGCATGGGAAGATGTATTTGAAATCCCAAGAAACGTATAGGGTATGTCTACACTGCAACCACACCGTGATTGCAGCTTGTGAAGACATACACACTAGCTTTAATTTAGTTAGCTTGGGTCTCAGAGCAGTGAAACTGTGGCAGCATGGACTCCAGCATGGCCACCTGAGTAATTATCAGGGTTCTGGGAGGTTAGTGCAGTCCACTCTGAAACCCATGCTGCCATGGCTTCACTGTTTTGGTATCCAAACTAGCTAGATTAAAGCTAGCTTGGCTATGTCTCACGAGCTGCAATCACACCCTGGGTCATACCCACAGAATATATGTTATAGGTTGGCTGTTATAATCTAAAATATTGCATATGGTGCATACTGTAATAAGACTATTAAATGCTTAAGAATTATTATGGTAACTCTCTGAAACATTTAACTTCTTATGGTTGACTGATTCCCAGGCAATG
Source organism: Terrapene triunguis (assembly GCF_002925995.2). NCBI lineage: Eukaryota > Metazoa > Chordata > Testudines > Emydidae > Terrapene > Terrapene triunguis. Next base: position 3,942,849 of record NW_020664436.1, read on the forward strand.
GAGCTACCTGGTGCTAAAGATCTTTGATGTTTTAGGTTTTCCTCCTTCTCTAAAACACTCCTCTTATACACATGACATCTTTAATAGCTTAATTTGCAGCGATTAGCATAGCATATATGTGCATATTGTGACAGACCCAGACCAGTGGAATACAGGAGTCTGGTAGAGGGCAAATATACTGGTCACTGGATGAGTAGTTTTCTGTTCCCTGACTGACCAGAGCAGGGGCTGCACTAGAGTAATCAGGAACCTGCTAGAACCAGTTAAGGCAGGCAGGCTAATTAGGACACCTGGAGCCAATTAAGAAGAAGCTGCTAGAATCAATTAAGGCAGGCTAATCAGGGCACCTGGGTTTTAAAAGGAGCTCACTTCAGTTTGTGGTGTGAGTGTGAGGAGCTGGGAGCAAGAGGCGCGAGGAGCTGAGAGTGAGAGCCGCTGGAGGACTGAGGAGCACAAGCTTTATCAGACACCAGGAGGATGGTGTTTGGAGGAGGCCATGGGGAAGTAGCCTAGGGAGTTGTAGCTGTCATGCAGCTGTTACAGGAGGCACTATAGACAGCTGCAGTCCTCAGGGCCCTGGACTGGAACCCGGAGTAGAGGGTGGGCCTGAGTTCCCCCCAAACCTCCCAATTGACCTGGACTGTGGGTTCTTCCAGAGGAGAAGGTCTCTGGGCTGTTCCCCAACCCACATGGTGAATCTCTGAGGCAAGAAAATCTGCCAATAAGCGCAGGACCCACCAAGATAGAGGAGGAACTTTGTCACAATATTTACAAAGAATTGCTTTTAAATTGTAAAGATAAATTTTATCTTGAAATAGATGCACTCATACCAGACATTATGGTCAGCATGGAAAAGCTAAATCCATCCTCAAGTTTGCGTTTTCCTTTTCCCGGTATCCAGAGGTACAGCTCAGTAAAGTACATGTTCAAATCTCTGCCTAGAAATTGTTTTAATTTGAAATCTTGGGAAAACAGAAAATCCCTCCTGTTCTCAAAACACACATACTGGCTGAAGTTGCATTTTTTTAATTTGTTAAACTTTTATCAATGAATAATGGTTATTCATCCAGCAATCTAATTATGGTTTGAAATAATTGTTGCACTAAACCAGTGTCACAGGATCAAAGGGTACTTGATAACAGAATTGTGAAGAGAACAGGAGTACTTGTGGCACCTTAGAGACTAACAAATTTATTTGAACATAAGCTTTCATTGTATGCATGTAGTGGAAAATACAGTAGGAAGATGTATATATACACACACACACACACACACACAACATGAAACAATGGGTGTTACCATACACACTATAAGGAGAGTGATCAGTTAAGGTGAGCTATTATCAGCAGGAGACAAAAATAATAGCTCACCTTAACTGATCACTCTCCAGAGCGCCGGGGGCAGGGCAGCGAGCCCCGGCTGGGGCTCGGCTCTCCCCCCCGGCGGCCAGAGCGCAGGGCGGCGAGCCCTGCTGTGGCCCCGCTCTCCCCGGTGGCCGGAGCGCCGCGCCACCGCCCCCCTCCAGGTGCCGCCCCAAGCACCAGCTTGGGTGCCTGGTACCTGGAGCCGGCCCTGCACTACATGCATCCGATGAAGTGGGCTGTAGCCCACGAAAGCTTATGCTCAAATAAATTTGTTAGTCTCTAAGGTGCCACAAGTACTCCTGTTCTTTTTGCGGATACAGACTAACACGGCTGCTACTCTGAGAATTGTGAAGGAGAATCGTATAGGGCATGGGAACATAGTTAGGGGTAATGAGATAATGAAATTAAGAAAGGGAAAACTCTAACTGTGAATATGTGACATCTTGATAGTGCGATGTATCAAGGGGTGGAAGTTGTGGAAACTTTATCAGATGGGACATTTAACATTGGTCCAAACAAACCATGAGAAAACCAATGGGGAACCAGTTCTGCACTGGCAGAGAGATGGACTGACCTAAGAGCTCTTTTCCATCTCTAGCATCTCTAAGAATGTTTGGATGAATACTTGGAATTCTCTATCTGCCTTCTTAGGTCTTCTCTTGTATTTAGTAGCAGGAGACCATTAGCCTGTGACAGTGCTTGACTTCATTGACAGAAGATAGCTTAAGTTCCTGTGTTTCTCATTGAACAAAGTTACATTTTAGGATATATGGGACCGAAATATACCTGCTCCAATTTAGCTACAGTAGATAAGTCGGGGAAGGCTAGGCAGGGGCACTTCGTATCCTGTGGAGCAATGTAATTTGGCTGGCCTCATGGGAAATTTCAAATGGTGAGAGGCAAGTATGACTTCATTAAGCTCTGAAATTTTGAAAGCTCTTTAACCATTTGCACTTTGTGTCTTTCACAGACCATCTGAAAGGAGAGATAACCCAGCGGCACCTGCAAAAGGCAGCTCTAGGTAAGAGCAGAATATTCTTGTCTGAATAATAAATAGTGCATTTGGAAGAGAGGGCACTTCCCAGTGTTTACAGGGGGCGTGAACATAATACATGCAACTGAGGCCAAACAAAACATTATGGTTTTTTAGTTTTTGGATTATGAATTTTCTGCAGTAATTGATGCATTTTTCTCATTGTGTAGAGCTGGGCAAAAATTTGCAGATGAATATTTTCCAAAAAAGCAGGTTTAGTAAACCCAAAACTAAAAAAAAATGGCAGGGGGGCTTGATTCACAAAATAAGAGGAGGAAGTGGTGGTGCCCCATCATAACTTTTGGCCAAATAGTTAGGGCACTCACTTGGGCTGTGGAGCAGGAACTTGAGTATCCCATATCCTAAGTGGATGCCCTAACCAAGAGGCTATAGGGTCATTCTCGCTTTGTCTCTTGCTCAATGACTTTTATAATATTTTATACAAAAAGTGGAACAGTTTCAACAGAAGAGACGGAGAGAGACCCACCTAAGAATAGCCTAGTTTTGTTGGGGCACTCACCTGGAAGGAGAGAGATGTGGGTTCAACCTGGGTCTTCCACATCCCAGATGAGTGCCCTAACAACTGAGCTAAAAGTTGTAAGAGGGACACCAGCGGCACTACCACTTCCTCCTGTTTTGTGAATCTAGCATTTTAAAACATCTGGAAACAGTGTTTTGGGGCAAACTACATGTTTCATTCAGTTTGAAACTGACTTTCATTCTTTCAGAATTCTCATATTCGGTTCCACCCAAAACAATTTATTTTTATTTTTCAGAACTGCCAGCAAACTGAAAAATCCATTATTCTCCTGGCTCATATACTGTGTAAAGGCCACACATCCGATTTTCATGGCATCCATGAACATTGCCAGAGCTTTTACCAACATGGCAACTGACTTTATATGGGATGAGGGAAATGATGCAAAAACCTTGTAAATCATTTCTCCTAAAATATTAACCAGTAGTTTTACTGGTGCTAAAGCAGGCGCAAACAGATCCGAACCTTCTCAGTCCTTAGACCTTGTGCCTTCTGGGCCCCTCTTAGATCTGAACTTCAGTTGGTTCTGGACTTCAGTTTGTTTTGAGACTGGGCATCAGTTCAGCAACACTTCCAGAGTCAGCCTGTGATACCTTCAAAGCCTCTTCATTCAGAGAGAGGTCCAGAGCTGAGACTCTGTCCTTCCTGGCAATAAGGAGCAGAGCCAGTGCCAGACTGTGCTGCATCTTGTTAAATACCCCTTTCCCACATACTTAAGGCAGTGGCTGTGCAGGTCAGTAACTAACATCTTGCTCTTGTAAGATAGACAGCATTTGAATCTGGTTTTCTTCCCAGATTCAAATGGCCCCTATCAGAAGCCAACCAGCTGATGGACTGACTATATGCTAATGCAGTGATACAGTTTCACTTAATGCTACCCTGCTGTTCATATCTTAAAATAAAACTAGACAAATATTAATAAACTATTTGCAAAATAATACACCAGTGCATCTGCCAAAGTGACAATGGGAGTGATAGTGAGCTTTGCCCTCTTTGCCTGCTGAAGTTAGTGGGGCTGTAACTCCTTACATAACTTCATACTAAATGTCCATTTTCATAAGGGAGCATGTGCATGGAACCAACAGTCACAGCTTTCCAGGGGGTTGTGACTGAGGTACCATAAGGTACTCTCTATTGGCAATATTCCACCTCATATCCTTTCATTTTTTCCCCTTTTTTATAAAAATTAATTAAATGCAAAAATATTTTTCCAGAATATCTATGCTGTAGAACAAATCATTAAAAGCTAAAAAAAAAATATGCCAGACTAAGGCCCACTCTCCCTCAAGTTGCCCTGTTCAGTGCCTGGAATGCAAGCTAAGGATGGTATCACCATTCTAAATTCTGATTTGTTTCTTTAATGCAATTCAAATAGACTTTTACGTATTTTAATTGTGCTCAGATCTATACAATATAAAAATTAAAGACATGCCCTGCTCTAAAGATTTTACATTCTAAAGATCAGACACAGAGAAGAAGAGAAAACTCTAGGAAATCCAAAGGAGGAGATAATATGAATCTATTATGCTGATTGGTTTGTCAAGTAAATACTTGGTACTCTTCTGCCACGTGAAACTACTCAAGTGTGTAAGATGCAATGAACCAGATCCTCAGCGGACAAAAATCAAAGTAGATTCACTGCGTCAAATCTTCAGGTGATGTACATTGACGTAGTTCCATTGATTTCAGCAGAACTACCTGAGCATCTGACTCAATATGTTGCATTTAAAGTTGTTCCAAGGTAAGCCATGACACTGCTGTCTATGGGCAGGTCTACACTAACCCCCCAATTCGAACTAAGGTACTCAACTTCAGCTACATGAATAACGTAGCTGAAGTTCGAAGTACCTTAGTTCGAAATTACCTCCGTCCAGACGCGGCAGGCAGGCCCCCCGTCGACTTCGCGTACTCCTCTCGTCGAGCTGGAGTACCGCAGTCGACGGCGAGCACTTCCAGGTTCGACTTATCGCGTCCAGACAAGACGCGATAAGTCGAACCCAGAAGTTCGATTTTCTTGCGGCCGAACTACCGGGTAAGTGTAGACCTACCCTATGAGAATTCCTTATGCAGTGTTTCAAAGAAATAAAGAACGTGTACACTCCAACTGTGTGTTCCAGTGTGCATTGTAACATCTGGCCTTGTCTCAGGCCTGGTCTACACTAGGCTTTTATGTCGAATTTAGCGCCGTTATATCGAATTAACCCTGCACCCGTCCACACCAGGAAGCCATTTAGTTCGACATAGAGCTCTCTTTAAATCGATTTCTGTAATCCTCCCCAACGAGAGGAGTAGCGCTAAATTCGACATGGCCATGTCGAATTAGGCTAGGTGTGGATGGAAATCGACGCTAATAGCTCCGGGAGCTATCCCACAGTGCACCACTCTGTTGACGCTCTGGACAGCAGTCCGAGCTCGGATGCTCTGACCAGCCACTCCCCCGGGAAAATTTGAATTCCTTTTCCTGTCTGGGCAGTTTGAAGCGCAGTTTCTGTTTGGACACCGTGGTGAGCTCAGCAGCAGTGGCAACGATGCAGAGCTCTCCAGCAGAGATGGCCGTGCAATCCAATAGAAAGAGGGCCCCAGCATGGACGGATCGGGAAGTCTTGGATCTCATCGCAGTGTGGGGCGATGAGTCCGTGCTTTCAGAGCTGCGCTCCAAAAGACGGAATGCAAAGATCTATGAGAAGATCTCTAAAGCCATGGCAGAGAGAGGCTACAGCCGGGATGCAACGCAGTGCCGCGTGAAAATCAAGGAGCTGAGACAAGGCTACCAGAAGACCAAAGAGGCAAACGGACGCTCTGGATCCCAGCCCCACACATCCCGTTTCTACGAGGCACTGCATTCCATCCTAGGTGCGGCCGCCACCACTACCCCACCAGTGACCGTGGACTCTGAGGATGGGATATTGTCCGCGACCGGTTCCTCAGCGGACGGGGAAGAGGAGGAAGGAGATGAGGAGGACGAGGCAGTAGACAGCGCTTACAACGCTGATTTGCCCGACAGCCAGGAGCTCTTCATCACCCTGACAGAGATCCCCTACCAACCCTCCCCAGCCGTTACCCCAGACACAGATTCAGGGGAAGGATCAAGCTGTAAGTGTTTTAAATATCTAAATATTTATTTACAACATAACTGGCGTATTTAAAATATTAACATTAGCTAAAGTGCTTTAAAACATGTAAACATTTATTTGCAACAAAACAGGAAGATTGAAAATATGAACAGTGGGTAAAGTGCTTCAAAACATGTAAACAGGAAAGTCAAACAAAAGGGGAATCAGTGCAAAGTGTATCATGATTTGTCTTTTTTTGGGCGCCTCAATATATAGTCCGAACCATTTTCAAAAAATTGCACAATGTCCGCTTCGTGATTATAGTGCCCAAAACCCTGCAGTCATTTGTCCCTCCAAGGGCACCTAAGCCAGGAACTGGTCAATGTAACCGGGGATAGAGGCGAGATCCTCCGGGGAGAACTCCTCATACACCTCCTGCAGGTGTTTTTCCAGCCTCATCAGCAGGTTCCTGGGCAGGGAGAGCTTATTAGGCCCCCCGTGGTAGGACACGTTTCCCTGCCACAACGCCAGCAGGTACTCCGGGATCATGGCCTTGCACAGCAGTGCAGCAAATGGCCCCGGTTTCTGCAGGCTGTCCCGTAGCATCTTCTCCTTCTGGCTCTCGGAGACCTTCAGGAGGGTGATGTCAGGCATGACTCCCTGCTGTGAATTAGGTAGGGGAAAGTTAGTATTGGGACTGCTTGCTCGTCCCTTTACAGAACTGCAACCGCCGGTTTACAGCCACGCGGTTTACAGCCGCGAGGGGGTGGGACAGGGCCAGAGTTCATGCTTGCAGGATTGCTGCCAGCAGAGACTCGCATTGCTTTCTATGTGAAAGGAGGCCAGTGCCACTCTTAAAGTTTTAAGCGGCCACAAGTCTACGGCTTACCATGTTTGCCATCTAGACAAAGTCCGGTGTCCTGCCCTGCTCCTCAGCTCGCCACAGCAAGACCGCAGGCACTGTAGGCGAGGGCCGAAAATTCGACCTTGTCCTCAGTGCGCGTGTGATAGGTGCTCTGCATGGTCTTGTTCACGGAGCAAGACTATGTTCTCTGTTCACAGATACATTGCTCTGTCTCAGGAATTCACTCCCTTTTTCCAATTCCCACAGCCACATCTGCCCAGAGGCTAGCGCACATTAGGAGGAGGAAGAAGAGGACACGGGAAGACATGTTTGCTGAACTAATGGAATGCTCCCGAGCACAGGCAGCCCAGCAGACACAGTGGAGGGAGAACTTGTCCCAAATGCACCGGGCAAACATGGAACGGGAGGAGAGGTGGCGACAGGAGGACAGGCAGGCTACTCAAATGCTGCTTGGACTAATGAGGGAGCAAACGGACACGCTCCGCCGCCTTGTGGATGTTCTGCAGGACCGGAGGCAGGAGGAGAGAGCCCCGCTGCAGTCTCTCTGTAACTGCCCTGCCCCGCCACCAAGTCCCATACCCCCCTCACCCAAAGTCCAAACACGGAGGGGTGGAAGGGGCCGTGAAAAATTTCACTCCACCCCTGCGGACTGCTCTACCACTAGAAGGCTCTCATTCCCCAAAATTTGAAAAGTCCTTTCCTACCCGCCTCACACAAGACCCCGTCCAAGTTTCACCCCCCCGTTCCATGTGCGGTTGTTAATAAAGAATACGTTTCTGTTCATTTCTGTTTCCATCCTCTTCTTTTGGAGGGGAGTCTGTCTGAAGGGGGGGGAAGGGGCTTGGTCATTGGACAGGACAGTCACCTTTAGCAGGGGGCAGGTGCAGCAGCAGGGCACATATACAGTGCAGTGACTAGTTATCCTGGTTAGTCTGGGAGGTGGTTTTCATGTTTTGTGTGGTGGGGGCGGTGGTGTTGCTCTCTGACTTGGTGGCGGGGGAGGGCAGTTACAGATCTTATGCAGCGGTCCTTACCCTGCATCACAGAGCCGCGCAGCAGGGGATCTGTAACCCTCCTCCCCCTGCAAGACAGTCACATAGCCGACATATACACGCAGTCCCGGCCAGGAGGGCTGGCAGGCTCCGTTGAAACAACCAGTCCACCACCGCGGAGCCTGTCATTCCTGGAGTTTAGAAGCATCATTTGCATCACAACCCTAAACCCGCCCCCCGCCACAGTCTGCGTCCCAGGTTTAAAACATTCCCGCGAAAACAGTAATAAAGACAACGGTGTCCATGAACAAAACAGAACAGATTTTATTTTTTGGGAAGGGGGCGAAGGGGGTATGTAAGTGGAGAGGATAGTCGACGGCAACTGGGTAAAGAAACGGGGGCAAGTTCTGCCTCTGTGTCCACAAACTTAAAAGTCACTGGGTACCCTGCTCAGCCTTGAAACTGGCTTTCAAAGCCTCCCGGATGCACAGCGCGTCCCGCTGGGCTCTTCTAATCGCCCGGCTGTCTGGCTGGGCGTAATCAGCAGCCAGGCTATTTGCCTCAACCTCCCACCCCGCCATAAAGGTCTCCCCCTTGCTCTCACACAGATTGTGGAGCACACAGCAAGCTGCAATAACGATGGGGATATTGGTTTCGCTGAGATCACAGCGAGTGAGTAAGCTTCTCCATCTCCCTTTGAGACGGCCAAAAGCACACTCCACCACCATTCTGCACTTGCTCAGCCGGTAGTTGAAGAGTTCTTTTTCTGTGTCCAGGGCGCCAGTATAGGGCTTCATGAGCCAGGGCATTAGCGGGTAGGCTGGGTCCCCGAGGATCACTGTAGGCATCTCCACATCCCCAACAGTTATCTTGTGGTCCGGGAAGTAAATACCTTCCTGCAGCCGTCTAAACAGACCAGAGTTCCTGAACACGCGAGCGTCATGAACCTTGCCCGGCCATCCGACGTAGATGTTTGTAAACCGTCCCCGATGGTCCACCAGTGCTTGCAGCACCATTGAAAAGTAGCCCTTTCTATTGATGTACTGGCTGGCCTGGTGGCCCGGTCCCAGGATAGGGATGTGAGTCCCATCTATAGCCCCACCGCAGTTTGGGAATCCCATCGCGGCGAAGCCATCTATGATGGCCTGCGCGTTTCCCAGAGTCACTACCTTTGACAGCAGTACCTTGACGATTGCCTTGGCTACTTGCATGACAACAACCCCCACGGTAGATTTGCCCACGCCAAAGTGGTTCGCGACTGACCGGTAGCTGTCCGGCGTTGCAAGCTTCCAGAGGGCTATGGCCACTCGCTTCTGGACAGTCAGGGCTGCTCGCATGCGGGTGTCCTTGCGCTTCAGGGCAGGGGACAGCAAGTCACAAAGTTCCAGGAAAGTCCCCTTCCGCATGCGAAAGTTTCGCAGCCACTGGGATTCATCCCAGACCTGAAGCACTATGCGGTCCCACCAGTCCGTGCTTGTTTCCCGGGCCCAGAATCGCCGTTCAACAAAATCCACATGCCCCATTGCCACCGTGATGTCCTGGGCGCTGGGGCTCGTGGTTTCTGACAGCTCTGTGCTACTCTCCGACTTCAGGCCCTCACGGCGGTGCCGTAGCCTCCTCGCCTGATTTCTCTGCATCTGCCTGTGGGAAAGGTGTATGATAAGGTGCGAGGCGTTGAGAACGGCCACAACTGCAGCGATGGTCGCAGCGGGATCCATGATCGCAGTGCTGTGGCGTCCGCGCTGTCACTGATCAAAAAGTGCGCGAACTGATTTCCCGCCGGCGCTTTCAGGGAGGGAGGCAGGGCGGTAGTGACTGACGGATGACGACAGTTACCCAAAAGCACCCTCGCCACATTTTTTTACCCAGAAGGCATTGGGGGCTCGACCCAGAATTCCAATGGGCAGCGGGGACTGCGGGAACTGTGGGATAGCTGCCCACAGTGCACTGCTTCCAATGTCGACGCTTTCCCTGGTAGTGTGGACTGACAAAGTCGAATTACTGTCCTTAGTGTAGACACACACGTTCGACTTTCTAATATCGATTGCACATATTCGATTTAACTAAAATCGAACTACTCTCGTAGTGTAGACATACCCTCAGACATTTAATGGCTCCTTCTTGTACATAGAAAATAATGGGGAAAATGCTATTTTAAATAACTATTTAACTGATTTTCATAAAAAAGGTAAGTATGGACTTTTTTTAAAGGCCCCAGGGAAAAAGCACAGCACCGACTCTGCCAGCTACACATAGCATTGTGAATATTCCATCAATTTTCCTCAACGTAATGTGCAGCCCGTGTGTTTTGGCTTTTGTTTTGAACATTGCTGCATGCTTATCACTAAATCTGGACCACACAAAATATTTTCCAGACTTTTTTTCCTTCATTCATTGAGCCTTTTAAATATTCGGTGTATTTTGACCTTATATTTATTCTGTGAATTGGGGCACCTCATTTGCCTGCTTATCTTATTCCACGTATATTCTTCCAGAGAATAGCAGGTCTCAGCTCTCCTCGAATCTTTCTTGATGACCATAAATCCATCAAGAGCTTTTTGAAGGAAAACTGCTTGGTAGGAAGCCTCATTAAGAGTTGGTAGAAATCCCTATATAAAATAATACATACCATTTGAATTAGAATCCAAGTGTTAACATCTTCCAGCTGCCTCCTCTATTTTATTTTATTTTTTTACTTAAAGCACTTTTATGATCAGAACTCTTTAAGGAGCTCTTTTAGTTGGATTTTAAACATTGATGATCTGTTTTCCCTAATAGGCTCACTTCAGATGTGGATTTCTCATTGAAGGAAACCTCCTTGCTCAGCCAATTGTTCTTAGCTGTCTCATCTTTTAAATCACCATTTTCTGCATATTGACAAAGCACTAAAAGACTCAGATGGAGAGTTTCAGTGGAGACAAAGAACATCAGATTGTTCTGATCTTCTGGTTCTGTAAAGAAGAAACTGCATAAAATTGCAAAAGGGCCTCATTCTGCCACCCTTACTAATACTCAGTAGGACTTTACCATGCAAATAATTCCGTTCTTTTCAATAGGAACACTCAGAGTAGGGTATAACTAAGAATGACAAAGGGTGGCAGAATCAAGTCCAAAATGACCAGATTAACATTTTCTTTTCTCTTCTTCCATTCTTCCTGCTTTCCTTTTTCCCTTTCCACCTCTCTCATCGGCATAAAAAACTACCTTTGCAAGCAGCATAAGCTATGTCGGTGGGAGAAACTCTCCCACTGACATAGTGCTGTGCACACGAACGCTTATGTCGGTGTAACTCATGTCACTTAGTGGGGTGGAATATTCACACCCTGAGCGACATAAAGTTTGCCCACATAAGCTGGAGTGTAAACTTAGCCTCTGATGACTCCTTTTCCCCCTCCTATTCTCTTTTTTCCCTGTCTTTCTTTTCACCACCCTTTTGCTCTTGTATTTTCTCTCTCTCAAGCCTTCTACTGTCTTTCTCTGCTCTACTTTTTCACTCTGTTTCATGTTAAATCTCTATTTTTAGATCTGTCTCTTACACGTGGGTGCCTTTGTATGAGCGTACACAGGATTACAGTCCTAAGGTAGCACAACCTAGTATGGGACACTAGTATGCTTCTATTACTACAGAAAAAGGAAAAGCATTCCCCTGAGTTTGCTGTGCTGTAGAAGGCATAGGTACATCTAATGTGATTCAGTGGGCAGTAGTATCACAAGATGCTATCAAATGAAATTCCAGTAAAATATAGAGTCTCATTCTCCACTGTTACTCTGGTTTTATATAGCTGTAACTCCCTTGAAGTCAATAAAACCATTGGTGTTGCATTAACATAAAGCTGGAGTAACACAGAGATTCAAGCCCATAGTGACTTATAAAAGCCACAGTGAAACTAGATAATCTTTTAGTCTGTTTATCCAAGATGTTGCAGGTGAAACAATTATAAATAGTGAGCAATGTCAGTTAATGCACAGCCGCTATGAAATAAGTGCTGTCGTCTAACCTGACCTTTTCTGCACGTAAATTTCCTCTTTTTTTTTTTTTTTAAGACTTGGTACAAATTACATTAGTAAAAACACCAGTTTCCCAGTGCTTTCTATCACAGTTCAGGGTAGCTGCACCTGTATTCCCCCTTGTGGTTCAGCAAGAGCACCCACTCTCAGCTTCCGGCTCCCCAGCCATTGCCTCTTTGGGAGGAAATACCAATCTCTTTCCTGTCTGACTGGGGTATTTCCAGGCTAAACAGTTCCTTGACTATACTGTGATCTCCACAGCAAAAGACAGACTGCCTATGCAGGACTTCTTCACTTCTTTCCTCAGAGATAGGACACAGCATAATTGCCACAGTTAAGTTACCATACAGCCCTTTACAAACAAGTACATTTATTCTTAAGGCAGGAGCACTGGAACCTTGGTAGAAGTCGGAGGGCCATAAGGTCCTGCTCCTCTCTGTGGCCTCACTCCCTGGTCCTCCTCTTCCCCCCTGAAACCCCACCCCTTGGTCAGGTCGGAAGCCAGAGCCAGGCCAAGGTAAGAGCCACCCAGGGATCCAAAGCCACTCTGCCCTGGGCAGGGAGTCTGAGGGCAGCCCCAGCCTATGTCCTCGCCCCCAGGGTGTGCTTTCCAGGGCAGGTGGAGAGTCCGGGGCTGCCCACAGTGGCCCGAACTCCCTAGGTGGCTCTTACCATGGCTTGGCTCTGGCTTTTAGCCTGGCCAGGGGTGGGGCCTCAGGGGGAAGAGAAGGAGCAGGGGTAGGGCCACAGAGGGGCCAGGCCTTGTGGCAAGGGGTGTCTAAGAACAATCTTGCCGCCCCCCAACCAGGAAGAGGCTGGCACCGCTGGCAGGGGTTGTGTTTTGCAGCGGATACCCTGCTGCAAAGCACAGCCCCTGCTGGCACCATTCCGTGCCTGCCCAAGGCATGCAGTTTGGGGGGCAACACTGCCCCCCAAACTGTGCCCATATTAAAAAGTGGGCAGGCATGGCCCTCTCACTTTTAAAAGTGGAGGGGGCTATGAACCCCCCCCTCAGCCCCCTTCCACCTCCCCCACCAGTTCTGGCACCTCGTCTTAATGTGAAAGCATTACAGAGAAAACATATTAAAACAACCTACACACATACTAATAAGCTTACCAGAGATCACCCCCTAGGGTGACCAGATGTCCTGATTTTTATAGGGACAGTCCCGATTTTTGGGTCTTTTTCTTATATAGGCTCCTATTATCCCCCAGCCCCGTCCCGATTTTTCACATTTGCTGTCTGGTCACCCTCCCCCAACTCCAACAAGGGGGATTTAACCCTTCAAACCCCTCACAGGGGTTTTACCTATGATCACAAGTTCAGCATAGCTTCAGCTCAGAACCACCATCCCAGTGAGTTATTGAGTTTATCCAGTTTGGGCTTTGAAGAGGCCATGAATAGGTAATCAGCCATACAGTGAGTTTCTCTTCAAGGTGCAGCTTCAAGTGGATATCTCTCAAAGTGAGTAATTTGCATTCTCTTCTTCCTAATATTTCCTATGAACTCCCACTCAGCTAAAAGCTCAATCTTGTCTGGTCCATTGTTTCAAAAGAGTTCTTTGAAGCACATAATACTTTGCAGTGTTTACAGTAGTCCTGTCTCTCCCTTAAAAGACATTACATACCATTCCACAATATTACATAAATATTTGCATTTTTAATACAATGACCTCCTAAGATACTTTGACTTAATTCACTAAGGTTTGTCCAGGATATTGTCATATATATCACACCTTCCACCTGTCCCATCCAGCCTTCCCTATAGAGCGTCACACACATACAGATGTTTTTTAAATGTTCCTCTAGATTGCAGTAAAAGGCATATTTTGAGTTTAGGGTTTCAAAGTTTTTGGAGTGACATGGCCCACCGATAGCACTTAGTTGTCCACTTAACAAAGAAACACACCTAGAATAGCTAACTCACTTGCTCAACTAACCTGGAACCTATTTATTTCTCTCCCTCCAATACTGGCATGTACAATAAAAGAGTTGACAAGTTCTGTGCGTCCTCATTAGCTTCAACCAGCTCCATTTGCTCTCTTTTTTTTCTCCTTTTCTCTCACCTTCTCTCTTCTCCCATTCTTCATCCCAATTTTCTACCTTCATTTTTATATACGTTTTTAAATCCCTCCTACCACTGAGCTACCTGTTAAGAGCCCGCTGAACACATTAGGAAATAGCAACACTAGTCAGTGAATGAGAAATGGTGCTGCTTCCAGAGATACTCATTTAGGGCCATTATGTAGTATATATCTCTGTGAGTGATACCATTGTTTTTAATAGGGCTGCTTGCGGAGCAAGGTACAATTTAATTTGAGTAAGGGTGGCAGATTTGGCTATCAGGGAGGAATCTATCTTCAATTTCAGAGTCAAAGAGTGTCTTGTTTTGTGAGCGTTTTTATTACAAAACTCTGTTTTGCCAGGATTTATAACTTAGCTGTTGAAACTAGGTTTGTTGAGAAACTTGGTGTTCATGCTCTAGTCTTGACGTGGGCACTCCCCAATCCCATTGAGCAGCTGAGCAAAACTTTTTTTTTTTTAAGAACCCCACTCCCCACCCTATGTGAAATGACTGGGGGAGTCAGAGATGGTTAACTAATTTCTCTCTGTTGATTTCCTTGGGTCCCCACAACCAGATGTCAATTGCCATCTCCTATGTCTAATTCAGAGCTCTCAACTCTGGCATAGGTTGTTAGCAGGAATCTTTAGTGCAGTTTACTCCTGCATTTGATTAAGATGGGACATGATCATGCAGGTTGGAGTATGTGGCCTTTGCCATAACCCTCTGTAGCTTTGCTTGCATCATTTTTCCTGGACTTTTGAAAACTGAACACTCCTTTAAGAAAATGAAACCAATTGCACCCCTGCTTTTGTCCTTCCATGTAATGCTTAAGGCCTCTATATATTTTAGAGCTTCATATTATGAAGCTGCTTGTCCTTTCTTAAATGTTTTGATAGACAGTGAAATAATATACAGTGCTGACATTTAAAGTACTATCATTGGCATCTGAATTTAGCACTAGAGCTGGGTGAAATTTTTCACATAAAGCTTTTTTTGTTTTGTTTTGTTGAAAAATGCAGATTTTGCAACCCAGAAACATTTTGCAAATTTGTGCTGATTTCACCAAATTGTTTTGTTCAAAAATGACTTTAAAAATTCCAGATGTTTCATTGACATTTTTTAAACAAAATATTTTTACCTTTTTTAGGTTCAACATTATTTTTTGTTTCAAAATTTCCTTTAATTTTATTTATGAAACAACCAAAAACATTTGAAAAGGTCAAAATATAAATAAAACATTTCATTTGACCCACACCTTTATTTTCCAACTTTTTGATTTGCCAATTTCTTTTAAAAAATTGGTTTTGTTTGTTTGGGTTGTGTGTTTGTGGTTGGTTGGTTGGTTGTTGTGGTTATATTATTTAGTTTTTGTTTGTTTGCTTGCTTGTTTTGTTTTAGGAATTATGGTGAACCATATGAGTTATACTCCCAGCTGTAATTAGCATCCATTGAAATGAATAAGACAGTTCACACCTCAGAGCTATTGTTTCAAGGTCTCTGCAAACTCAGGCAGAGGTTTCTGCATCAGTTATACTTAGGTCATGTTTTGAAGTTTTCTCTGCAGCTATAGCAACTAGAGATATACTTGGTTTTTAAATACTCTGGAGAACAGTTGAAAGGTCTGTCCATGACTCTCTCAACTAGTTCTTCCCATACTCCTGTGGGGAAAGGACACTCCACACTTTGGGAAACACTGGTTTACCTCATGCTTATTTCCCCCAATCTAACCTGAGCTTGGTTTCTTCCATAGCCTTATTTTTCATAACTGAGAAACCATTTTAAATTGCTTATGTGAAGAAACAAGTTCTCTTTCTGTACTAATGCCATGACAGAATGACACACAAGTGTTTTCAATCACAAAATGGCAGAAGCTGAGAAAAGTGGTAGTCTGAGTTTTCCCACACAGATCCAGTGCAGTCCATAGAGGATAACAGCTTTAATTGAAATTAAAATGATCTGATTTAACATAATCATTTCTGGCTCTGAAAGTCAATGGCTTATGAATAAACTATTTAAAGGCTCCTACAGGAACAATCCAACTATTGTCTACTAAACAGTCCAAAAGTTTAAGTATTATTTTCTCCTCAGTGGCAGGAGATAACCAAAAAAAAGTCTGCCCTGTGCAGCTAGGTGTCAGAAGAAGGCCTTGTAATTTGGTACCTCCTATATATTTGTATATGTGTGTGCATATATTTACACATAACTGAGTTTTTCAGTCTTTAAAGTTCATTAATTTTTAAGCAAAACAGAAGCAGTCTGCTCAGTCAGTGTGTAATGCTACCGAGTGACCTAGGGATGATGGCATGAATGGAAATGGTACAAAAGAGCAATTTCTCTTAATATTGCACAGTTTTGATTATGCTACAATATTACAGTATGTTCTGTTCCTCTGGATATTTGTGTTTGAAAGCTGAAGCAACAACAATCTATTTTTGTAAGAGTTCACAGTTACTAGCATGCAGTGTACTGACCTAATTCTTAGAGTGACCTCTAGTGGCGTTAAGGCCACTTCTCTTATGGCTAGATTTCATTTCTCCAGGGTTTCTATTAGATCCATGGAAAACAATTGGTAATGCTTAGCCTTGAGGGCTGCTTTTGGAATTCTAAGATTGAAAGGAGGTGGATCAGGTTATGTTTGTTTAAAAGCATCCATTTTCCACTAATCCTAGCACAAGGATATCAATAGTAAAGCTGGGCGAACACCTCAAAAAACATTCCATGAATATTCGCTTGGATAAAAAAATGGAATTTATGTTGGCTGTGTTCACGGTCCTTTGGCATTCACTTTCCTTGGCTGTTGTAGCAAATTAGTTTACTGGCAGGAATGTTTGCAGAAACAGCAACTTTTGAACAGATATTAGAAATATTCATGGAAGGTGAATTTTTCACACACACACACACACACACACACACACACACACACATTTCCTCTGCAAATACTGTGTGTTTGTGTTTTATACTTCTCTCATCATTGTAGTACCTAACATACACTGAAGTCAGTGGAGTTACTCCAGGTTTGCACTAGTGTAAGAGAGACCAGAATTTGGCCCCTGAATATTAGACAATTGTAAAGTTGCACATTGTAACAGACCCACCCTGTTGGATCCACAAACTACTTAGTGTTTCAATTCAGAATGGCTTATGGTTAAAACTCTGAGCTGTTGCCTGTTAAACATCTTGATATCACAACTGCCTATTTTTGTGCAGCTCAACTGTGCTGGCATCCAGCAGCATTTCACTGTCTTTGTAGTGGCCTGCAGTGTCCACGAGCTTCCTTGAAATAGAGATTTCTTTTGAAATAGTACAGAAATAGGACGTTCAGTGTGGATTGCCTCATTATAGAGCGACTCCCCAGGATGACTGTTAAGTAACATTGGTAGATTCTAGAGTTAGAGGCGCTGATTCTTAAGTCCAGTCAAGCTGTGCAGGGTTTGAGCTGCAAAGTGGAAATAAAAGTGGCTTGTTGGCATCTTAGCAGCTCACTGATTCTGGGGCTGGGCAGGTCTGCATTGGCCCCAGTTTAAATCAGAGTAGCCTCTGCCTGTAGCCCCGAGGAGCTGTAAAAGTAGCCAGGAATAGCTGAAGTACAGGGGTGCTCCAGCTGTATCCCATTCTCCCTAGACTTCACCCTCTCCACTAGAGGCCATAAGTGGTGGGTGTGCACAGCTGTTCTGCTGGCTCTATACCACTGAAGGATTTCCCCTATGCCAGTGTGATGGGCGTATGAACCCCAGGCTGGGAAACAGGGGGTTAAGGAGCAGTTCTGGTCACAGGAGGCTCCACCCAACCTCGTCTGCTGGGTGTGCTGTCAGTGGAGATGGAGTTTAAAGGCACAGCACAGCTCAGTCAGGGTGTTCAGTGTGAAGGAGTAGACTTGCATTGGTAGCTCCTGCAGGAATCCAACAGGAGCCCCACACAGCCCTGAAGCCAACCTCAACTCAGAGCTGCAGCCCCCTGCAGAAGAGACAGTGGAGTAGCTGCTTGTGATTGGGAAAAGGAATCTCCTGACCCCCTTCTGGGGGGATTCTTTCTGGGTCACAAGCCAGACCTTCACCATGCCTCTGAAGAGGCTGGGATGTAGTAGGAAGTAACCCAGGGAGTAGGCTGGATGATACCCTAGCCCAGGTTTCACATCTGAACTGCCTGCCCCAGGACCCTGTGTTGGATCCTGGAACAGCAGGAGGGCCTAGGTTCTCCTACCGCCAAACCCCTGGACTTGCACCTCTAGGCACTACTGCCAACCACCCTGGACTTGATAGACTATGTGCTTCAGCCAACCCTGGACTTCAGCGCTACATTGCAGGGCTAGCCAGTGCTCCTATCAATAGGCGACATAGTCTAAGGAGATGATCCCCCATCACAGCCAGTGTACCAGATAGATGGTTAAGCTGACTGCACAGACCCTTTGCATGCACAGAGCAGTGCAAAGGGTCCATAGCATAACAGAAAATTTATCTTGATGGTTTTGGGGCATAAAAAGCCAATAGCTCCCTTCTCCTTCCATCACTGTAATTGCCCTTATTCCACTTTGGACAGACAGAGCTCTCAGTTGTTCTCTAGAGTCTCAACTTGCTATGGTTGTGAAGAAAACCTTCAGAACATGACCCAAATGTGACCCATGAAGCAGTGTTTCCCTGAGTCAGCAGAAAGCCTGAAGCAAGAGGTATGAACTGCCCCCATTCACTGCAATGGGTGCTAACATAGGTGCCCATGGTGATACTTTACATGTTGCTAACCACATCACTTCTCTTCAAAGCACGTAAGTTAAAGAGAGGAAATACTGCAGGACTTGGTGGTGATGGGGGACTTCAACTACTCAGATATCTATTGGGAAAGTAATACAACAGGGCACAGATTGTCCAACAAGTTCATGGAATGCATTGGAGTCAACTTTTTGTTACAGAAGGTGGAAAGTGTGATTGGTGGAGAGGCTGTTTTAGATTTGATTCTGACATAGGGAGGAACTGGTTGAGAATTTGAAGGGGGAAGGCAGCGTGGGCGAAAGTGATCATGAAATGGTAGAGTTCATGATTGTAAGGAATGATAGGAGGGAAAACAGCAGAATAAAGACAATGGACTTCAAGAAGACAGATGTTAGCACACTCAGAGATTGGTAGGTAAGATCCATGGGGAGCAAGTCTAAGGGAAAAGAAGAGTTCAAGAGAGTTGATAGAAAGAGACATTATTAAGGGCACAAAAGCAAACTATCCCAATTCATAGGAAAGATAGTACGTATGGTAAGAGGCCACCCTGGCTTAACCAGGAGATCTTCAAAGACCTGAAACTCAAAAAAATCATACAAAAAGTGGAAACTAGGTCAAATTCTGAAGGATGAATATAAAATAACAAAAGCATGTAGGGACAAAATTAGAAAGGCCAAGGCACAAAACAAGATCAAACCACCTAGGGATGTAAAGGGTAACAAAAAAAAACATTTAACAAATACATTAGAAGCAAGAGGAAGACCAAGGACAGAGTAGGCCCATTACTCAAGGAGGAGAGAAAGACAATAACAGAAAATGCAGCAAAGAAAAGTTAGCAAGGTTTGGACAGCTAACATAGTGAACATCAGTATAAGTGGGATAGGATCTGAGGCTAAAATAGGGAAAGAACAAGTTAAGAATTACTTAGACTAGTTAGATGTCTTCAGGTCAACTGGTCCTAATGAAATACATCCTAGAATACGTAAGGAACTGGCTGAAGAGATCTCTGAGCCATTAGTAGGGCCCTACCATATTCATGGCCATGAAAAAAACGTGTCACAGACCGTGAAATCAGATCACCCACCATGAAATCTAGCTATTGGAAGGGCGGAGGGGAGAGTTGGGCATGCACCAGGCTCCAACTACTAGTCCAGGCAGGGCTGGGGCGGGACAGGACGACTTCTTCCCCTGCACAGCTGCTCTCGTGGGGGGGAGAGAAATCAAACCCATCTCCAGCTACCTCCGGTGGCTGCTGCCTTCAGAGCCCAGCAGCAAAGATAGTAATCCCGCGACCCCCCCCCACACACACACACACACACAACAGCTTTGCAACCCCCCAGGAGCCCGACGGTTACAACACCTGAAATTTCAGATGTAAACACCATGAAATTGACTAATTTTAAAATCCTGTGACCATGAAATTGACCAAAATGGACTGAATTTAGTAGGGCCCTAGCCATTAGCGATTATCTTTGAGAATTCATGGGGGATGAAATAGATCCCAGAGCACTGGAAAAGAGCATATATAATACCTATCTGTAAAAAGGGGAATAAAGACAAACCAGGGAATTATAGACCAGTCAATTTAACTTCCATCCCCAGAAAGACAATGGAGCAAATAATCAAACAAATCAATTTGTAAGCACCTAGAAGATAATAAAGTGATAAGTAACAGTCAACATGGATTTGTCAAGAATTTGTGGATGGGGGAAGAAGTAGATTTGATATACCTTGACTTTTAGTAAAGCTTTTGATACTGTCTCGCATGACCTTTTTATAAGCAACCAAACGAAATATAGCCTAGACGAACACAGTATAAAGTGGGTCTGTTACTAGGGGTTTTGCAGAACCCAAAGCTCTTGGTAACTTTACTCTTTACGAGGCGGTGGCAGGAAATAAATCAATGGGGGAAGCAGGCAACCAAAAGTTCTTTCACTCAAAGCTTCTACTTTATTTAGTCTCCAGCACGTACACACATCCGCAACAGGTTAGTAGAGCACCCCAAATGAACCCCAGATTAGTATTTACCCAAGGTCTGAAGGAGGTCTTAAGTGGATTTCTGTAGATGATCAGTGGTCAGCCTTCCATCAGCAGCGGAACTTGAAGGTGTTCAAGTGTTCACTGAGCTCACGTTTCTTCCTCTTTTTATACCCAATGTGTTAGTATTACATAGCTTGTTCATCAAAAAAACTGCTGGGCAGAAGATAAGTGTGGAGTTTTCCAGCCTGTCAGGCAGGGAATTTTCCCTCAGTTAACCAGCTGTATTTCACATAGTAATAGTTAACTATTGCCAGACTTTCCATCTTGCAAACCCGCATGCTTTGGCAAAAAGCTCAAGTCAGGAGGGCACAGGGTCATGTTTACTACTCATGGTCACTCACTTCCCCGCTCCCCTCCTGGTCTGTGCTAAAGTTTCAGAAAGGCCTAGCTGCTTTCAGCACTAAGCATAACAATTGGTATTCCTGCTTCTGGCAATGGTCTAGGCATGTTACTGCCAGGGCCGGCTCTAGGCACCAGCAAAACAAGCTGGTGCTTGGGGTGGCACATTTTTATGGGTGGCATGGCCGGCGCCAGAATGCCGCCCCTAAAAATGTGCCCCGGCCGCCCTAGCTCACCTCCGCTGCCGCTCGCGTGCCATGGCGCGCGAAACAG
>NW_020664436.1:3964521-4054553 GCF_002925995.2 Terrapene triunguis
CTCCCTCCTAGGCTTGAGAGCCTGGGGGAAGGAGGCAGGGAAGGGGCGGAGTTGAGGCGGGGCTGGAGTAATTAAAAAACGGGGGGGGGGCGGCCAAAATTGTTTTTGCCTTGGGCGGCAAAAATCCTAGAGCCGGCCCTGGTTACTGCATTCTGGGCTATCAAAAATCTCCCCATCCTACAGGTGCATAACTGGTTTGAAAACTGTACTTAGAGAATAGTTAACAATGTTTCACAGTCAAACTGGAAGGTCATATCAAGTGAGGTCCCACAAGGATCTGTCCTAGGTCCAGTTCTGTTCAATGTCTTCGTAAATGATTTGGATAATGGCATAGAGAGTACACTTATAAAGTTTGCAGATGATAGCAAACTGGGAGGGGTTGCAAGCACATTGGAGGACAGGATAAGAATTCAAAACAATCTTGACAAACTGAAGAAATGGTCTGAAATAAATAGGATGAAATTCAGTAAGGACAAATACAAAATACTACACTTAGGAAGCAATAATCAGTTGAACAAAAAAATGGAAAATGACTGCCTAGGAAGGAATACTGCAGCAAAGGATCTGGGGGATTATAGTGGATCACAAACTAAATATGAGTCTTCAATGTAATACTGTTGCAAAAAAAGCAAACCTTGTTCTGAGATGTATTAGCAGGAAAGTTGTAAGCAAGACACAAGAAGTAATTCTTTTACTCTACTCAGCACTGATAAGGCCTCAACTGGAGTATTGTGTCCAGTTCTTGGCACCAGACTTCAGGAAAGATGTGGCCAATTCGAGAAAGTCCAGAGGAGAGCAACAAACATGATTAAAGGTCTAGAAAATATGACCTATGAGGAAAGGCTGAAAAAATTGGATTTGTTTAGTCTGAAGAAGAGAAGACTGAGGGGGACCTGATAACAATCTTCAAGTGTGTACAAGATTGTTATAAAGAGGATGGTGATAAATTGTTCTCCTTATCCACTGAGAACAAGACAAGTAGTAATGAGCTTAAATCGCAGCAAGGGAGATTTAGGCTACACATTAAAAAAAACCTTCCTGATTTTAATGGTAGTTAAGCACTGAAACAAATTATTTAGGGAGATTGTGGAATCTCCATCATTAGAGGTTTTTAAGAACCACTTAGACAAACACCTGTCAGAGATGATCTAGATAATACTTTGTCCTGACTCAGTGCCGGGGTCTGGACTAAATGACCTACCAAGATCCCTTTCAGTCCTACATTTCTGTGATTCTATTATTTTAAGATCTACACCAATGTTTCCTGAAGTAGGCACCCTGAAGGATTAACCAGGGCACACAGAAGATGTATAAATTAAGATGTGTAGACCTTTAACAACACATGGCTGATTTGCAGGGGCTATGCAATCGGCTTCATTCCCCTAAAAGAGGGCTTAGCTTTCTAAAGATAGAGAAACATTGCATTAGAGCAATTGGAAATGTCTAATTATCTGATCATCTGCTTTTCTAAAGTGCCTCTTGTCATAGTAAATAGAATTGTCAGTCATTGACAATGTGAGAGTGTGCTTATTGTCAGTCTGAGAGAAGAATAGTCAAAGGTTATTTCCACAGGATGTTTCCCAGTTTGTATTGTCTTGTTAGCTCTGTGTGATTCCATGTCTAGAAACAATGTGGTTCCACATAGTCAACCTCAACTGAAGTTGATAGTTTTCAGACCTTTTGGAAAGAAGCTATAAAATTGTCTTCCCAACACTTTGTTCGGATCCCTTCCAGCACAGCGTCTGTTGCTTCCGATGCTGTTGCCACATTCATTTTCTCACTTTTCTCATTCTGCAAGTGTCTGGAAGCCATCTGCTCTTCACTGAGCAGATTTGGATGTCACACACAGTGCAACCCCAAATTCAAAATCTATTGACTTCATCAAGGATGCTGAAATACTAGCAATATTTTTGTCAATCTTCCCCCTCTCACCATCTTCTTCACTTCTCTTTTGCAGATGGAGGACTCTCCATTAATACATTACAGCTGGCAGCCCCAGCCAGCAGTTTGGCTGATGCTGCTTAGGCATGATCTGACTCCAAATGCACTTCTGTTACTCAAATGATTTTCAAATTTGGAAGTATTCAGCTCTTGTTTCAACTCCTTTTGCATGGTCTGAAAGACCTTACAGAAGTTGCATTAACCCTCTAAAAGTCTGTGCAGTTGACTCATAATACCAAAGAAGCTGCAAGTGTGGGTGTTTTATTTCATATTCTTTCAACTAACTTCATCACACATTTAGTATAGAGCACAAAATAAACTATCGTGTGCATTTATATGATTATTTGCACTGATATTGCACCCATCCTAACCCTGGCCTCTAATTTAGACTCATAGACTTTAAGGTCAGAAGGGACCATTGTGATCATCTAGCCTGACCTCCTGCACATTGCAGGCCACAGAACCTCACCCACCACTCCTGAAATAGACCCCTAACCTCTGGCTGAGTTACTGAAGTCCTCAAATCATGGTTTAAAGACTTCAAGTTGCAGAAAACCCACCATTTACAGTAGTTTAAACCTGCAAGTGACCTGTGCCCCATGCTGCAGAGGAAGGCAAAAAAAAAAACCCACAGGGTCTCTGTCAATCTGACCAGGGGGGAAATTCCTTCCCAACCCCAAATATGGTGATCAGTTAAACCTTGAGCATGTGGGCAAGACCCACCAGGCATATACCTGGGAAAGAATTCTCTGTAATAACTCAGAACCCTCCCCATCTAGTGTCCCATCTCCAGCCATTGGGGATTTTTGCTACTGGCAGTTGCTGATGGGCCACATGCCATTGTAGGAAATCTCATCATACCACCCCCTCCATAAACTTATCAAGCACAGTCTTGAAGCCAGTTAGGTTTTTTTGCCCCCACAACTCCCCTTTGAAGGCTGCTCCAGAACATCACTAATTTTACTGACATCCAGAGCATTTTCATGGAGGCAAGAAAGCAGCAATTTGGCCAGTGTTTCACTGTCTTTTCTATGTGTGAACCTCTACGCACTTCACTCATCTCACCATTCATTTGAACATACTGGATAATTGAGAGAGTGACCAGTTTTATTTACAGCTTTAGTGGTATTAATGCGAAGGGCAAAATAACTTGCATTCCTGATTTCCTTAGTCAAAATCTGTACAACTTATCAATGCTAGTCAACGAAATGATGTAAAATGAGTTTGTCTGAACTAAAAGAATTGTTGATTGCACTTTCCAAGGCTTCTGGTGAGGTTACCAAATTATTATAGCAACAGATCAATGTGTTCTTAAAATAAGAAGTGCGCATATACAGGCAATCAAATTTGTTCAGTGGGAGCAATTTTGGATTCAACAAGGTTGTCATCCCTTTTGGACATTTCTTTTCTGGGGAGCGCTCAGCATAAGCGGTGAATTTCCAGAGTGGTAGGGGAATTGGAGCCTTCCTCAACACTGCTGTTACAGCTTCATCCAACAGCAGCTGTAGGACCAACAACATCTCCAGATTGTAAGCTCTAGTGAAAAAAAGCTAAAAATGTCTATATTACCTCAGTTAAAGGGGCAGATAAAACCTCACCACATCTTCCAGTTACTTTTCCCAACCTACGAAGATTCTCATATTACCGAGATTGAAATTCAGCCACCAAGGTGTCATTCATTCCCCAGTCTCGCCCAAACACAGGGTAAAACATTTGATAGTACTGGCTGGATTATATGAGGGAGAGAAATAAATCTGGGTTTCATTGGCTCTCTGAAAACATCATGGCCCATTCTTCCTCACTATCCCATTCAAAGATCCCATATACACATTAAATGAGAGAGCGGACAATTTGGATCCCTACAGAACATCTCCTGAAAGCACCTCAGGGCAGAAGAACAATTGCCCCAAAGTACCCTCTGGAATCTCCCCAAGAGATAAGAGCAAAGCCACCAAAAGGCTGCATCATTTGTTTGTGTTAGCATTAGCAGATGAACTAATGCCACCTCATAATCAATGGTATTGAAGACAACTGATAAAGCTAACAATATCAGCAGGGATACATGGTCCAGGAGGAAGGGAGCTACAAAAGCTTTCTCTGCAGCTCTGTGCAGTACCTAGGGCCATACTCAGAATGACAAGAATCAAGGCGATCTGAAGTAATCGGGTATACTGAGAATGTTTACACCAATAGTGTAAGCAGAGAAGACCTGGCATCTGTCTCCTTAAGATATTGCCGTTCACCTAGGGATGCAGACAGCTCAGTCCAAACCTACTTGATCTTATCTACATAATGATGTTGAATGTCCTCTACAAGAGGAACGAGTCTCTAATCAGCCATCAAATGAAGACACGTTGGATGAATTTGAAATAAAGCTGCTGATCAAGACTT
Source organism: Terrapene triunguis (assembly GCF_002925995.2). Lineage (NCBI taxonomy): Eukaryota > Metazoa > Chordata > Testudines > Emydidae > Terrapene > Terrapene triunguis. Next base: position 3,968,854 of record NW_020664436.1, read on the forward strand.
AAAGATTCTGTTGGGGAGAAAGGGAACTTTTCTTTGCCACCCACGCAGGCACCACATGACATTTCAAGAAATCTTTATGATGCATTTTGTCAGAATCAGCGTGAGATTTATATTGCCAGGGCTCTAACTGTCTTTCTTCCCCCTTCACTTGTCTCAGATAATCTGTAAACCATGATGACCTGTCAGGATGAAGTTGGGAAAGGAAATATCACTTCACTGATATGGGCCACTTCATTGATGGTTGAGGACAGAAAAATAAAGTCCTACCAATCCCTTGATTGAGTGGTCTGTTGAAGAAACAATATTCTCCCTCCTAATCCTCCAGAAATGCTCAGGTTCATTAATCTCTGAGGACAGAAATCAAACTGGTCTCTCATCCCATCAGGAGACATGTATCCCAACCTCATATACCAGACAGTGTTAGTCCATGACCAGGGCAGAAGCACAATTAGCCCACCTCCTGTCCCAACCCAACCACAGATAAAAAATCTGGCCAGCTGTATGAATTGAGGTAGCAACCAGTGGACATCGCGGTAATTGTGAAATCCTGGGTTGCCTCAAAAGAATTGTCATCAACATAGATGTTAAAGTCACTGAGTACTCTCAGCCTTGGTTCCTCCTAGAAGGAATCTCGATACCTCATGCAGTGACTTTGCAGTGCTACAGAACAGTTGCAGTACTAACACCAGTCCTGTCTTAACGTCATCCAAGGACTTTCACACAAGATGGGCATACTGGGTGAATTCCTGGCCCTGTTGAAGTCAATGGCAATTTAGCCACTGACTTCATTAGGGCCTGAATTTCACCCCCCGTATTTACTCTAGTTTTGGGGTGGAAGATCTGCATTACAGGCAGGATACAAACAGCATCGCCAGACATCCTCACCCATTTCCTTTTGGTTCATACTGAACTGAGTATATGGCTAGAGTCATCTGCACCAAAACTTGGCCAGCACGTGTCTTGCAAATTATAGACAGTTGATGCTTTATTAATCACTAACTTTGCATTGGTCAGCATGAAGTGAAGGCCCAGAAACTTGTTCACTGGTATCCCAATCTTCTGATAGCTAATTAAGTGTGAAACCAATAGAATTGAGACTAAACAATCTTGATTTTGGATTATGCTTTACTTCAAATCCTTTCCTTTCTTATCTCCCCTTGCCTACTACCATAGACATCAAGAGAGCCACACCCTCACAACCAAACACCCTGCCAGATCTCTACAGTTCCAGCATGAGACAATATTGTTCAGCCATCTCAGGCACCCTTAGGTAGCCATTGAAGGGCTGCTACAGTTGACTGCCCACATAAGGACTCCCCAGGGCTGGCTACAATGTTAATCTATAATGCAGGTTCCCTAACTCAAACAAGCCCAATTGACAGTTATTCCCCCAAATGTAATAAGTCTCACTTTCCTGCTTTGGGAGACACCACTCCAGCTTAATCCTATACCCTTGCCATTGAGCACAGATATCTGGGTCTGACCTACATATCAGTGAAGGGAGCCTAATCTTGATTTCACTCTAATTAACCAGTTTATTGGTTACTCTGGCATGTGTCTGTCTCAGTCTCCCCTGTCAGAGATGATGCTGTTTGTATAAATAATTGTTTCTGTGAGAAGAGGGGATTTGAACCTGCAACTCCCACATCCCAGCTGAGTGCTATACCTACTATGCCATAAAGTCAATCTTTCACACACTCAATATTTACTTATTTATACAAAGTGTAACAGCACCGACAAGAAAGAGTGCAAAAAACTCGATAGCTCAGTGGTTAGGGTATTGGCCTGGAGTGGGAGAGACCCAACTCTAAATCAGGCATTTGAACCAAGTCCTCCTACTTCCCAGCTTTAGGTCACTGTTCTAAATCAGGCAGAGCAAGAATTCTAATATGGGTCACCTACAGCCCAGCAGAGTACTCTAACCTCTGAACTATTGGCTGTTCTGTGGTCCCTTGTTCTCTCCCTTTGCCCTCTCCCTCCTGTCAAAAAACTTCAGCAAGACTCAGGTTCATCCTGGTGCAGAATGGGATTTTTTTGAAATCTCAAAAACTTTCACAGCATGGGAAATCTTCTCCTCACTCAGCAGGATAACCTCACACTTTGCCGGATTACGGATGGAAGCAGATTCCAGAGCCAAACATTCCCTCTTCCACTGAGAACACCCTACATCAAGCCTCAAGACGTTAAGTTCTAGGAGCTGTTGGTGAGAGTGCCCCTGCTGTCTCAATTGTCCAGAAAGTGCACATGGAAAGAGGTGGCTTCTATGGTAGTCAGGATCCAACCATATAGGGCTTTATAGATGGCATCCAAGAGGAAAGGTTACAATGTCCTATCCAGACATACATGGAAAAACTTTTATTAATTACTGCTGCCTCATCCAGCTGGGCATCCAAGAAGACCACATTATGAAGTTCACAGAAACAAGCAGGCATATCCCATCAAAAGAGGAAGCAGATACCGTGGCCTTTTTCTCTGAATCTTTCCAACCAGCCCAGCCACATTACCTCTGTCTCACCCTGACTGAACTTCTGTCACCTTCCTGTCATCCAAGCTCCTATTTTGACCAGGCACTGGGGGTGGGGAGAACACTGAACCATTTGGATCCAGTTGTCATTTGCATCCTGATGGCACTGCAGTTCAAACAGCTCACTCTTCTAACAAGCAAATGAGAAGGCTCAAAAGTAATTTCTATCACTTTATTTTTGTATTGAAAATGTTTATTCCAAAATTTAGCAAAGAGACTTTTTCATGGAAGTGCTTAGATGTTATTGTGAAGGGCAGTATAGGAACCTTAAAATGGATGGATGATAAGCCATGTACCCATTTTATGGATCTAAATAATAGAGAAAATACCATCATTGAACTGTCAAGTATGGCTCTGGGTAATAAAATGGGCAAGATACCTGATGACAAAAACCTTATGTAATCTAGTGGCAAAATTCAGTAGTAAACTTAGTCAAGGTTCTAGATCAGTGGGTGTTTTCTGACCAGGGCCCAGGTGTTATATTATTCCACTATATAGACTGCTATATGTGGAACACATTAAATTTGGACCTATTCACCTGCATTTTTCAGTATTTACTACTTATACATTTGGAAACCATTGGCAAAGTTTTAGTCATATTGGTTTCAGAAATTCCTGTGGCTTGAGTACAGCTGAATTGGAAACACTTTTTGTTCCATGTGCCAGGTATTTTAAGGAGCAAACCAATATGATGACATGTTTCAAACGAGGCTTCAATGAGTGGAAAACAAAAATAGAAATCTGTATTTAACCAGAAGAACTCATAACAGAGACACCGAAGCTAGACCGTGTATTCCAGGTATCATGCTACACTGGACACAAGTTACACAAGCATGTGAGGCCAGTGATAAAATCATACAGAGCAAAGCAACACAATGATGGATGGCCTTACTGGCATCTGTGCTAAAATTCAAAATAAGAGACAACATAATGGGTGTGGCTTTTTAAAAAAAAAAAAACATAAATGTAATGTTTTCAAAGGTTGAAGATGAGACTATTGTTTTATTTTAATGCATAGAACTTACCACCTGGTAGAATGTTTTAAACACCATATTAGAAAATAATTAGAGGTACGGTTGATTCAAAACCCCCAATCCAAATACTTCAACCTTTGGGAAAGTTTGAATCTAGATCTGAATTTCGCAGTTCATGTCCGTCTCTATTTTTGTATAAAATGTGTCCATAATGCCGTCCTGGAGAAAGTCACATCCACTCCTCAATCAAATGAGACAGGTTGAACTGGCCTAGGGGAGGAATCAAAAGATAAGGAGAAAGCCTGAGTAACTCCACTCTCCCTACAAACAAAAAGAAAGGGGGATTCTTTTTAAACCAACCCAAACAGCATTGTAGGCTCCAGCTTAATAGCACAACAACCTCAGGACTGAGTTTGCCAAGAGTAGCAGAACGGATAAATAAAAGCAATACAAAGATTAATTGGACACTGAAGACAGCTCTAACTGTGATTATTTCAAGTGACTATAAATTTAAGTAGTTAAATACAAGATTGTCTGATGCTGAAATGAAAACCTTTGACTGCAAAGGTACAGCTGAAGGGCAGGACATAATGTTAATTGAGGTACTAGGACAATAAATCTCTAGAATGTTTGACTCCTAGAACAAATTCAGGGCCAGTAATATATGGGCTCCCTAGAGAGATTAAAGTTCAGAGTCACAGAATTGATCTTCAGTTTGATTGTGGACAAAAATAAGCCAGAATTTTTCAAGTTAGTTGACTACAAAGTCTGCCATGGTAACACTGATGATAACAGTATGTATCACTTACTGAAAATAGTGCTTTTCATCCATGCTTATCGCAGTGCTTCACAAAGGTAGGTAAGTATTATCAGTTTCTCCATGAATTCTTTGATTCACTCACTGCACCATGACCAGCAGAACTGGCTGACAATGGAGTCGATTGAATGCTACAAATTCCTAAGGGAGGGGTGCACAGGGAACACTCACCCTGAACCTCAAGAGCATCAGGAGTCCTTTGCTGCACTTTCTCCAATGTATACCTGTGCCTTAATGAAGCCATCTGACCCACTAGTTTTGTTCTCCCTACAGTATTTTGGCATAACTACCAAATGGAGATATGGATGGATAAGGGAGGAGACTAGGGGTGCAATCCTGATCCCACTAAAACCAATGGGTGTTTTACTATTTACTTCAATGGGGCCAGGACTTCACTATCTATTGTGTTTTATTGTAGTGTATTCATATAACACCACTAATTTTTGACACCTCTTCTGCCATGAATCCGACACTTCTTTTGACTCATATGTTGTTTGCTTTAACACCCAAAAGGGTTTCATTTCTTAATGTGTTAAGAGCACCCACTCCACCACAGACTGCCCCACTCAGCCCTACCCTTCTCTTATAGTCTGCTTGTATGGAATGAAAGCTGTGTGTGTAGTTTTTGTTCACCTTGTTTTTTAGTCTGTATTAACATACTTGACCTTACGTACTTTTGGTGAAATTAAATATGTTTCCATCTTATTTTTGATTAAGCCACAGGGTGTAACAATAAAAGAATAATGGTTTTAGCTGGAGTACTGACAGGCAAAGAGAGGTCATTACTGCCCTCGTGTTCCAGCCAGAATTCCATTCCTTGAAGCTAGGGTACACTCCTTAGGCCTAATGAAAGGTTGACATATAATTTATTTTCTTGGCTGAAATAATAATTGAGATGGAAACCGAAGTGTATTGTACAGCAAATATTTTGTTCCTTGCATTTTTCTTTAGTTAAAAAGGCAAAACTTGTTTTATTGGGAACCTTAAGACACTCCCTAGAAATAGAAAGTGGTTTTGTAATAGTTGTGTGTTTTTAGTATGTAACTTGACATTTCCTTCATTGCTGAACTGAGCCTAGTTACTTTAGTCCTTGTTGGGAAGGCTGTCTCCCAGAACGAGAAAATATTGTAGAAGTGTACTGAGTGTGGAAGTTCAGTTCTAAGGCACATCCTGATTGTCAAGCTGTCCTGCAATAGCTCAAGAGCATGAATACCAACCTCAGGGCAGACTGTTAAGAAGCAGGGCACAAACCCCAAATTGGTTGTGTGTTCTATATTTAGTTTTCACCATCCAATTATCTAATGTAAACTCCTCAAGCACTATAACAGCCTTAACATGGAGTTACAGACAGTTCCCTTGGGATCTCCGATCTATCTTACCACCCAGGTAAGCTTACCTTTGTGATAGATGGTCCCTTACGTCAAAGATCACAGCAGTATTCAGGCTATCCCCAGTCCCAAAGAATCAGTCACTTACCCCAGGTCAATTGCACCTTAGATCTCACACCAAAGACAACACTTGTAATCAATCCTATAATAAACTGTCTAAAGATTTATTAACTAGGAAAAGGAAATAAGAGAGTTATTTACAAGGTTAAAGCAAGTGAACATACACACAAATGAGTTCTCATCTTAAGTTTCAAAAAGTAATAGAGGCTTCTATAATAAGCCAGATCTATACGTCCCTTCAGGCTAACCGAGGCTAAGCATTGAGGAATCCCTTGCTTATGCCTAGGAATCTTACCCCACAGGAGTCCAAGCAGCAAAGAGATACAGTTCCTCCTTGTTAGGGCTTTTTATTCCTTCCCCACTTTTGCTTCAAGTTGCAAATTGTGCTGTTGGGACAAATTCACTTGCACATCTCTTCATGGGGAGGAGAAGAGCAATCAATGAAGTCCTGTGTCCCCTGATGTTCCACAATAGTTCATCTGGTGTTAATAGGCCTCCTTTGTCAGGCAAGAGTTGCACCTACTGTTGGAAACTAGTATTTCACACTCATTAATACGTCTCTCCTGTCTTGTGATTTCCAGTTACAAAGCAAACACTTAAATATTACCTTATAACATGTCGTACAGATATTTGCATGCAGCAACTTACAACCATTTCATAAATTTTAAACGCTAAACACATTCTTATAGTTCTAATACCTATTTTAACAGTACTAACATCCAGGTGAGCTAGGCTGGTTCCAGCTATGTATTTGTCAGTGTTCAATTGAGACCTAGGGCCTTGGCATGAGCTGGCATCTAGTCTGCCAGCATCACACTGATCAGACACACTCTGGCATTGTGATGTAGAAACCATCCAGGAACTTGTGCCTCCAGTCTGACCTAATGTATCTTCTACCTCCTGATTTTCAGCAAATGTTGAGAAAACTGCTGCTGAAGCGCAAACATACTGTCCAGCAGCAAGGATCAGGTTAACAAAGTGAAGTGAAGAATAAAAAGATCCTAAGTTGCTTTCCATGCATTTTAGACTCTATTCTATGGCAGTATTTCCCCTCACATTTCTTTTTGCCTCATCTAACCTCTTGCAGCACATCAACTTTCAAGCAGTTCCCCTTGTTTATATTCAGTAGTTGAATTTAGTGCATATCAAAGTTAATCTTCCCCACAGTTTGTACCTCAATACTCCTTTTTGCTATTCCAGTCCCAGGCACCTCCACCTCTGCCATTGTACCTCAGTCCTGACTTGCAGCGCCTCTGCTATTTCAGTCCTCACCTCTGTTAGCAGAGACAGCCAGTTGTATCAACTTTGAGTTAGTTTTTAAGATGTAGACAAACATCTACAGGTGATGTGCAGAGACAGCCAAGCTAATTTTTATGTGTAATTTACAGTAAGGGCCCGTTTCTGATCTTGCATTCGTATAACTCCAAATTAACTCCACTGAAGTCACTGGAGTTACACTGGTGTGAGCAAAATCAGAACAAGGCCTAAGTTAGGATTTGGAACCCAGATCCCCAGAAGGGAAAGACTAATGTACTACCCCATAGTACTACTTAGCACTTTTCAAGCTGTTCTTATTCTAATTAAAATGCATTTCTCTTTCGTCCCTGCTCCATATGATCATTGCTAACCCCTGACAACTTCTACTTGTAGGTGTTGCCAGTCCTTCTGAAGAGCTAAATGAATCTGATCCCGTGGAAGAGAGGTTTCGAGCACAAATTGAAGAAGAGAAAAAAAGGTGTTGTTTCTGCCTCATCACATACTTCAAATATCAAATTAAAATGACATCTGGACATGTGCAGCATGTCCCAATAAGACTTCAGTACTCACAGCTAACCTCTGCTTTGCTTTGACATTATTACAAAAATGCCATCTTTCTGGTTCACTATTAACTTTCCACTTTCAGTCTAAAATGTCAGCTAGTTTCCTATAAGCCTGGTCTGGCAGTCTAAAAATAGTGCAATATGTTACTTACTGAGGATCAGAGTTAGCAACTTGTTCATTGGGATCAGAGTTAGAAATTTGCTCTTTGGTCCTAAGCTGGCAGGGGTGCTACCAAGACAACATACTTATCCATCTGTTATTTGCTCCCGTGGCTGTTTCAGGAGCAATAAATGATTTTCTAGGGTCAGGTTTTTGTATCTGCTGCCCATAGAAGTGCTAATAAAATATGAGATGCTCTCCCATCCCTGGCTTTGAAAAGTTGTTTTGAAGTTCAGGGTTGGTAACTGCCCAGGGTAGCATAAAACTACATTAATGATCTGTCAGCATGTTTTCCCAGAGCCAAAGACAAAACTTCTCTGTTCTGAACAAACCCTCTTCTCCTTTCTCACTGCAGTTATAAAACAATGTTCAATCGCTTGAAAGGGTTGAAGATAGAGATTGAACACTTGCAACTTCTTATGGAAAAAGCCAAGGTGAAGCTGCAAAAAGACTTTGAAGTCTGGTGGTCTGAGGAGGCATCGAATCTGCAGGTATCAGCATGTCTCCTTCAACAGTATGCAAATATAAAATTAAATCTGCACTTGTTGCCTAAAGAAACCATTGATTAGATAGGAAGGGGACTATTATGGCTGAAGCTTTGTTCCTGATTCTCCTCACTCTTAGTGTGGTGTAAATCAGAACTTGAGAGTTACACTAGTGTAAAATTAGTGCAAGTGAAAGAACTATCAAGCTCTTTTTCCCCACTGTGTGCCCTAGTTTGGCACCCTCTTAAACATCTTCCAAAGAAGTCATTTTCACATAAAACCTAACTCAGAAACAATACATGTTAATCATGTTTTCAATTTCTTATAACTTTTTTTTAAACGTTTTACTTCAGAAAAACTTGTCTGAGGAATTCCAAATGGAATTGAAAGATCTTGGTGACATCTATTGCACCCGGCCTGTTCTGAGATGGGGAACAGCCTGCTCAGGAAGTTGTTCATTGAATACTGAGTACATTGGAATGATCCATTTGATTCCAATGAATTTTAAAGAATGTAAAGTGACTAGGGGAGACTTAGGGCCAGATTATCTCTTACTGCTCACCAAAACTATGCTGCTTTACAATTTACATGGCGTTTGGAAGATGGCAGCCACCACCAGTAGCACATCCACGAAAGCAACACAGGCAACTGATTTCCAACTTCCCCTGGTTTTGATGACTCCTGTAGCCCTACAGAACTTCTAAGCTCCCCTGTGTTTCACCTATTCTCAGCTCAGAATGCCAGCACAGCTCCTGGCTCGCCAGCCAACTTCCACAACTGATACTGTAGCCAACTTTAGGAAATCCCCAGAAGCAGAGGTCCCCGATATAATAATTGTAGTTATAACGAACTAAATAGGTTTATTTTAAAATAATATGTAAAAAGTTTGTACCATAGTGAAAGAAGCTAAGATACAGGGCTTCACAATCACAAGAGATATCACAAAAGCAAAAAACATCACAAGAGATATCATTCTCATGGGCTTTCTCATTGTCACTTCTCTAAAGGTCTTTCCTGGCAGGATTTTGCTAAGATATAGATGGTGGTGGCAATAACTTGTTGGAAAGGAGCCCAATTATGTCTGCTAGTAGAAGATCATCCCCAAACATTTGAGATCATGTCTGCATGGTGTAACTAATAATAACATGTGAGCCTAAATTAAGAAGAATGCAGAATCCAAGGAATCCATGTATTATGTGACCATGTGAAGAGAATATTGACTCTTTGAGTAAAAAATTATTAGTAAATAAAATTTTAACATGTTCAGCCAATATTTCTTTTTGTTCCAAAAAAATCTATATTAATAACTAAACTGTAGTTTTATGAAAACATTATAAAGAAATGTCTTGAACATACAGTTAACTTTCATGAACTTGTTATCTTGATATGGCATCAGGCAACTTAACTAGCTTAAATGCAAGTTTTGGTAGCAAAATACATGTTAAGTCAAAACATTGTAACTGTGTGGGTGGCAATGGGGAGGGGATTAATGGCCTTGCTATCTGCAAACACAGCCTTTCAGAGAGCTGTGAAGTATAATCCCTGTACCTACTGGAGGATGTCTTCTGTGTCTGTCCACAGGAGAGGCCCAAGATCAGCCTCTCATGATTCATCAATGGAAGATTTAGAAATCTGGACTAAATAATGACTTTGATACTTTGAACCTTGACCTATCTATAGATCTATTGGGGGGAGGGATAGCTCAGTGGTTTGAGCATTGGCCTGCTAAACCCAGGGTTGTGAGTTCAATCCTTGAGGGGGCCACTTAGGGATCTGGGGCAAAATCAGTACTTGGTCCTGCTAGTGAAGGCAGGGGGCTGGACTCGATGACCTTTCCAGTTCTAGGAGATGGGATATCTCCATTTTTAAAAAAAAAAAAAAAAAAATCTGAACACCCTAAGTAACTCAAGTCAGCCAGCACCTGCTGCTGAGACATTTTGAAAACCTGAAACTTGAGCTAAGAAATTCTTAAACCACTCCTAAACACTTTCTTGTAATGCCTACAGGAGTTCTTGTGCCAATGATAAGATCAGCAGGAGGATGCAGCTAAACTGGAAAGCATTGTTTGTATACAAGGCTTTGGCTGTGATTCTCAAAGGCACTGAGGATTGGCCTAGCTCTGTTACCATTGCAGTCAATAATAAAACTCCCATTAACTTTCATGGGAGCAGAATTAGGCCGATGTTGAGTGCTTTTAAAAATCCTACCATGCACATTTCTGTTTCTCTAGGACCAGCAAGAGAAACTACCAGTGAGCAATTCAGCAAGTGCCTTGAGGGCTTCCCCCCAGTCTCTTGAATCCCAGCAACATCTGTATACTAACAGGTAAGCTGAATGTTTTTCTTCCCCTTACTCAGCCACCATCTATGCAGCTGATAACAGCATTAATTGGAGCTTGTTGCCTCTCAGCTCTTCTGTAGGTTGCAAACATTTTCTATGGAAAACAGCTTAGTAAAAATTGTATTGCACCTGGGTAATTATGTATTGCTGAGGTACCACAGTGCTGGACATGAACTGGACTGATGGACAAATAGATACAAAAGAAATATTTTTATCTTTCACTTATTATTTGCAGTAGTACTTAGGGTGGCTAGTTGTAGTGTGAAACCTTGTTTTACTGTGAAAAATCCACTGTTGCTATAGTTATTGTTCTTCACTTGATTTTTATAGCAAATTTGATATCTGAGAATAGGGAAGCATTCCCTGTATCTAAAAAAGGCAGCCATCTTCCCCACCCTGGCATCTGTCACTTCTGATTTCACAGCCTACAATTTTAGGATAAGAAGGTAAATCTCTCACATCCATCCATTTTATGGAGTGATGTCACTGCACATATGTAGAGAGAGGCTTAGTTCACACATGAACTTACCAGTTTACATGCTCCAAGATTAAACCGATGAAAAGGATTTACCTATTTCTAGTGGTGTTCGGCCCCTTCTCTTATCCCCTGCTAGGGATGGCCTGATTTCCTGGTTTATAAAGATACTGTACGTCAACAATGTACTTGGCTTTGGAACCACGCAAATTACCTCACGTGTGCCACTAAGTATTTAATATTGTGGTATGTCCATGGCTGTAAGACCAGTTAATTGGCATTATGGCATTATTACAGCTACCTGCAGTGGGTGCCATTAAAATCTTAGCATATATTGTACTATAGTAATACATTTATCATGGTATTGGCAGTATTTAGAATGGGAAATGTTACAAATACCACAGTTAATTTAACTGCTCTAAGTGATCAGTGTATGTCTGTGTCAAGGCTGAATCCCCACTCTGTCACTCCAAATGCAGAAAGTGGGGGCCCGCAAGGATTTTAAAAATTAATACTTGCCACTCCAGGCTTGTATTACATTCCCAAGGTTACAGCTTTTCTGTGACCTTGGGTTGGTAAACGCTGCCACCACCTAAATGCCAAAAACCCCCTTTGAACCCAGAAAGGAGCACTTGGAAATTCCTCCCTGTGGGGTACCCTCAAGCCCTTTCACCCCCCCTCCGGGGAAGAGCTGAGAAAGAAAACAAAGGAAATTAGCTGTGGTTACCAGCTAATCAAACAACATGCACAAACCTCTTAGGACACCAAAGGTCCAATCCTGTTCTTTAAAAAGGTAAATTTTATTAAAAAGAAAAAGAAAAAAAATACATCTGGAATTTAGGCTTTTGCTAGATTTTAAAGGAGCAATTCCAAAAATCAAGCACCCAAAATAGCTTTCTTGGGGGGGTTCAGCTTAAAGGTTACAAGCAAACAAAAGCATCTGGTGTTAGTACAGAGGAGTCCACAAGCCAATAAGAAATAAAAGAAATAATCCTAATCGCATCTTTTTAGACAGTCCCTAATTTTACTTACATATATGAGGCTCCAGATAAGTAGGTTCGAGGTATGAATTGATCACTGCTCTACAGCCAAAATGCTTCTGAAATAAATGTAGTCAAACTTTACTAATTCTGGGTCACTGAGAACGAAAATGATGCTGAAAATTGTTGATTGGCTCTAGTTTTCAAGATATGCTATTGGGTCAGTATATACGACCCTTGACTTGGGAATGGCGGAGGATAAGTGAGTTATAAAGGGAAGGGATCTCAATTTAAACCAGAAATGACTAAAATACATCTTTGACTGGATCTATGAATAAATCTATGACTGGGCTTGGACAGTACTTGCTTTTTAGGCAAAACAATGAATGATGCAATCTGAAGCTGGTATTGCGTCATACATGATATGAATTGCATCATGTTATTCCTAGAAGTCATGGATGATGCAATCATAACGAAGCTTACATCACTCTGCTGAACAAATTGCCCTATATCAGCTCTAGAAATCATTCAGTGTCATGCTCTCTTATTTGTCAGTGTTTGATTTTGCAAAGGGACACATTTCTGTTTAGCCAAAGTGAGCAGAGATGCCTCGTACTTGTGTGAACAGTGCAGATAACTTCTGCTATGTTTGTGGTGAAGTGACTTTTGCATCACAAAAGCGCAGTATAACCACTCTGGTTAAGAAAGCCTATCACCTTTATTTTGGCTGCAAAATTGGAGATCAGGACAAGAAGTGGGCCCCACACATATGCTGCAACACTTGTGCAACAAATCTTCGCCAGTGGTTGAACGGGAAAAGAAAATCTATGCCTTTTATAGTGCCAATGATTTGGAGAGAGCCAACAGATCATACCAGCAATTGTTACTTCTGCATGGTGCCTCCAGTTGGGAAAGGGGTGTCAAAGAAGAAAAAGTGGACTGTGGATTATCCAAACATTCCATCAGCTATACGCCCAGTACCCCACGGAGAAGGACTGCCAGTTCCTGATGCACCAGAATCATTCTCACTTGAGTCAGATGAGGAAGAGGAAGAGGATGAAACTTCTGGTCCTGAACCATCAATGTCACAGGACCCACATTTCCTCCCATCCTCCTCCTCTGAACCACACCTCATAACACAAGATGAACTGAATGACCTTGTCAGGGATTTGGAACTACCCAAGAGTAAGGCAGAGCTGTTGGGCTCCAGACTACAGCAGTGGAATCTCCTGGCAGGTGATGTTAGGGTTTCCATGTTCCGTCACCGTCAAAAGGATCTTGTCCCATTCTTCTTCATGGAAGGTGATCTTGTAGCCTGCAACAACATCGATGGTGTGATGGCAGCCCTCAACATCGTTCACGATCCAGATGAGTGGAGACTGTTCATTGATTCATCGAAGACGAGTCTTAAAGCTGTTTTACTGCATAATGGCAATCTTTTGCCATCAATTCCAGTTGGTCATGCAGTCCATATGAAGGAAACCTATGACAACATGAAACAACTTTTGAGGTGCATAAACTAGGACCAACATCAGTGGCAGCTTTGTGGCGATTTGAAGGTTGTTGCTCTCTTGCTTGGTCTGCAGACTGGATACACAAAGTACTGCTGTTTTCTCTGCGAATGGGATAGTCGTGCAAGAGATTCCCACTACATCAAGAAAGATTGGCCACTCCGACAGTCAGTGGAGCCTGGGAGGAAAAGTGTTCAGCATCCACCACTTGTTGAATCAAGGAAGATTTTGTTACCACCCTTACACATCAAGCTGGGTCTGATGAAGAACTTTGTCAAGGCCATTGACAAAACACAAGCAGCTTTCAAGTACCTCCATGGAAAATTTCCAAGGTTAAGTGAAGCTAAGATAAAGGAAGGTGTCTTTGTTGGTCCTCAGATTCGTGAACTTCTTCGAGATGATGCATTTGACCATGCTCTGCGTGGCAAGGAAAAGACGGCATGGAAAGCCTTCGAGTTAGTGGCAATAAATTTTCTCGGAAACAACAAGACAGACATCTACAGGTTGTTGGTGGAAAACCTCCTCGAGGCATACAAAAGCCTTGGTTGCAACACATCACTAAAGATACATTTTTTGCACACTCATCTAGATTTTTTTCCTCCGAACTGCGGAGCAGTGAGCGACGAGCACGACGAGCGATTTCACCAGGACATTGCAACAATGGAGAAACGCTATCAGGGCAAATGGAGCCCATCAATGCTTGCAGACTATTGCTGGACAGTGACAAGAGATGCTCCATTTAATGAATACAAGAGACAAGCCAAGAAGCGCTGAGTAGACATTGAATAGGACTAAACTATGTACAGAATAGTTTTTTTGCCTTTTGTTTCATAATAAATTTGATTTATATAACCCTTTTGCTGATTTTTAAAGTGTTACATAAACAGGACAGGTGAAATATTATCATGTAAAGCAACCATAAACACATGAAAAGACCTATGTTTACAATTTATGATTAAAATCTACTATCTACCCAATATACATAGACATAAAATGTAAAAACTTAAATATCTTAGAAACAGTAGCCAATCAGTTGTTTTAATTGTCATATTTGGATTCAGCACATCAAAATATATAATAAATAGCACATTTTATCTCTGAAGCAGACGACTTCTCAAAAATTGTAGACCAGTGTAATCATACCTGGCTTAAAGCTGCTTACAGCATTACTGCTCCATGTCCCTGCAGCCCAGAGAACAACAGACAAAGGGAAAGTTCTTTTCCCAATTTTAAAAAGTTCTACCTTCCCATTGGCTCTTTTGGTCAGGTGCCCACTCTTTTTCTTTTACCTGTGGGCTTGTTAACCCTTTACAGGTAAAGCAAGCAGAGAACAGACCAAGAGGGATTTTACAGCTAACTGGCTGGCTGGGTTTACATCAAAGGGAGCTGCCCCCTTGCCCCCCATGTATCACAGTCTGCTTACGGCATTTTGTCTTGGGGGTAAAGAAAAAGGGATGCTGAAATGAACAAACTGAAGAAAAACAATAGGGAAAACATGATTTCTCCTGCACAAACTTTACTCTTACACTAGACAGTTCCATTGTGGCTGCAGGGTTTACCTATTTACTGTGGTCCTAGTCCTGGAGTTTTAGGTGATTTTTATGTAGCCTAGGCCAAGATCATTAAGTACCTTGAATGTAAGGACAGAGACCTTGAACTGATGTGATGTTCTATGAGGAGCCAGTGTAGTTGTAATTTTGTTTTCCCGTATCTAATTCCTCCTTTATGTTACTTTTGTAGTGTCCTTTTGAAGTCCACTGTTCTTCTTTTCTCATAGTTTCATAAGATAGAGTTAATCTTATTTTATGTTAAGCTCTTTAAACCAATTTCACACAGGTACATTTTCAGTGTATGCACGCATGATTAGAAACACGGCTCTTTTATTGTGGGGGGGAGCTGCAGGCTTAGTATCCCACTGTGCATGAAAATGTACTCTTGCTCTTTGGAACCTGGTTGAGGCTTTAACATTTTAGAGGGAAAGTTTCCAGTTTCACAGTTTCAGAATATAAAATAGCAGAATGCTCATTGCCCAAGGATTCCCATGTACCCAGTTGACTCAGTAACATTACTTATTAATTTCCATCATTATGTAGGATGAGACCTTGGCTATAGCTTCCCCTCTCTGTTACATAGTCCTGGTTCACAAATGGCTCTTTGTTACCCAGTCCACCAAGAAACTGGTAATACGTTCATATAAATTGATACTACCACCATCACCCATCCGACAGACTGGTTGCAATAGTGGAAGCTGATATAAATTATATACCATGTAATGTTGTATGTAGATCAGTGGAAATAGAGAGCCATATCCAAGAGGGAATGGACATAAAATCTAACACTTAGTGGGCTCCCCGTCAGAAATGTAAGACTATCACTGACAGAATAAGCATGCACTAAAACCATTCAAACTAGCTCCTTGGTGTGAACAGAGGCAAATGCAGACTTCAGGATTAGAAGTAATGGAATGTCTGTCTTGGCACATTTAACAATCCCAGGATACAACTCAGGGATTTGGCTACGGTAACCTTTCTCAAACTCTATATATTCATTCTAAGAAAACTCTTTGGTCATCTTACAAGTCTGTAATGCACAGTTTATGTTGACTATTATGGTTTATGGGGCACTTTACAAACGTTTTAGAATAATAAAATACTTAATTTGTGCAATGGCTGTTCTGGCAGTTGGGAATGTCATTAATTAGAGGTAGCAGAGATGGTCAGGTCGCAGAAAGAGAAAAGATATCTCCAAGTAATACATGATAATGTATCAGGTCAATTTCTAACTTAAGTCCAAGAAGAGTCTGGTAATCCTTGTTAGGTTTAAATGGACAAAATTAACAAGTTTGTGGCCAAATATTTATCTTCCTTTAAATAAAACAGTGCTTCAGCCCTTAGCAACTCAACCAAAACTAGTCTGTGTTACTAAGGGCTCAGTTCTGTGAAGTGCTGAGCAAGGGCACTTAGAACCTCACAGGATCAGGCCTTAAAGACCCAAAACCACTGGCTTGATCTTTCTTCCACTGAAGGGAATGGCAAAAATCCCATTGATTTCAGTGGCAGCAGAATTGAATTTAGTACCTGGGGTTTGTTTAATACAACGCTACCTCGATATAACGTGACCCAATATAACACGAATTCGGATATAATGCGGTAAAGCAGTGCTCCGGGGGGGCAGGGCTGCGCACCCCAGTGGATCAAAGCAAGTTCAATATAACGCGGTTTCATCTATAACGCGGTAAGATTTTTTGGCTCCCGAGGGCAGCGTTCTATCGAGGTAGAGGTGTATATACACACCCTTACACACAAGCCATCCTCAATGTATTCTACATGAGATTAACCTTCCTATAGGAAAAGTGCTGTGTTACACGGGGGTGAGCTAGTGTTGCCTTACTCATGTTACCATCTCTGATGTATTTCAGATAGCTGAAATTTATACCATGCATTTTCTAGAGGCTTAACCAGAAACATTGATTTCAAATCCAAACTTGCTTGCTCTGCCATTCTTGGGACAAGTCTTCATGCTAGGTAGTTTTGAATATTTTATAACCTTCTCTGATCGCAAACAGTAATCTGAAATGTTCAAAAAGCATAAGTGCCAAAAGAGATTTCAGACAGTGATTGCAATTCTTGGTAGCGATGGGGGTGTAGAGACAACCTATTAAGAAAGAGGTCAACAACATCTGATGAGTTAGAACAGCCAGAGACATCAAAAATACTTATAAATTTTTGTTCCATTTTCTTAGGTTTTGTGTAAGCTGTAATGAAGTATAATGAAAATATCCATGCATACAAATAAGAACAAAAATGCTACCTAATAAGAGCATAAGCTGCATATAGGCATCAGATAAGATCTTTAGAGTACATATGAAGTGATACTGAGACACAGCAACATTCATTGTAAATCCTCCTAGATCTTCTAATAAAAGTTTCCAAATCTAAATTAAATTTATCATCTCATATGTCCAGAATTTCTAGACTTAGTGCAAATGCAACATGTGAACAGCTCCTAACAAGTGTCATATGAGGCTGTTAGAAGCAGCAAATCTAATCCATTCAAAGGAAATTAATTTAGTCACAATGATGAAAAACTGCAATGGGGAGAAAACAGAGAAAGGCTGATCATCTTTCCATTTCAGATTGAAAAAGGTCTATGAATATCTCAACAAACCCAGAGTGAAAATATAGTGTGAAGGGAAGAGCAATATGAAATACAGAATAAAAGAAACTATTTTACTAAAAAATATACCTGATGAAATTCCCAAAGCATCAGAAAAAGAATGCACTCACTTATCCACTGTCAACAGCATAAAGCTGTGAGTTAATTGCAATTGTGTGGGTGTGGGTCGGTCTGTCTGTCTGTGACATCCTACAAACTCTGTAAAACATCTTAAATTGTACAATTCTGGCTCAGTACTCCTTGGCTGCTCCACTCCAAAACACAAGGATAGTATTCAGTTCATCCTGGTGGATGGGCATTCCCCGATTCCTCTCTCACATTGGTTTTTATTTAGGAAATTTATCAGATTCTTGTATTTTCAACTTTAGTCATTCGATATTTAGATTAACTGCTAGTGAAGGATGGAACTGTTCACATGTTGCATTCGCATTGAGTCTAGAAAATTTTGGTTCTTATACAGATCTTCTCAGAAGCTCTGGAGGGTTCCCTTCTCCCATTTCTGTCTCCATTTCTGTTTCCAGCTCAATCAGCTCTTTGTCTCTTAACCTTATCCAATCCCTTTTGCTTCACCCAACTCCCTTTCTCCAACTCCAACAGACTCTATGGACATCCAAATCTTTCTCCTTGACCTCAACAGACCCTTTAGCTCTCCAGCTTTGTCCTTGAGGCCCCCTGCTCTTAATTTACATTCCACAGAAGATAATCTCAGGTCCTGTGCATTCTCTGATGACTTCTTGCCTGCTATTGTCTTCACATTTCGTTCCTTTGGTTGCAGGAGTCACTCGCTGTATAGGTATTGTGTGAAACTGGGGAGATATTTTCACAACATTTTTGTAGCGTTTTCCATTTTGCCCATTTTTCATGCTCTTGAAATGTCACATTTCTGAACATTTGTGGAGATTATAATGTGTCTGCAGAAGAAGAGCTCTGTGTAGCTCGAAAGCTTGTCTCTCTCACCAACAGAAGTTGGTCCAATAAAAAATGTTACTTCACCCACCTTGTCTCTGAGGAAAAAATCCTTGGTTGGCGAATTTCCATTTGAGCTCTAAAAGTTTGGGGGAAAAGACCACCCACAAAACTGAAGTCACTAAAAATGCTCAAATTTCAAGCAGTTTGAATCTTGCTGCAAATATTTTGCCCACTCTACACAGAATACCTCGCACCCTTCAACTCCATAGAAACCCTGTAACCCACAAGATTTGAAATCGGCAGCTTGATCTGTCTGGGCCATCCAAGACCCTGTCAGAAAGGAAGTTGATACTTTTCTAATGCAACCCAAATAAACCTCAGGTATGTTTAGAGTGAAAACTGTAGGGAACAACTTTCAAAAGCACCTAACTGATATAGGAGCCTAAGTTCCATTTTCAAAAGTGACTTAGGAATTTAGGAGCCTAATTCTAGTTGGAAGTCAAAGAGAAGACTCCTAAGTGCATAAGTCACATTTGAAAGTGGGACTTCACCTCTGAGCCACTTAGATGTTTTTGAAAATTTTACTCAAGGTCTGAAGTCCTGTATTGATCTGATAACATTCAAGAAAAGTGGAACTCCTTTGTGCCTAGTTATTGCATCACAGTAATAATATATCACACATTACCCATTCTCTTGAGGCCCTTGTAACACCTAGACACAATGGGGTGAGCTAAGCATGAAGTATTAAACATTTATTGAAAGCTGCATTTTGTATTTAATTAATTTAAAGTGAGTGTCATTTCAATGCAGTAGGCAGATACCAATGGTATAGGACTTCAGGAGTTAAAGAGAAATGTTCAACCCCATAATCTATGAGCTTCTCATTTGAAAATAACTTACACTCTTGGGCACAGTATATTCTGCAAAACTGAACCTGGCACGATGTAACACAGTAAAATATTAGTAATAAATTTCTTTCCTTTTTCAAGTTCTCTGCCAGAAACATCAATTCATAAGCCAAAGTGAATGAACTACTGCAGGGTTAAAAAAGCGGGAATACACCAAGCCCACCACCTAGCGGAAACACACTGCTTCTGAATAACACCACGTTGTAATTCTCTCTTAGTACTGGCATAAGAAATACTGCTGTATGTACTTACCCCATAGACACAGGAAAGCTGCTGGACAAGGGAAAATTGACATCCCATGACAGAAATCTGCCTTCCTAATTGAGAGATCCCTTGATAATGGCATCTCTCCTTTTGCAATAAGCATAGCTATGATCAACAAGCCAGATCCGTAGGTCCTCACTTAGGTTTTATCCAGTCTCTCTTTGATTTCATAATAATTTTGCCTGAGTAAAGGCTGAGTACAAAATGAGTTAAGACCTCAGCATTTGGCTCAGTATTAATTTAGAGAGTAAAAAAGTTCACAAAATGTATTTCTAAAATACACCAAAATGCTCCATCGTGAAATTAAAACTCCTGCATAGAAAGTGAAATGGTGCATTTCCTCTGATTCTTTACCACCTTATTTGCCACTCTAAAACATTACGTCCTAAGAGTGCCTTTTTGTGGCCATATTCACTATGCAAGTGCCATCATCACATAAGTTGGATAGAAAATTCCCTTCTTCCTGAAAGCAAAAGATGTTTTTTGTAGTTAAAACAAATACATTCTAAAAACCAGCTTCATTGTAGTCATTTCAGATGTATCCTGAAGTTTCCTCCACATGAACTCTTAATTATCCCTCCATTTTCCACCTCCAGTTTTTCAGATACCAGTAAAGTCAACCCCAATGAAGATCGTGGTAGGAAAAACAACTTGAGCAGGCTCAGCAACTCAACTTCAAATACAAGGTAGGGAGCATGTTGGTGCCATTCAGAGGGTAAGGTAGGCGGCATTTTGTCTCCAGTTCCTTAGAATCCTGAACAATCCATTGTCATCTCTCTGTGTCTCTTAATAACATACTGAAGCTGCTCATTTTGAATCTGACTTTATAATTAAAGGCAAGTCTGTGTCCTCACTTATACCCCATGCACCCATATTGAGAGGTGACTCCCCACCTTTCGTGCACTTCCTATTTGACTGGAGGCAGTTTTCTGCTGGTTCATATTGTGAACCCTATACCAAAACAACATAAAAGGCTCTTTTTATATTCTTTTGTTTTTAAATGAGGATCTTAGAATTTGCAGACCAATGTAGGATGCAGGGTCCCTAAAATCAAAATATTTTTCGCCACCATGATTTTCCCCTGGCGTGGATGTTAAAGCAGGATTTTTAGTAGAATTTTGCTGTGTGTATTTCCTTAAGACATTCACAATCTCCTTTGTGCAAATTATGCCAGTAACAAGTGAGAACAACAATCCCTGTGTCTGTGTCAGGTTAGGTAGTGAGTATTTGTATTGTTTTCTCAAAGGAGGCATAGCTGCCTTATGTTCGACGAATTTGTTAGCAGAGGCTACTGAGATTTTTTGGAATCACTTTTGTTTATGTTCACTCCCCCCCCCACACACCCCTCAAAAAAACTAGACATAACCCTGCTGTGCTTCAAGTTTAACACTTAAGCCGTTTTTCACTATAGCCATATCTAAGAAGATGTGGTTAGCATTTATATTTATTTATTTATTTATTTATTTGCAATAGGAAAAAGAGCAGAAGGTATTTTCCTCAAATTTTTCAAAATAATCCACTTTTGGGACAGAGGCAAAGCATGGAAAATTTCTTCCCAAAAGATCAGTGTTTCAGAAATGTGGTTGTGTGTGTGTGTGAGAAAGACAGAAAGGAAAAACAGGTTAAAAAGGAAGTTAGGCATCACCTGCTCTTATGTACTGTACATTTTTCACTGTTAACACTGCTGCTAATCAAAATTCAGCAGATGGTACAGAAAAGTTAACTTTTATATGAATTAGTTACTATACTGTGCTGAATAATTTCTTGATAATGGCTGCTTGATGGCCTGCGTCTGACCCCGTGAGATGCTGCACAACAGTAACTCCAGGTCATAAAGGAGGACGTTGACTTTGATGTGACAAAGTGTGCTTCCTTAACTGAGAATATCTGACTCTCCCCTAAGGTCCTCAATTTTTACTCAATCCTTATAGTTTTTATAGAGATGTCTCCACTAATAGCTACTAGAAAGATCATCCTAAGAAATAGTGCTCTGTTGGAGTTTTAGAATATCCTTGTTAATTAGATAAAAATAGACATTTTGTGGAGTTTGTAACAATTTCTGTACAATTGCCATCTTGGTTCTGTGCCAGCAGACTACTACTTACCAACTAGAGATTTAATTAGCAGCACATAAACATGCATATCAGACATCTGTTCTATATCAGCCAAGATTATATTCTGCCATAATAGTTACTTGAGTGCTGTAGAGAAAACCAAAATTAGAAAAGAGTTTTTTAAAAAGTAGAATGTCTATATAATCATGATTCCTCTCCATATTTTTATTGTGCTTTGATTATGATAGTTTCTATTTGGAAAATGTTAGTAGTGGTAGTAGTATTTATTATGGTACCAGTTGTGGACTAGTTCATCTATAAACCAATGTGAAGGCATAGGGCCAAATCTTCGGCTGGTGTAAATTTACATCAATGGAACTATGCCATTTTATACTAGCTGAAGATCTGATCCATGATCTTTGTGTCAAAGAATTTATAATGTAAGGCCCTGACTTAACCACATGGGCACAGGGACTCAATGCAGGATTGGGACTTAAATAGGCAAAAAGATATTGCAGTAAGCTGCTCTTTATCCCCTAGATTTGTCCTGGCTGCAGTGACTTCTGGCAAATGTCATGAACATCATATGATCCACAATCTAGTTCTACATGTACATCCATGCTGACATGCTATTCCATGGAATGCTCACTCAGCTTGCCTCTAGGAGGCAAGGAGGCAACAGATTTGTCCCATGCTAATAGCAGCATCAGTTCTGTAGCAAAGAGTCACATTGCACAGATGCACCCATCGTTTCTCTAGTAACCTCATTGCATTATTTAATTCTGCTTGACAGTAATTTTCTGTGGGTTGACATTCAAATATTTTTTAACTCTGTGTGTGTGAGGGGAGGGCATGTAATAACTAAACAGGCTGCAGTTTGTTAGGTTTATGGGAATCCAGGTGTATTTTAAAAGCATATACAGATCAGAAAGTTAAAACGCCGTGGGCTTGATTCTGCCCTAACTTAGGCTGGCTTCTGCCAACATAACCTAAGGAGAAAGCCCTTAAATCTATCTTTTTTTCAAACAGAAAAAAAAGGAGATGGAAATAGAGAATATAGAATCAGTCTGTTTACTCATCTGAGTCCCTGAATATACTTGCTTATTTCAGGACCCCCCGGAGTTCAAGTTCGTCTATCCCACTCACTGGAGACAGCCAGACTGATGCTGACATTCTGGCTTTCATTAAAGCCAGACAGAATCTCCTGCAGAAGAAAGGTAAACCCTGTTAAACGTACTAAGCCAAACTGAGCTCTCTGATACAGCAGTAATGCACATATCTATATATCAATGCTAATGTAAATCCCCTTTGGGTATTTGTCACTAAATCAGAGGGTAAGAGTAGTCATAGGTGAGCAGTAAATTTCAGTCTACAGTGTGAGTAAATAAAACTGGCAGTAGGTAGAAGGCACACAGCAGTGGCACCCAGAGGTGGCCTGGAAGTAATTCATCACAATAAACACAAAAGTTTCTTCTCTGTTTGTTTGGGGTTTTTTACAACAGTTTTTAATGACAGTAGCAAATTAGAGAGAAGATGAAAGCAGCAGTGATTGCTGAAGCAATAACTTTCCATCACCGCTCAAGTGCTGATGACAGCATTACTCTGCAAGCTATCAGCCCCTGGCAGATGGTGTTAGCGTTATCACAGAGTGGTGCTTTAATATCACTCTGCTTATCAGGAATAACTCTCAGGTAAATACACACAGGCTGCAAATCCAGCTACCTTATGCCCATCCAAAGCAAACACTCAGCACACTTAGGCTTTGGGTTCCCATTTGTCTTAATTTAGTAAGGCTGTTGTCAAGCTTCTTCTGGAGACGTTAAAGTTGAATTTGTAGGCAGCTCACCTACGAGCCAGGCCACAGAAAAAAGCAACATTTAAAGCAAACATCTAAGGCTTTTAGAAGGTTCAAGATTCATCCCGTTTATAACATACAAAAAATGAACTTTGAATTACAAGGGTGCAATTTGTCATGAAATCATTTCTGAAAGCCCATCAAGATAGAATCTGTCAGCTGCCTTCCCTAACCTGCTTGTTATTTGTCTACAGGCCATCACGTAGCATCATGTGTGGATCTCAAAGAAGGCTAGGCATTACCAAAACTGATAAACTTACGTTTCAGGCTCACCTGTGTCTGAAAGAGACTCCTACAGAACAGAGGATGGTCAACCCATTTTAAACTGTGCTAAAGTTCAGTTATAAACACTATGGAGCTAAGTGTGGTACCACGTGCATGATGCTTACCACAGCCAGCCTGGCAGTGCAGTGTAGGATGACTTAGAAGGTGTAGTGTGACTTACAGAAGTGTACAGCCTGCCAAGCACTGTACATTACAGTATATGCACTAGGTCCTAGCAAAGTTCCTAGCTAGCAGATTGTCCACCAGGTGCAGTAGATGGGTCCCTCTCTGAGCTCTCCTTCGAAAGCCAGGTGGACACCTCTGTTCACTTCTCGCCCAAACCCAGCACACCCTTAGTACACAGGACTGGATTTGGCCCTAAATTATTTCAGTTCTCTGCATCCCTCAGACACATACCCAGCCTTTCTGAGAGCCCCTTGTCTTAGGATCCTGCTATCTCTGTTCTCCATTGCTTCTCCTGACCTTCACCACCAGTGCTTCCAAATGCAAAGCAAGTCTTAACCACACATACATTCAGGCTAAAGGGAGTAGACAATAGTAGTGACTGTTGCAGTGACTGTTCATGGATTAACTAACAGAGGATTTTGAGTATCAGAGGGGTAGCCGTGTTAGTCTGGATCTGTAAAAAGTGACAAAGAGTCCTATATTACCTTATAGACTAACAGAAGTATTGGAGCATAAGTTTTCGTGGGTGAATACCCACTGAGAGCAGCTGGGCTCAGGGCAAAGGAAAAGAAGAGGTCCCAGAGCAGTGCTTGTTAGGTAAAGAAATCTCAGGTAAAGTTCAGAGGAAGCTGAGTGGGCAGGAAGAGGGAGTTGCTCAAAGTAGGTGCTTTGGGAAAGCGGACAATAATAATAACTAGCTCTTAGATCTCAAACACTTTGCAAAGAAAATCAGTATCGTTATTCCCATTTTAGAAATGGGGAAACTGAGTCACAGGGCGGTGAAATGACTTGCCCAAGGTCACCCAGCAGGCTAGTGGCAGAACCAGAGATAGAACCCAGGTGTTCTGAGTCCCTGTCCAGTGCTCTATCCACTAAGCCATACTGCCTACCCAGAGTCCAAACCTTTTTAGGCTTATCCATCCTGTAAACATTTGAGCTCTTTTCCATAATGGTGCTTTCTCCAAGGCTGTTCCATTTCACTCATGGAGCTTGGTTTTCTTCATGGGAAATCCCTGCAGGTGACTCCGGCAGAAAACATTGTCTGAGCCAAACCAAAGTCTGCTAAGGCGTGGAAGATGTCATCATACTTCCTCTCCCTTCCTTCAATGACCCTGGCCCTTTGAAACTGCTCCATGCTATCAATAGCCCAGAAACACATCAAAGGCTCTGCTTTGTATTAGCTGAAAAGAGAGGATAAAATGTGTGCAGAGGCCAATGGTGTGGAAAACAAGTTTCATAAATAGAAAAGGCATCAGCGTGGGAATGCACAACATCCTTAATGAAAGTAATACAGTGGAAAATGGCCTCTTTGAAGGGGTCCCAGGGGGAGATTAGTTAGGCGCTCACAGATCATTGCCATTCATGTCTCTGAGCTTTACAAACAGACATTAATTAAAGCAGGCACACATGCAGCACTTTACACTCGTTTGGATATCGCTCTGTTCATCAAGCCGCTTTGGAGTAGCTTGCTGGGGTTGCTAACATTATCATTCTTGAAAAAGAGCAACACAGGTAGTAAAGTTACTTACAAAGGGCTGCTCTGTGAGCATAAAAATTTGTTTCACCCTTCATTCTTGGGGTAGCGAAGTGAAAACAGTTGGAGGTCAATGATATGTTGGCCTAAAACTCTTGGATTCAAACCTCTTCTTGCCCTGCATCTGTTTTTGTCTGTGGAGTAGCCATTGGTTTAAAATCGATGACAATGTCTTGAACTACAGTCTGATTCACAGTGACCTTATTTCCTTTCAGGCTTGGGGAACAAGTGAATTTCTTGTTGCACTCCAATACTCCCTTTGTAAATGAAGAAATATGGACAATTCAAAAATCTCTCCTCTTCCCCCACGTTCTCTCTTTAAGAACCAGGAACAGCTCACCACTTTGGGTCTGCAGCTTGACTGAGAAAAAATGAATGACTTGTGTATGTCAAACCTGTGCAATCATATCTTCAGCATGGACAAAGATCAAGCACAACTGAAGCAACTGGACAGGGAAAAAAACCGTTTTGTTTATTGGGAATGTTATGGTTATTTTGTAAAACATCACAATTAGCTAGAACTTTTTAAAACCACTTTTCCATCACTACTATAAGTGAAACATTTCTTTGCTGCTGATGCAATTTTTTCTCTTTTTCTGATTGTACTTTGGAAGCCTATGAATGTAGTTATATGAAATTCAACAGTTTTGTCCACAGATGTTTGTACAAACCTTGTTGGGTTTGATTCAGGTGGGTTTCACAGTTGTGCTGTGCAAAAATAGTCAATATTTGGTTCATGAAATTTAGAGTTTTATTCAGGACCATTGACTAATGCCAGCACATCACTTTTATTGTTTAGTTTTATTTTGTGAGAAAGGCAGTTTTCATACAAAATGCCTGAAATTTTGAGATCACGTATTATCATATGAAAACTGATCTGCATTGAAGTGAAATTTCATAAATCAAAGTTTCCAGAAATTTTAGGTCTTTCACTTGGATCCATTAAATTTAATGTAAAAATGTATCGTCCCCAAAATGTCCAGGTTTAAAAAAAACAAAACAGTGATATCTTGCAGGTGTAATGTAAAATCAAGGCAATTTTTGCAGAATCCAAACAAAATATGAAAATGTAAATATAAAGTTTTAATGTTTTGTTGCAAATACTGTTCTTTGTATAACCCCACTCTGCAACCCCATGTCTCACTTTGTTTCAGATTCAAGCAAATCTAAAACATAAAAGCAAAATTTAGTTTCCAAAATGTACATAGTTTCAGACTGAAACCACCGCGTTTCATGCTATTGAGCAACTTGCAGTGATGAAATCTGAAAGCTCTTTGTTATTCATGTACAAAATACAGATAACTTGATTGGTAGGAGTCATGTATTCTTTAGGACATAAACTTCAACTTCAAATGGTATTAAATTTTGCAGCAACTGAAAATTATGCTACGAATTGGAAAATACTCAAAGCCACAGGTTTTCATCAAATAAACAATTAAAATATGATCAATAATGTAATCTATTATTTAAAAAAGCAGTGTATTTCCATGCATTTCAGTTTACTGCAAAAATCAACATGAGTGCCACAGAAATCAGTATGTTTTGCACAGAATTTAGCAAGCACAAGCTGAAGTGGAGGTCAAGTCTATGGTTATTCATCGTCAGTGAGGAAGCGAGGGGGTTGAGGTTTTGATCACTTGTAGCAGAAGGGACATAGTTCTTCCTGCTCTGGAGGATCCAAAACACTCCTTTTTCTGCAAAAGTCTTTATCCCTCATCGTCCTGGGAATGTTACTCTATACACACAAACACACCCCATTCTGGCTGCTGGTAGTGGATGTGGTCTCTACCGCCTGTCATTGGTTCCTGGAGGCGTTGAGGAAGAAAACTGTTTAATGCACTGTAGCAGCTGAAGACAAGGAGAAGAGCCAGCACCTTGTGATCAGCCAGTTCTCCACAGATCACAATTTGAGAACTCTATATTAGGGAATGCATTCCACAAGCTGTTCCTCTGCAGGGCTTCTCTTGAGCAGAGAGGGCCAGTCATGCTGAATTAATGCTTATATGGCAGCATTGAATGCAGCAGGGCCACCAAACTGAGGTCATTTAAGCAAGATCATGGGAAGTGAACCAGAAGGCCAACTTTGAAATTCTAGTACTGCTGTTCAGTTACATGGATATCTCTTCCCGTTAGTAGTAAAATCCCCATTGCAGTTACTAAATGTTGGAGGTTACCAGAAAAGAAGCATTAGGAAAATTGTTCATTTCTTCTGAGACTTACACACATTTGTCAATTGCCTTCAATTGTCCTGACGTGATCTTGTGTGACACTGTCACTTGATTTCATATGTAACATTGTGTTTTGATGTTGCCATGTAATCATAGAAATCAGAGATAGAAAAAAGATCTAGCAGTTCCCCAATCCAAAATACTATGGTCCTGATTCTGATTTCTCACGAGTTTTATGTCAGTGTGACTCCATTGATTTCAGCAGAGTTACTCCCAATTTACAGAATGGTGTGAGATCAGAATCAGGCCAATATGCTCATGATACGCCTGGCTGAGGATATAACTAGTAACATGAAACTACACAACTAGATAGGAATGCTGAAAATTGGCCTGCCACACCTTTTGGATACTTCCTCAATACAGCTGAGGGACACAAAAAGTTGCACATCTTACGTGCTTACTCATTAATCCAAAATTACTTGTCCACCATTTTTTCAGTGACCACCACATAAAGACTGCACCTTCTAGATAGCTCCTATTTCTGTATGACAGTTGGGTTGACTGTACCATACTAATGCTACTTGTCTTGATAGTCCCTTTTCAGAAGCAAATACTCACCAGCAACTACACACCACACAACAAAAACACCAACCTAGGAACCAAACCCTGCTACAAACCCTGGTGCCAACTCTGTCCACTTATCTATTCAAGGGACATCATCATAGGACCCAACCACATCAGCCATACCATCGTTCACCTGCACATCTACCAATGTGATATATGCCATCATGTGCCAGCAATGCCCCTCTGCCATGTACATTGGCCAAACCGGACAGTCTCTATGCAAAAGAATAAATGGACACAAATCTGACATCAGGAATCATAACATTCAAAAACCAGTAGGAGAACACTTCAAGCTCTTTGGTCACTCAATAACAGACCTCAAAGTGGCAATTCTTCAACAAAAAAACTTCAAAAACAGACTCCAATGTGAAGCTGCAGAACTGGAATTAATTTGCAAACTAGATACCATCAGATTAGGCCTGAATAAAGACTGGGCGTGGGTGGGTCATTACAAAACCTAAACTTAATTTTCCCAATACTAATTTTTCCCTACTGTTACTCACATCTTCTTGTCAACTGTCTGTAATGAGCCACTCTCTTACCACTTCAAAAGTTATTTTTCCTCTCTTGGTATCCTGCTGTTAATTGATTTATCTCATTAGACTGACCTAACACTTGGTAAAGCAACCCCTTCCTTTCATGTATTTATACCTGCTCCTGTATTTTTTACTTCATACATCTGATTAAGTGGGTTCTAGCCCCGAAAGCTTATGCCCAAATAAATTTGTTAGTCTCTAAGGTGCCACAAGGATTCCTCGTTTTTTTGCTGATACAGACTAACACAACTACCACTGAAACCTCTTCAGATAATCTCCTGAGTCACTGGAAAGGGCCCTGGTGTTTACCAAGAGGAAGGTACAGTCAGTGGCATCCGTTTATATTTGGATTTGAGCCTGCCTAGTCACCTGTAAAACAGTTTTTCTAAGTAAAGCGGTTTTTGTGCATGACTGAGTACTGTCTATTGACCGTGATATCTAGCCAGTGGTTATGCAAACTTGTAGATATAGTAAATTCTGTTTACTTAATGTCTCCAACCAGAGCAAACTGTCTTCTAAATCCAAAGACCTTGATTGCAGAGATGTCTTGGGGCAATAGCAGTACAGTGCTGGGTGCCATGCAGATGTTCCCAGGAGGACCTAGTGCCAAGCACCAGAGGCCACATCATCCCCTCTTGTGGTACAACACAGACATTTTCTACCCTCGTATCCCCTTCCACTGGTTTTACCAGAGGAGAAGATGGATCTTCAATGAGCTCCCCAACAGCATCATCACTTCCGGGAGGGCCAAAGTGTGTCCACACATTCATGGAAAGGGCCACAAAGCCTGCTCCCATTTGTGGTGAATCCCCAGGGCTCCACACAGAGGCCAGAGACATCCATGTGGATGCCTTGTGCCCACCAACTCTTGCCCCTGGTCACCCCCCTTCCACTGCTTCCTGGCCACAATAGCTACAGGAACTCTGAGGAAAAGATGATACAGCCGCAGGCTTAGCAACTCCTGTAAAGAGAATTGAACCCATGATGACATAGGCCTAGGAATCGAATACTGAGATTCACACATATGGCATCACCAGTATGTATTGTAGTAGCCTCTCTCTGAAAGTTGTTATTCTTCTTCTGGTTTAGCCAATCTTAGAATGGAAGTGTTTAGTGTCCGTAGTATAAACTGAATGCACCTCAGCCGGATAAAGTGTTAAGCTTTTGTAAATGTTAATTGTTCTATCTGCTCAACTGGAGAATATGGATGTTGACGAGATGAAACTCCAGGCATGACTTGTTCTCTGAGGCACATTTGGTGTCTCTATATAGAATGTATTTCTTTTCAATGTTCATTTTATTAATAACCACAAAAAATCCAATTTCTATTTTTAATATGATTTTACATTAATCATTTTTTATTTTGGTTTAAATAATTGTAAATGGTCTTTTTCCAATTTTTTTCCATTTCACTTCCTCTAATATTTGTTATGGAACCTCACCAGTGTGGCCAGCGTCACACAGAATTATAATGCCAGTTATTACCAATGACTCTATCTGATGCCAGCACAATAAAACTAGGAATTCTTAACATCTACCTCTACTTTTCTTTGTTCTTAGGGGCAGTGCACTTGAGATGGCCCTCTAGACATGTCCTTCAATATCTGAAGCTCTTCACTCAACACAAATGCTATAATGAGCATACTTGCACTTAGGGCTGTATATTGGCCTTGCATGAATTGAAGATAGTTTGTGGTTTTAAGAGTTTATCTCTGTGAGGAATTGAAACAACCTGATCCAATGTTCAGAGACTGAGCAACAGTAAGATTTAAGGAAACAGGTATTTGTTTATAGAAATTATGTGAGAAAAGCATAATCAAAACTTTGCCGCTTCTTTCATCCATTTCTTCCAAAAGAGAGGATCCTCTTCCCCCCCCCTTCACTGATACATGTCAGTAAATCAAATTTCATGAGTATAAAACTGATGTGAGATCAAAATCCAGGCCTGAGAATTGCCAGAGGACATTGTCATGCGAAAAGAATCATAGTATGTTCATGATATTCATATTTCTTGCACCTCAAAAGAGTGCTCTGTAGGTTCTCCTCAGGGCCGGCTCTAGGTTTTTTGCCACCCCAAGCCAAAAAAAAAAAAAGAAAAGCCGGAATGCCGCCCCTGCAATTCTGCCGCCCCGAGCACGTGCTTGCTTTGCTGGTGCCTAGAGCCAGCCCTGATGCTCCTACTCCTGCTGTGAAACTTAAGCCTTCTCAAGTTTTGCCATGGTAGCTATGTTGGTTGGGGGTGTGAAGAAATCAGTGCTTTTGCAACTATAGCTTATTTTGTTTGATAAACTGGTTTCAGCTATAGCAGCAAAAAAACCTCTTTTGCTGGTATAAACTGCATCTACACCAGGAAGGCTTGCCAGTATAGCTCTACCTGTATCGCTGTACCAGCAAACAATTGCTAGTGTAGACAAAACATTAGGGAATAAAAACCACTCCAATAATAAAAGGAAATTTGAAACAATTCAACAACTAGATGTGCACAGTTGTTCTGGCCAGGAGCAAAACCCCACTGAACCACTGTATCCTTCCATGCAGATTGTCACCTAGTGTTCTGTTCAGAGAAAATTGTGCCAGAAAACTAGTCATAAACATCCTGTCACATCCGAAATTTGAGCCACACATAATTGTCAGCTGTACCTCATTACTCATTTTAGACCCAAATCTACCTCTGTCCCACACAGACCTGCTGCTATCCCACTTTTCATTACAGTATTGCTTTTGGCACTGGAAATGCAGAATCAGGAAACTGAAGTTATGGCAGTGTTATTTACCTTAAAGAAACTAACATTAAACATCAATTTAAGCTTCCTCAGCTATTTTTTTTAGGTGTGTCCTTTATTTTGCAGCTGACCTATATTTTGAAAGCCCATGTTCCATGTTTAGGACTTGATATTTTGAGAGCAATGCCAGAGATGGACTCAACAGAATTGGAGAATTTGGGGGTTTTCATTTGTTTAGTGTAGCTAGTGTAACGTGATTTGTCAAGTGGATCACAATCCTAGAAATCATATAGGTGTCCATGCATTACAGAAGATCTCATGGCCTCTGTATCATAGGCTGGACCACTTCGGGGTCAGTAATCCTTCACTCCCAAATGGAACAGTGAAGGTCTATTATTAATAATAGGTGAGATGAGCCAAGAAGGAAACATTCAGATCTCAATCCAAGTTAGATTTGGGCAAGGATTCGGGGCTCAGATTCAAGACTGAATCCATGCTTGGGTTCAAGTTTGGACCCACAGCTCTGAAATTGCATGAGCTGTTCTCGTGAGATTTCTGCTGGGAGCCTCCCAAGTTCAGTTTTTATTGTAAATGTTTTTGTATAGCCCTAGAATTTTCTGAGCTCAGGACCAGATTAATGCATGGGCCAGATTAGTACATAGGCAAACTAGGAACATGCCTTGGGCCCAAATTCAGGGGGCGGTTGGGGGAGAAAAGGGTACATTTTGTTTTGGTTAACCAATGCAGATTTGCTTGCAAACAGAAAGAACTTCACCCACTTGAATGAGCGGTGTTGTGACCGGGCACACAGGGTCGCTCCACCACTCAAATTTGGCCCCGGCACCTCTCTGTCATGATGGAGGGCTGCCATCCCAAATTTGAATGAGTGACATTGTGACCTGGTGCTTAGAGTCGCACTTCCTCTGACACTCAAATTTGTCCCAGCTGCCCCTCCATCATATTGTGACCCCATGTGCCAGGTCGCAATGCCACTCTCACAAGAGAGTGAAGATCTTTCAGTCTACACCAGTGGATTGGCTGGCAGAAGTAGTCCTCACACAAAGCTAAGACTCATTTTGCTATTCCAATCAAAGCCAAGGTGAAAGGAGGGCACTGGATGAAGAAACCACTTCCTTCTCCAACAGCAATACATGGACAGTCTGGGATGGGAATTTACTGCAATGGCATGTATGGGAGGGGACATCACTGAAGTGTATTTTCCCCCTTTCTTTCAGTGTATCGACTGTTTGTTGTTATTCATAATAGAAGGTGGAGGCCCAGAAGTGTATGTTTGCTGAGGGCCCAGTGATAGGTAAATCTGTTCTCATCCCAGCTAGCTGTAGTTAAAAAAAAATCTGTACACAAAGAACAACAAAAGAAGTGGGATTAGACCTTATACTTCATCTGGTTGTCGGAAGGAGGTTTCCAATCTTATTTTAGCACATTCCTTTATTGAATTCTTGTCATGTGGAGGCCTTACAATATTCTAGTCTCACTTGGGGCAAAAGGGTGGTGGGGAGCTCATTAATCTAAACTCAGAACTCACTCAGACATCATGAGTTCTCAATTTAAACTCTGAAATTGTCGGTTTGAATTCCATTTGGGTCTAGCAAAACATAAGTTCTGGGCTGCAGATTGGGGACTTCTGGTTTGGGTTCTGTTTTGGTTCACCCTGGTGTAACCTAGAACTAGGGCAAGAAGACCTTTCCAGTGAGAATCTTTACAGTTTCCATTGCATGAACTTCCCTTGGAAAATGAAAAAAAGTTCCAGAGGGTTTACTTAGAGATTTAAGCTCTCTAGAGTAAGGACCATCTTTTTGTTGTGTGTTTGTACAGCAACTAGCACAGTGGTGTCCTGGCCCGTGACCAGGCTGCTAGATGCCAAGATACTATAACCAATACATGATAAACACAACTGAGTTCTCCCATCCTTTGTCTCTAATAATGGGAGAAGTTTCAAATCACAGGTTTTCTCACTCCATTTTTAGTCTTTTTAAAACATTTTGAAACTGAAAATCGATGCATCAGTGCTAACAATTGGTCGGGAACTGGGGAGGTGATACTGATCGGAGTGGGAAGAAATACATTGACATTTACAGATTCTAGAGCAAAAGTAACAAAATCCAAGAGGCATTCCTTAAGCCCTGCAACTGTCTCTACACTAGGGACAGATCTCAAATCGATTCCTCACCAGAAATGTGATTTTCCCATGGGAGGATATGACAGGGGCAGACAGAGCGTGACCATTTTCTCTCGTGTTTTATTCGATGAATATTGATTGAACACACTGTTCTGTTCACTTGCATGGAGCTGTGTATGCATGTGAAAATATCTTTGTTAAATGGACGCTGTGCGATTTTGTCCTTGCACTTATCTCCAAGCTCATTCAGCCGGAAAGCGCCTCATCCCCAGCTGTGTATTTACTCTGCATTTTCTCTCTCACACATGCAATCGATTTGCTTTTTTCTTTTTCCTACTGAAACCCTCATCCTCAGGATATCTCTTATCATATATTCCAGGTCTCTTTTCAACTTTGCCACAGCTGCTTGGTATATTTTATTTTCCATTAATTGATTTTTGGTGCCTACTCTTTTGAAATGCTTTTTAAGTAATAGTTAATTCCTGCCATTAAAGATAATATCACCTCCTATGAAAGGCCATTAGAAATTGTTTCATTCGGCCCAACCAAATGGGGTCCATCTCTGATGCATGCATAAGGCACTTCAGCTACAAGTGTTTCAAGTATTGTGATGAACAAACCTCAACAAATTTGGAGGTTCAGTTTATCAAAGCCCCAGACACTTAAGATTCTCACCCATAATAGCCAAACCTATTTGGACTTTTCCTTCTCATATGACCATCTTTCCTCCACCAGCATCGCCAGAGGTTTCTCCCAGGACATATTGATTTAGGCTTCAAAGTCTGATAATTGGGTCCCCTTGTTGAAAAGAATTGGAGGCCTGTTGGGGAACGTGGGTCATTGTCATCTCTGAACGCTTTCTAACCGAAGAAAGGTTCTAGACTGGGTTGGGTCGACCATTTGTTTCGTTACTCATTCATTTAACTAATTTCTGAAGCACATTTCACCATGACTTCTCCTTCAATTGTGGGAATTTAACTCAGTTCATCAAATGCTCAGCAAAATAAATGGATTTGCAGCAATCCCAGAAAGCTGCTAACTTTAGGTTTGGATGGCTCTGCCAAGAGGAAGAGCTCCCAGAGGCAAGGGCCCCTCTGGTGAGAGAGCCCAGCTCCTGCACTGTTGAAGTGAAAGAGCTCAGCTATCAGACACTGAGTATGCATATTTACTGTAGCAAGTGCTTTTCAGCCACTCTGACAGGCAATCTCTCACAGAATCTGGTCCCAGGCCATGTGTGTACAACATCCCCCACAATCCATAGCAAATGGGCTGTGCCTCTCCCCTGTGCAAGCAGATAAAACACAGCGGTTGTTGCTGTGGGTTCTAGGACTAAGCCCTGGCCCTCACTGTAGCCACCAGAAGTTCTGCCTCCAGCGGTGGAGCAAGCAGGGGCGGTTCCAGGCACCAGCGCAGCAAGCGCGTGCCTGGGGCGGCAAGTCGCGTGGAGTGGCCTGCCAGTCACTGTGAGGGCAGCAGTCAGGCGGCCTTCGTCGGCATGCCTGCAGGAGGTCCGCTGGTCCCGCGGTTTCGGCGGCAATTCGGCAGCGAGTACGCCAAAGCCACAGGACCGGCAGATCACCTGCAGAAACGCCGCCGAATCCGCGTGACCGCGGATCACCTGCAGGCATGCTGCCGAAGGCCGCCTGACTGCCGTGACTGGGGCAGCAAAAAACATAGAGCCGCCCCTGGGAGCAAGTTCAGTGTCTCTAGACCAGTTTGCTTTACCATTTCATTGGGAGGTTTCGTTGTTCTTTGGCAATATCAATCTCACTTCAGCTTCTGGCTCCTCTCTCCCTCTCCTCAGCTGAGGAATCACCAGAGAACTGAGACTCTAACCCTCTGGAGGGAGGGTCCTCTAGTGTAGCATCTCTCTACCAGGCCCCCTCCTCCCCTCCCACCCACCCAGCAACAGAGCAGCCACCTATGCTCTGAGCCAAGTCCAAGAGGTGCTTTTCAGGAGTTTCCGAGGCTGAGTTACTCCCAGTCTGTCGCCAGTCAGCCAACCCTCATTCCGACATGGGACAATAGGATTTGGCTCTTACAAACAGCAGTTCAAATGGAGCATGTGAAGGTTCTCCCAGAAGTGGACATGACCCGTCACAGCCTTTAGTCTACTTCCCCAAGCACCATTTCAAGGCTGGTGAAAAACCCCTAAACACTAAGCAAAGGAAGGAAACCATTATCCAGAGCATTTGAACAGGAAGGAGGTTTGATAACAGCCAGACGTGGCTTCCTTGCCTTGGCTGTGTTTTCTTTCAGCCACGTTTTGGCCAAGATGCCATTGGCTCTTCCTCCTGTAAAATACAAAACTCCAGCTCCCTTCCAGTGCATGAAAATCATTAAGACTCCCGTGAGTGAGTCTGTGGGACCGTTTTAGCTAACGATTAACCTTTAGCTCTCCTTCCCCTTGTGCATTTGGATTAAAAGGGCAACCTGGAGAGCGGCAGCAGCAAAGATGAGTGAATCATTCCCTAAAGCTACAGACTAAGGGCTTTTCCAGGTGTGGAGTCCACCGATAAAGAGTTTGGAACCAGCAAGCCAGGCAGTGAGAGGACTGAACTTGCTCGACGCTCCACTTTGTGACCAAGCTTTCCTCAGGATGTTTCTGAGCTTCATCCTGTTGTGTTCAATGATGCCACCAATGTTTGTATGGTACAGCCTGCAGCTACTGACTTTTCAATGCCTTCAGCTCCATGCTCTTCTCTGTTCTGGGGAGTCTCTTCTAACTAGAGAGATTATAGCGCTGCCTTGTACTGAAGTCTAGTGGTTAGAGCAAGGTGCTGGGAGTCAAGACTCTGAGAGTCTCTTCCTGGCTCTGCCATCAACTCACTGTGTGACTTTGGGTATGTCACTTACCACCTCTGGCCTCAGTTCCCCACGCTAGAAAATGAGGAGAATGCAGGGGCTTTGTGAGGCTTCAGTCATCAAGAGTTGTAACGCCTGTTGAGATTCTTGGAGGAAAAGATACTTTATAAGAGTAAAGCGTTCTGATTAACATTCGTGTTACCTAACAAGGGCTCGCCAGTTAGTTCACTCCTGGCTGAAGAAAAGATGAAGGGAGATGAACGCTGTTTGCACTCGTTTCATTTCATACAGGCCTGATGCCCTTAAGCTGTTTAAACAGACTCTCTGCAGCAATAGCTGGAACCGTGACCGTGTGATTCCTCGGCGCCGGGGGCAGCGTGCCTCCCGGCACATTAACCCAGTGAGTGCTCAGAAGGGAGAGCTGCCTACCACCTCACAGCAGCAGCATGTCCCACCTCGTGGTGCGCGGCCGACGGATCAACTGGACTCTGGTGCTGGTGCTGGGGTATCTCTTTTACCTCCTCCTGGGGGCCATGGTGTTCCAGCTGCTGGAGAAGCAGGCAGAGGCCCAGTCTCGGGACCAATTCCAGCTGGAGAAACTCAAGTTCCTGCAGAACTACACGTGCTTGGACAAGCAAGCCCTGGAGCAGTTTGTGCAGGTAAGAGGAGCAGGCTGCCCAGCTCTGAGTTAAAGGCTTAGTTTGGTCCTGGAGGGTTTATCCATTTTTACTAAAAATGCGGAGGTCGATTTAACATCTGTGAAATTAAAGAACTAGCTGTCTAAAGAAAGGCAGATGCTGTGCAAGCTCCCTCCACACAGTTCTGCCATTTCACCTCAATCCTGACCTACAGCACGTCTTGCCTTTTCCATGGTGAGGCTCCCCAAACACACACTTCTGCTGATGCAACTGAGGGCTGCCGCACTGTAATTCCCCTCTCCCAGTCCTGTGCCCAGCTCAGCCCTTCGGTACTGCACTGATGAACGCTATTGCAAACCTTAAGAAAGAAAGGCAGCTCTGCCAGTGCACCTCAGCCCAGACCTGTATCGTCTCTACACGTCTCTGCCTGGACCCTGTCCTGCAGCACCCCTTGCTATTCCAGCTCTAGCCCTTTCAAATGCCATGAGCTATGCCATATTGTACTGTGTTTTGGGGGAGTGGGTAAACATCCACAAGGTACCAGGTTAAGATGTGTAAACTCCATTTCATTTGTTACTTCAGGCAGTATTTGACACCAGGTCGGCAGAAGCGAAAGCATGTACAGTGAGATCTTTAAACTCATTTACTTTGTCATTTAGAGGAACCAACACAACATGTACTTGCATCTGGTCCAATGTGCACTCAAAATAAATAGGTTTTAAGCTTAAAAGAGGTTCAAGGGCAGTTGCAATACCCTCTAAGGTTACTGAAAGCTGTACTCCTTGGTTGTAGTATGCAATGACAGGCCAATAAGAAATCCTTGAATCAATCAGATCTCTTCTTCGTGCTCGTAATTTCTCCAGCAGCAGACTGGGAGCCTTTCCTTCTGCTAACTGTTTCAGTAAGGCCATTAAACTACTCCAAACAGGATGCCAGTTTGCATTGTACTCTTGGTCTGATGGGTTTCCACCGATCAATTCCCAGATCAACAAAGAGCCCGGCAGGCACAGTAGATGGACTTGATAGAAGAGTGAAGTACAGATCACAAAGGTAGCAGGAAGTGAATGATTCTGCCTGAACCTTGGTCCATTAAGACCACTGGGTAATTACTAATACTGCAATGTGTTACTTGTTGAGTGCTTTGCACTGCATGGAACATGACATAGAAGAGAGCCCTGATGCCCAGATACAGAGAGATGATGACTCCCAGCTCTAAGCCCAATTGGGATATCTTCATAGGGCTAATGCATTATTTAGTCCAGTCCCTAATAACCTAGGAAGCTCCCTGGGGGCCAAATTCTCCTGTCTTACACCAATAGAACTATATTAAAACTAAAGGGGTTGCACTGTCACAGAGAAGAATTTTGCTGATCCTCTGGTTGTATTGAATACAAAGAATGTTTCAACTGCTAGCTGTTCTGGAAAGAACCAGCAGAGGGCACCAAAGTATCAGATATCATGTATCAGACTTGAAACGACTCACACTCAAAAACAGCTCACTAGATCACAGGGAGAGCTGTGAAAGACAAGCAGAGAACTGTGTGTCATCCTTCACAATGCCTCTTAGACACATTCCCAGCTATTATTAATAAGAAGGAATAAAATTCTTCCAAAATTGAATCCCTAGGTCTGAAAGCACTGCTAAGAAACCATCACCTGTCAGTAGTCTTTATTGTTTACCTGTTCAATCATGAGACGCCCGTCTACCCAATCTAAAGTGTTGTGCTACTCTGAAAAGTCACTGTGTAAAAGGCATTGTTGCACCTCCATGCTTATTGTGTGCCAGTGTCACGGGGTCGGCTTTGCTCAGTTAAATTGAAAAACTGGACTTTCTGACTCCCAGCCCTGCAACTCCACCCCCTGGGATCTTAGAGTCAAAAGTTAGTGTTGCTTCTGGCTCATACATTATCTCCAGTAACTGTGTTTGGACTTTACCTCCATTAACAATTGAGTTGATTCTGCAAGAAGCAGATTCCTGTTGTTCCATCTCCGTTAGCTCTGCAGGGCTAGAAGGAAAAACACTGAGATGGGCCTGATCTGAATAGCCTAAAACATCAGGAAATTCACATAAAACTTTGTGACCTGGGCCCATCTCTGGTAAAAACGTATTTTGTGTCAGAAAATGAAGTAGAGCTGACCCTAGATACAGACAGGAAGCAGAATACCTGCGTAAAGAGGAGCCATTTTTACAGTCACTTTGCTGCCCAGGCCCACGCTTCCAGCCATTTGTCAGATAACATCAATCCTGACACACAGGTCCAAACCCTTGGCTATGGCTAAGGAGAATGCAGTGCAGGTTCGGAGGAAGGAATAAAAAGTGGTATAAAGTTCACCTTTGCTCTCTTCAGCTCCTGTGATAGCTCTATGCAGGGCTGGTCCCCTTGCGGAGGGCTGCTCTAATTTACATTGGGTGCTAATGGTCCCAAGAGAACCAAAAAGGCAGCGACAGATTGGTGCAGTATTGGAGCATACCAGCTATACCCGTTTTCCCCAGCCACACCCTCTACACCAGCATCAGGGGTGGGAGGAGGTAGAAGCCATTCTGCTAACGTTTTGTCCCAGAGGATCCTTCTTACGCTGGAATGATCTGCCTGGGTCTGGATATGTTGGCGGCACAGCCAGATCCTGCTAGTATGAGTCACAAAGCAGACAGACCATACCAGAAGATATGGCCCACAGTGTCTGGATATGGATGTGACGGCCCAGAGCGGGTATTTATGGCTGGAGTATTTAAAAGGTATTTTAAAACTGCATTAAATTTTCCTTCTGCACTTGGCATGTGCAGCTTAGTGGAGATTATACTTCTGAGCATTTGCACTTTGAACTGCAGAGAACGGAGAGTTGCTCCTTGTGGGCCATGGATTAGAGCTGAGGGCCTTTTAGGCATTCTGAGTGGCAAAGGACAGGGATTTGTACCTCAGTGCAGTCTGAAATTTCATTCTTCTCTCCTCATTCCCACTTAAAAACACAGCAGTCATTTTGGATAGTTTGATTTATCAAACTCCCGGAAGAGGTTTTTAATGGCTAGAACAAAGCTATTTGGTAATAGAAGGGAGAAAAGTGTGAATGGCACTACTATAACGGAATTGAATGTGGCCAGATGCACAACAGTCTTAACTGATGGGTTTCACACGCTTTGCAGATTCCCAGATGCTGTAGGAATTGTTACTGAAAGAGTAATGTAAGGTGTTAAACCCCAACCAACCAAAAGTTGTGTTATTCAGTGCGCATCAGATCAGCTAACATTTCAGAAGTGGTGCAATCCACATTGCCCTGGAATGAGGCATTGCAGAGATAATGCCCCCAGCAGCAGTCAAGGGTTTGGGTTTTGAATGAACATCCCCCAACCTTTAGCGCTGATCTCCTGGTTGTTGGGTCGTTGAGGCTGAGATGGCTATTGGGGCAGCACACTCAGCCCCTCTAGGTTTTGTGTCACTCTAGAAGCAATCCTTTCTGCTGCTTAAGGAGCAGGGTGGTGGGTGCACAAATGAGGTTCATTCAGTCACCTGCTGGAAGGGTGAGGGCCAGGACCTTGGAGCTCAAACGTGGTGAGAGGAAAATAGAACAGATCCTCACAACTCCAACAGATGCCACTGCCCTGTGGAGGGAATATAACAGCAGCCAGGCAATATTCTACTCACCCAGAGGCATTTAGTTGGATATAAGGATCTGGGGGTTATAGTGGATCACAAATGGAATATGAGCCAACAATTTGATGCAGTTGCAATAAAGGCTAAAATCATTCTGCAGTGTGTGTGTTGTAGGTAAGACACTGGAGGTAGCTGTCCTACACTACTCAGCACTGGTGAGGCCTCAGCTGGAGTACTGCATCCAGTTCTGGGTGCCACACTTTTGGAACGATGTGGACAAATTGGAGAGAGTCCAGAAGAGAGCAACAAAAATTATAAAAGAAAACCTGGCCTATGAGGAAACGTTAAAAAAACGGTCAAGTTTAATCTTGAGAAAAGAAGATCAAGGGGGGACCTGATAACAGTCTTCAAATATGTTAAGGGCTGTTATAAAGAGGACTGTGATCAGTTGTTCTGCATGTCCACTGAAGGTAGACCAAGAAGTAATGGGTTTAATCTGCAGCAAGGAAAATTTAGGTTAGATATTAGGAAAACCTTTCTAACTATAAGGGTAATTAAGTGCTGGAATAGGCTTCCAAGGGAGGTTATGGACTCCCCATCATTAGAGGTTTTTAATAACAGTTTAGACAAACACCTTCCAGGAATGGTCGAGATATAGTTAGTTCTGAGCAGTGCAGATGGATGGACTAGATCAGGGATTGGCAACCTTTGGCCCGCGGCCCGCCAGGGTAAGCACCCTGGCGGGCCGGGCTATTTGTTTACCTGCCACGTCCGCAGGTTTGGCCGATCGCGGCTCTCACCGGCCACGGTTCGCCGCTCCAGGCCACTGGGGGCTGCGGGAAGCAGCGTAGGCCGAGGGATGTGCTGGCCACCCTTCCCACAGCCCCCATTGGCCTGGAGCGGCGAACCGCAGCCAGTGGGAGCTGCGATCAGCCGAACCTGCGAACGCGGCAGGTAAACAAACTGGCCCGGACCTCCAGGGGCTTTCCCTGAACAAGCGGCGGACCGGCTTTGAGAAGCACTGACTTAGGAGACTATGTCCCATGTTCATAAATGACTTAAGGTATTTAGGTGCCTAGCTGCCTCTAAGTTCCTAAGTCCACTATTTAGACACCTCTGACATTTTCAAAACTGCCCATCTGCTGCTGCCTACTCCCATGGGAGCCGCAATCGGCCGAACCTGCGGATGCGGCAGGTAAACAAACCGGCCCGGCCCACCAGGGTGCTTACCCTGGCGGGCCGCAGGCCAAAGGTTGCCAATCCCTGGACTAGATGAATTCTTGAGGTCCCGTCCAGCCCTAGGATTCTATGATTTTTGACAGACAAGTAAAATATTTCACATTACAACTGAATTTGGGGAGCTGCACTCCCTTTGCCCATGTTGACTTCGGCCCACTGCAACACCCAGCAGGTGAGAGCAGTCTAGAGCAGCAGAGGATGTCTCATAAATTAACCCCAGGCTGTCAGACAGAAAGGAAAGGCCTGGAGATGATTGGTGGAGATACTGAGAAGCTATAGCTAAGAACAGAACTAGCCCTCATGATGTAGAGGTGAGCCAGCCACTCCTC
The DNA here is from genome assembly GCF_002925995.2 of Terrapene triunguis. Lineage (NCBI taxonomy): Eukaryota > Metazoa > Chordata > Testudines > Emydidae > Terrapene > Terrapene triunguis. The sequence continues at coordinate 4,011,330 of NW_020664436.1, forward strand.
CCCCTCCACCCACAAACATGCATGAGTCACACGTAAGTCTGGGATGAGATGGAGAGTGGGAGGGACGGAGGAGGAGCAACCTTTGTTTTTATGGTTTATCATCACTTTGTTTCCCTAATTCAAGTCCTTTCGGTGCTCCCTCCATTCCCTTCCCTTCATCCTCCAGCAAGTTACTGAAATGTTCGTACTTGGGTGCTCCTGTTCTCCTATAAGGAGGGCACAGGCCCCTGGTCAGCTCTACTCCTCAAGCCTTTGCTGAGCCACTGAGAGACCTATATCAGGTCCTTCTGGTCAAACTCTAACCTGTCTAGAAACTCCATTGCTTATTACACATCTAAGCTTGCTCAAGACATCCATCAACACTCACCTGTCCATCCTTTTTACCTGACAATCTCTTTGTCATGAGCCTATACATGCTGCTCACCTGTGCTGTCTTGTGCTCTTCTTCTGCTTCAGGTCATCCTGGAAGCATGGGAGAAAGGGGTCAACCCAGAAGGAAACTCTACCAACCCCAGCAACTGGGACTTCAGCAATTCTTTCTTTTTTGCAGGAACCGTTGTCACAACTATAGGTGAGGCAGCCTCTCTTCCTATTAACCTCTTCCTCTGTCAACAGATGCTTCCTCCAACTGTCTTGTGAAAGACTGAATCACTAGTGACAGCTGGATAGACTAGACCTGTCAGGAGAGTCTGTATCACTGTGGGGCATATTTAAAGTGCCACATTTTCAGCCAGCCTCCAATTCTGCATGTTCATTCTGCACACCCAGCTTATTGCACCTTCAAAAGTGGGCACATGCCCATTTTGCACCTGCAAAGCCTTCATTTGCATATGCAGACTGCGCTGTGTGTGCAAGACAGGTACTGCACCTGCTTGTGCAAACCAAGTTAGTTGCGTTCGTCACAAAATTGGAGCCCTGGGTTGAAAATCAGACCCCTAATGTGGAAGGATAAGATATTTTCAAATAATTTTTCATGTCCAGTGTTCTTTTGATAGTGACAAAGATTTGGGGCCCAATCAGTGGCTGTGCCATTTTCTCCAGCCAGAATTCTGTCTGGAAAGGTGTGGATAAGCTGGGGCACAATGGAACTGAACTAAACTGACCTTCCAAGCCTTTTAATTTAATTGTCCCTTTTTTCTCTCCTTCACTGCAGGTTACGGTAACTTGGCCCCCAGTACGGTGGCTGGGCAGGTGTTCTGTGTGTTTTATGCCTTGTTTGGGGTGCCGCTTAACCTGGCCTTTCTCAATCAGCTGGGGAAAGGACTCAACGCACACCTGATCCCTCTGGAGAGATGGGTGCACAAGCCAGGCCGTGCTCGGGTACAGTATCCATTTATCATTGGTCTTCCTCTGTTTTAAAGCTAATTGGTTTTCTGAAACAGGTGGCGCCTCAGGCTTTGCTGCTGCCTATTTGTGTGTAGATCCTGGGACATCATAATCATGTGTCCTTTCTATATCAGGAAGTTAACACGTCACATTTATAGATGATGACTTTGAAGTACACCTCTACCTCAATATAACACTGTCCTCCGGAGTCAAAAAATCTTACCATGTTATAGGTGAAACCACGTTATATTGAACTTGCTTTGATCCACCGGAGTGCACAGCCCCGTCCCCCCCGGAGCACTGATTTACCGTGTTATATCCTAATTCGTGTTATATCGGGTTGCGTTATATCGAGGTAGAGGTGTAATTTGCTCTTGTCTGAAGGAAACGATCTTTGCCTGTCTTAAGCCCTGATTCTCCAGAACACGTTAGCATGGTCTTAACTTTGAGCATGTGCCCAAGTCCCATTGACTTTGATGGACTACAAGTATGTACTTAAGTGCTGCACTGAATCAGGCCTACGGTGCCCAGCCTGTAGTGGTTTTAAACTACAGTAGAACCTGAAAGTTACGAACCCCTCGGGAATGGTGGTTGTTCATAACTCTGAAATGTTTGTAACTTTAAACAAAATGTTGTGGTTTGCTTTTAAAAGTTTACAACACCCCTGGGAGATAGGTAATGAACTATTTTACATTAGGGGAAAACTGAGGCAGAGACAATAAGGCCCATGCTTCCAGACTTGCAAATTCAGTAGTTATGACTGTGAGTTCATTCAAGGTAAATGCACGCACAGAATTAGTCATGTATTTGTTGGCCATTGATGTCAATGGTTGCCAACTCTCACCATTTTATCATAAGCCACACATACTTGGTGTTTTTGTTAAAGGTCCAGCTCTTGGAGTCATGTGAAAATCTCAGCTTTCATTTAAATAAAATTAGTTTCTAGTCCTCTTGGTTGCGGACAGATGTTTGAAAATGTGATCTGAGCTCACCCCTGTATTTTCTACAAACCAGCAACAATAAAAAAATCCACTAACCACCCCGTGACAGACACTCAATGCCGCTGAGCTGCCATTTTCCTTCTCTCCTACAGGTAGTGCAGACACTGGCATTGGCCCTCTTTCTGACCGCCGGGACCTTGCTTTTTCTAGTATTCCCACCTATGATCTTCAGTTATGTAGAAGGCTGGAGCTATGGAGAAGGCTTCTACTTCACCTTCATCACCCTCAGCACCATTGGATTTGGGGATTATGTAGTAGGTAATGAAGGGGGTGGGGTTGGATGAACTTTATAGGCCTGTGTTCTTAGACCACTATAAATTGGGAATAACTCTGCAGAAGTTAATGAGTTACACCAGTGCAAGTCTGGCATAAATAGATCAGAATCTGGCCCTATGTCTCTACTAAGACTGCCAACAAGGCCGTTAAGTATTGCCAATTGTGGTGATAGGCATGGATTCTTGTCCACTGAGACCCACCAAATTCATTTCACACAGACCACTGAACACCGATTAGATAGTAACTGTTCCCAACCTGGTTTAGAGTGAGCCACAGACATAGAGGTGAAAGACTCTATATCCCATTACTAATCCTGAGAGCCATCCAGTCCCAATTAGTGTCACCCACGTATGGACTAGACAAGAAACTCTATCAAACATTTTTAGGAATCAAGCCATGTCTAATACTGAGCTGCCAGGAATTATAATTACAGGGTGAATACTAGTAGCAAGCAGAGGCCCTTGTAAGAAAATCTACCAAATGGCAGCATATAATCCCCAGGGGCACTAGCTGTGCCCTAGAGTCACTGCCAAAGAGGAGGCCTTTCTCCTTTCTCTGCACCAGCTCACTTAAGTAACACACTTAACATATGAGGTATAGAATGTCCACATGTGTAGAAAGAACATTAGGTTCTGTCACCTTCTCTGAGGTTTATCCTCCCCTCACTTCCCAGAAGTTTTGTCTCTGCATTGTGAGAGCCTCTTTGCCTTAAGGCCTGGCTGTGACACTGTGGAGATCAATGATGCATTTGGTCCTTAGTTGAGGCACTGACCATTCATTCACTAGAACTGCCATATGGGTATCAGTGACACCCTCCATCCCCCCCATATACATACATATACAAAATGGCACTATTTGCTTGGTAATGTATTCAGCAAATAATATCTGAGCCTCTCTGTTCAGAACTCAGGCATACTGCATACTACAGAAAAAAAACCATGAGTGTGATAACCTATGGGTGTGGCTAAAATAATATTCTAACATGTTAGAGAACCAGATGTAGAATAAAACATACCTTTCTAATATGGTTATAACATGATCATTTCCCATCAACACAGGCTAGAATGAATAATTTTACATAGCCCTGGTTAAGGTTAAACACCACATATTAGTTGAAGTTTGATGAAAGTAACAGCTTGATTGCATGGAGATGCCACAAATTGAGTAAATCAGTCACATCACTTTCTTGTCCTATTTATTAGATGTATAGCAGGCACAGTGTCATAGTAAAGTGGTCATGATAGGGTTAAATGGGTTACCCAGAGTAGTTTAGGATGGAGCCATGCTCCGTGCCACTCTTACTTCTTGTTTAGTCAGTGGGAGTTTTCCCTTCACTGTATTGTGAAGCAGCAAGTTCCCAGCCTGCAGTTCTGTGTGCAGATGGGGCCTTACAATTTTGATCCCATCTACTCCAAGCCGAACCTCAGACACTGGGGATATGTCTACACCTAAAATGCTACAGCTGCATTGCTGTAGCGCTTCAGTGTAGACACTACCTGTGTTGACAGGAGGGATTCTCCCATCAGCATAGGTAATCCACCTCCCCAAGAGGCGGTAGTAGGTCGATGGAAGAATTCTTCTCATGGATACATGGGGACTTAGGTCAGCTTAACTACACTGCTCGATGTGTGGATTTTTTCCACAGTCCTGAACGACATAGTTATGCTGAGTTAATTTTCTAGTGTAGGCCAGGCGTGAGCAAGAAAACACGGGAATCATTCTAGGACATATGCCCACATACAGTAGATTTCTTATGTGGGATCGATGTAGCTCACATGACCTCGCAATAGACCTTTGCATGAGGTTATGTGTGTTTTGCATCCTGTTGGCCTGTTGTTTGCCAGTCCCAGGGGTCCAATCTAACATGTGAAGTTTCACGGTTTTTTCAGGCACAGATCCTAACAAGCACTACATCTCGATGTACAGGAGCCTGGCGGCAATTTGGATTGTTTTTGGCTTGGCCTGGCTCGCTCTGGTCTTTAACTTGGGAGCTGACCTGATGGAAAAATTCCTTCAGTTAAAGTGGCACAAGCCTGGCACAGCAGAAGAAGCCATTACCAAGATGGAGGACGACCCTGATCAACCCAGAATCCACATACCTAGCTGAGAGAGGCTCATGGAGAGCACTTTAGAAAGAGCAAGGCTCCCCTGCTCCTGCCTCATACACACCAAGCAAGCTTTCTGGGTAAGAGATTGCTGGATCTAAACCACAGGTTGCAGACTATCTCCAAGGGAGAAGATATTTTCAGAAGAAAGGAAAGCCCTTCATAGTGTAAAGGCAGCAGCTGAATAAAAACCTTTGAGGGAGTGGAACTGTAAAACAAACATCCCAGTATTCATCACTCACTTTCCACTCAACGACTCCCTGGTGCAAGTTCTCCTGAAATAATTAATTACCATCCCTCTGATTTGATCTTTAGCTACTGGAATTGAATTCTGTTAAATCCATAGCAACTGCCTCACAGCGAGGGTGGGAATACCTGACATCAAGAGAGCTGAGCTGAATTTCACTTCCAAGCAGACACAATGAGAAAAACAGGACCAGGCCTGGCCACCTGTTTAACCACATTCATCAAATGAAGCTTTTTCTGAAACCTCTTGGCAGACTTTGTCCTATATGTTCAGTGGTTACATTTCTATCATTGTCCAGCTGGGCTGAAAAGCTTCTCCTTAAAATTGCTTAGAAACACTGTGTCCATTCCAGAGCTGTCTGCATTGTAAGAACTTCATCTGGAATAAACAGGCATCTGATACCAAATTCTGATCTCCCAAGTCCCTTGATAATACCAGTCCCTTGCTCAGTGACTATTGCTGCAAGCAGACTTCCTTATTTCCTGCCAGTTCAGAAATCCTCTGCCAAGGTGTGGTACCTGCTTTGGGCCCATTCATTAAGAAACTCTCATGGACTATGTGAAGTCGGTACTGTCCATTCAGTCCTAAGCAAAACTGGCCGACTCCTCCCATTCCAAATCCTGCTCTCTGTTACATGCATGGCATTAGTTGGTGAGAACAAGGAGTCTGATTTTCTCACAACTGCTGTCAACCAAGAGTAACAGCTCTTACATCAGTCAAGGAGGTGGAAAAGCAAAACAAAAGCCACACATGTGTGGAACGATCCTGTCGTTGAACCGTAGAAATATGGGTTCCACGTACAACAAACTTTATAAAGAGTTAATCAATAATGTCTTCTACAGATATGCTTGTAACCATTATGACATATGCTACTTCTGTATATGCAATGCTAATAACATATATTAATAATTTATTAACCCTTTATAAGCCTGTTATAAATGGAACCTTCATGTACAGTGTGCCCAAAATACAACCTGACTGACAGAGTTAACCAGCAGTGGCCCATGATTTATTGATTACAGTTCACCACATGACAGCCTCTCAACTAGTAATTTGATATTTCACTGTGGGAAAGGTGTCTATAAAATCTGCAGAAAATTGGAGTGCACAAGGTGTGAAACTCATCCCACACTTCTCCTCTGCTGGATTCTGTGTTCTAAGGAGATTCACAACAAAGGCTTGATCTTGCATCTTACCTGGTACCTGTTTTCCCCACTGATGGTTGGAACCTGGAGACTCCAGACTGGGTGCTCAAGTCTGACTTGCTGGGAAATACGAGTGGACAGCTCCCAGTTATTGGGCTTGCTCAGTAAGGCTCATGACACCATCACCCCATTCTACACCTCATTCTGATCTTGCTACTACCTACCTTACAGCTCTTGTCTATCTCCACTCTCCTAGCACTGATCTCCCCTCTGCCCCTTCACACAATCTCCTAAATGAGTGCAAGAACCGCCTGCTCTGTAGCTTCTACTGTCTGGAACAGCTGCCTTGTATCTCTGTGAGTTAGCTAGCTCTCCATATTTTTGCAACTCTCATCTGAAAATCTCGCTTACCTATATCCACTCTTTTCCCTCCCTCAGACCAAATGCTCACATATAGTCATTAGATGCTGTCTTTTCACCACTGTCTTTGTAATTTGTATTATATTCTGCCTTATATTATCTAGCTCTATGAAACATTGTGGGCTGCCATTTGTATGAACGACATGATCAGGTACCAAATAAAGTTGTACTGACTTGTGCATACGATCCAGATTCCATCCCACCCCTCCTGTCTTCCGCACCTTCCTCACCCAACCTAGGCAACACAAACCATGTGTGCCAGGCCAGAGGCTAAAGGCAGGTGTACAAAATACCTTTCACTGTGCTGCCTGCCACACAATGTGCTAAACATGTGCAAAGATGACTAGACCAGGGATACAACATGTGCATTACATGTTGGGGAGCTCTCTGCTACTCTATTTTCACACACACACACACACACACACTCACACACACACACACACACACACACACCCCGCCTCCTGGCAGCTTGCAGTTGGAGTCTCCACTTCCTCAGCCCAGTCCTCCTACCAGTATATAGCTCCATTGCTAGCCATTGGCTTTGCCAAACAGCAGCAGAGCAACACTAACATGATTTTTGTCAGTTTCCAGTGCCACCCACATGATTTTGAATAGAGCTCGGCAGCAAACCCTTTTCCCATCCCACAATTATTTTGAAGAATTTGAAAATCTGTATCATCCCCAATTAGGACAAAATCTCAAAAATGTTCATGAAATGGGAAAAACAAATTGGTTTGGGTCAATTGAAACATTTTGCTGCAATGATTTTTGAAATGTTTTGTTTCTCTTTTTCCCCTTTGATTAACTCTTTTTAGTCTAAATAGCTTAAAATTTGAATGAAAAAGTCATTCTGAACCAGTACCTTGGAATTCTTTGTTTTGAAAACAACAAAGAAACATTTCAACAATTTCAAAACTTTTTTTTCAACGTTTTTTCGAGTCAGGAGATTCATCAGAACCGACCTTGCTTCACAGTTTTGGTTTTGATGACGCTGCATTTTTACACACACACACACACACACACACACACAATGACTCATCAAAAAAATCCCCACTGGCCCTAGTTCTGAATAGTAAAAGTGAAAGCATCCAGAGACTTGTTACGTTCACAGTGCTGCTGCTGCTTTTGACGACAGTCAGAGTAGCTGCAGAGATTCTGGAGTTGTCTGTCTGCAGACTCAGGAAGATACATTAATGCTGTATCAGCTCAGACATGAAAGGTTTTCTTAACAACCATAATGGCTAGAAAACAAATTACAAAAGAAAGAAAAAGCTTAAATTCTGCAGATGCTGATGATTTAAGGCTCCTCACACTCACCAGGGGGAAAAGTTTCTTTTTCACCACTGTCCAGTGGATTTTTCAAGCCTTGGACAAGACCCTAGAGATTATGGAGATGCCATAACCGCTCCGTTGTTCAGGTTACATTGCAATTTGCACTTAAAGCAGGGACGAAATACTTTTTTTATGTATGAATAAGAGTGCAGTGTTTCTCAGTGGGTGCAATTTGAACCTCGGGTGAGTTCTGAGGGGATGGGTGCTGGGGCACAACCTACCAGCTGAGGAAAATAAAATGGCAGAAGATCTACTGCTGAAGAACACTATATAAGAGCCAGGCCAGGTATTATTATGGCATGGTCACTAAGGAGCCAGGGGAGGACAGGAAAGGAGCATCTTGCCTCCTCCCTATTCCTGTTGCTAACAATGCAATCTCTGCTTCCTGTACAGAGTGGACCTCTCTCAACTTCCTGTAAAGTGGTTGGCTCTGGTGCAGGGGAAGCAGCACTCCTGAAGTTGTGGAGCTGGCATTGCAGCCTGTGTAAACAGGATTGCCCCAGAGCTGGGCACTGTGTGGATACATGAGCAGGGAATCACCAGCAGCCGCCACTCCATCCCCAACCAGGCCACCAGGATGGCACCAGGCCTCTAACTAGAAAGCCCGCCAGCACACCCATCCCAAAGATCTCCCCCCCAGTCTGGCAACCTCTGCACCATCCCACCGCAACAGGTCCCCGAGCACCAATATACCACCTGCAATTTTTTGCCCTGGCCCCAGTCTCAGAATCTTGTGGATTGTGGGATGTTAGGTGGATCCTGAACAGGAAACTGGAAGTGTTTTTTGGGTCCTGAATGGAAGAAGGTTGAAAATCCTTAATACAGTGTATCCTCCCCAGCCTTACGACACTTACTCTTTGAGTGCAGAAAGAATTTGCTGGGGATTTTCATTTTAATCTGTTTATTAGTTTATGAATTATTGGTATTTAAGTGGCCCCTTTTAGGAGCTTTTGGGGTGAAGCTTTTTCTTCCCCCCAGTTCCTTCTAACAAGGTTATCTTGATTTAGATTTGAAAATGGGCTCAGTTCTCGACAGAAAACTTGAACTCTCACCTGTTAAGTTGTTTTATATACCTTATCATTAATATATGTATTAAATAGCATAAGTACATGTCAGTAATATTTGTGCATGATTATATTTCATAGTATGCATTGTGCAGCTGATCTGGTTTTTATATGGTCATAATGTAAAAATATAGTAGAAATGTATCTGTGTTTTTGATAAGATAGGCAATGCAGACTGTAACCATCTTTTCCTCCTTTGTCCCTCTGACATATGGTATCTGGAGACATCTAATTTTAAGATTATAACTCACATGCGATTATTAAATAACAGTACTTTGGAAAGTAAGAGGTACGGCTGTGCAGTGCAATTTTCAGTTCTTTGATGCATGCATTGCAAGTGACGATTCTTGAACTGAAAGTGAGCATGTGAAAGAGACTATTATGCTGCTGGTGCGGTTGAACGTCACTGTGGTAGTGATTTAATGCTTGGAGGCTGCTTGTATGTTGAGTGTGAATGTTGCCTTAACTCATTCTTTTGATGTGTAATATTTGTGTTATTAGAAAATGCATCTGAGCAACTTTAATTGTAAAGGGTTAGATTGCACCTTTAGGCACAGCCCTGAAGCTCTCCTTTCCACCCCCTGTACCAGTAGCAAATTACAACAGTCCCTTTGCCAGCTCAGCTGTACTGGTAAATGGTTGCAGCCAAGGATCCATCCATTCTCCTCTTCCACTTCCGCTGTTCTGGGCATTGGGGTCTAAACAGACACAAGGTCTGGGAGGCTTTCTCAGGGATTTAAGGGGTGCCTCATACTCCCCTGCATGGTCACAATCTGTCCCTAAATTAGTCAAGCTTGTGTCCAAAAATTATTTGTTTTGCTTTGTTTTGTGGAGACCACAGAGATTAGTCTGGGGTGATGGGGTATACTGTATATACTCTACTTGAATTCAGGGTAGCATTTGACACAGTCCTGCACAACAGGCTAATCCACCAAATCAGCAAATTCAGCATAGAAGGCACCAGCCCTGTATGGATACGGAATAGGTTAGATGAAGGTGTCGGGAGGTCTCATATTTTTCATAGAATGGACCACACCTTGATAGAGAGAATGCCTCATGGACTCCTCCCCCCCTCCTTCACCTTTACTTATCAGCCCTGTGTCAAGTTCATCAATCACTTACATGGAAAAGTCATATTAAGAAAATATTTTAACTGCCTTTTTAATGTGATTTTGCAGCAGGAAACAAGGAGGAAAGCCAGTTCTCTGCAGATCACCATAAAGTGCCTCTCAGACCACAGGGAATGTGCCACTGGGTTAGATGATCAAGGTCAGTTTCCCCTGATGGAAGATGATGATGAGTGGAGTCCCTCAGAAAGTGGCACGGGGCCTGCTGGTTTCATTCCCAAGTATAAAGGACTCAGAGGAAGGTTTCACTAGTAGGGACTCCAGGCTTGTGGATGACACTAGATTGGCCAACAACTAGAGTAGAAGTAAGGAACCAAACACAGAAAGACCTGGATAGGTGGGCACTATTAGGGGACTATCTGTGAAATAATGAGATTGGTGGTCAGGAGTAGTCAGATGGGATGCACATTAAACATACTGGTTCTGCGGTACACATCTCAAGGATGGAGAACCATGAAGCAAAATGACTGGTTGAGGGCAACAAGGCACAGAGGGCACCAGAAAGTTTGAGTGGCCAGAACCACCCTTGAAGAGTCTGTTAGTCTGCAGCTAGGGAGCACGTGGTGACACCATCCTTCCGAAAGGAAACCCTGAGGCACAGCCCAGAAAAGGGCTACAGGAGTGTGGCAAAGAGGGAGGGATGGCTCAGGGGACTGGGAATATCAACTGGAGCTTTTCCCATCTGGCCCCTGGGAAATTGTGGTGGTGCCCCAGAACTGCTGCTCCTATGCTGGCCACAGGACAAACTAACTACATCCGCATGGGTCAGGCCCCTGTGGTACCAGAGAGCGGGGCGGAGGGGCGGGACATGGAGACTGAAGAGGGGTCTGGGTGCCCCTGATCCACCACTTCCGGGGGTGCCAGATGCTCCTGATTCCCTCACCACTGGGATGGGGCTGGGTCCCCCTGATCCCCGCTGAAGGGCGTTGGAGGCGGGGAGGCCCTGGGCTACATTGGAGCCGCCCCCAGCGCCCTTTCCCCGCCCCCCGCGTTGCCTGCCTCCTGCCCCGGCCGGTGCTCGCCCGGAGTCCGGGGAGCCGCGGTGCGATGTGCAGGGCGCAGGGGGACGCCGTGGCCGGGCGGCGCTGGTGCCGGCTGCCCGGGACCCTGCTGCTGCTGCTGGCCTACGTGGGCTACCTGCTGCTGGGCAGCACGGCGTTCTGGGCGCTGGAGGGGCCCGCCGAGCGCCACTCGGCGCAGCAGCTGCTGCAGGACAAGTGGGAGCTGCTGGGCAATTACACGTGCCTGAAGGGGCCGGCCCTGGAGCGCCTCATCCAGGTAGGGGGCTGGGGACTCCCCCGGGAGGCGGGGGCAGAGGGTCTGGCGATCCCCTCCCAAGGGGAGGTGGCTGTGCGCTTCCCCCTGAAGGGGCAAGTAGCCCTAGCCCCTGGGTGGGCACGTGGTCCCTGAGGAGTAGGGGGCAGCTGGGTGAGATGTTGAGTGAGTGGTGCCCCTTCCCTGGGGGAGCTCCAGCAGGAGCGGTACCAATGCATGGCTGGCACACACCATATACAGCTGGCATTCTGGGGGCTTTGGGACTCTCTCTGCTTGAAGAGATCAGCGTGTCCATCCCTTGGCCGGCAGGCGCCTGTTTCGAATGCAGACTCTTCCCTCAGATATCTTCTTATCAATCGGGCTTTCTTGGAAAGCGGCTTCTTGAAGGTTTCTTTCTGTGTCCTGTTTTCCTTAGCCTCCTGCCGCCTGTTTGGCTTCGCTGAGCAATTAGCCCTTAAAGTAGGGGTAGTCAATTATTTTTGGTCAAGGTCCAAATTTCTTGCTCAAGGTGTAGTCAAGGTCCAGACTCCAGTGAAACGTGTTTCACACCTCAGTAACAATAATGATCATAAGTAAATGAAAAGATTTCGGGGTCTATTAGAAAGCATCTGTGGGTCAAATCCAGATGGCCAGTCTGCCTATTGACTATCCCTGCTGCAGGGCCTGGCAGAGGGCAGTTTTGTTTAGCCATGTACTTGACTCTGTGGGACTAAACGGATGTGAATCACACCTTCTGTTTTAATGTGTACCTTTCACCTGCTTCCATCTGCTTACCAATGTGTAACCCCCACACCTCACCTGGGAGCTTGTCCCTACCTGTGTTACAGATAGCGCTGGATTCCTGCGATGGATGGTGTGTCCTTAGGGAGCCCCATTGGTTTCAGTCGCGTTCCACATGCTATCAGCTGGACCCTAGATTTGTAAATCTGCACATAAATTAGGCAGACCTCTCCAGTGCTAGTAATATCCTGTGTATTCCCCAAATCATCAAGGCAACAGTAGTCCATTTTATACCAGTACAGAGTCTGTCGTATTTAAAAGTCATTTTATGTCTCTTAAAATGTAGCCATTTCATCCCTCCTTTTCTTAGATTGGTGTGTCATTTTACTTAATTTTGCTCTCCCTTTTCCCCCCCCCCCCCATTTGCTTCTGACTGCTGAAAATATTGTTATTAATAAAGTAGAGGTTATGACATTTCCAGTGACACTTTTAGGAGCAATCTTTGAACTGTGGGGCTGCCCCAATCTTTAACATTTATTTTCCCCAGTACATTTAAATTTAGCCATTCTGTCCCGGTAATTTTTCTGCAGTTGTTTTTAACGTGTCTGTTCTCCAGGTGTCTCTGGCCGTATTTTCTTTATTATGATGATTCCTAAATATCTTTCTCCTCTCATTTATCCTGAGTAAACTGTCAGTCTTTAAGTCTTGGTAGAATAGAGATAGTGGTAGAATTTTTCATTATAAGATCCTGGCCAGTTTTCTAAGGGTTAATTGCAGGTTGTATTGCTTCATTTTAGCAGTGAATCAGAATGCATTACAGCGTACATTATCTTACCAGTGATAACGTCGTATAATAATTAATACGGAAACTTCTTTGCAGAGAGTTTAATTGGCGTCAAGTATCACTTTTTTCCAATTTTCTATTCATGATTTGAAAGAACGAGTGTCAAACAACCCAGTACAAAAAACATGCTTGTAAATGATGCTGAGGATATTTCCATGACAACTCTGCAATGCCCAAATAGGGCAAATATATTCTTGCTGAAACCCCTAGGAGCCACACATGTACAAAAGAGATGGGCAAAACAGGGGCAGTTTTGGTTTTGCAGAACCTCTGCATCAGGCAGGTATTGGTTTGGAAAACCCAAAATGTAACCCAGGAGTGATGTGGATGTGAGGCCCACTTGACCTAAACGTCTCTGGTTCAGGAGGGTGCGAGAGACTGGATAAGTGGTTCTTGTTTGGGCCCATCTCTGTTTCAGATAGGTGACTTGGGTTTTGCCAAACCAAATGCTCATGGTGGTTTGGTTGGTAGTGCCGTCCTACCTGACCCCAGTGGGGCGTGGGTAAATCTTTGCATTTTTGTTTCATCTGTGCAAAAAAACCCACCATCACAACTGAGTTTTGTTAAGAGTCTTAGCAGAGATTGTGAAGATTGACATGGAAAAGGTAGCTGATAGGGAGGGGGCTTTTCAACCTTACTGACTAAGATCTAACAATATCCAATGGCTGTAAGTTGAAGTTAGATAAATTCAACCTTGAAATGAGATGCAATTTCGTAGCAGGAAGAAGCAGCAACACTGGAACAGCTCATCGGGGAGGTGGTGGACTCACCATCGCTTGTAGTCTTTAAGGTGAGATCAGATAGCTTTCTGAGAGAAATTCTACAGCCAAGGGCAGCAGAGAGATGGGGGGAGGTTGGGGTAGTTGGTCATGATGGTCCCCTCTGGCCTAGGAGCTGTGAATCTCTGAATCCAACTGTTCATCCCTCTCTCCATGTGCCATGGAGAGAACAGGAAGCTCTACATTGCCCTTAACATGCTCATAACACTTGCAGCTCTGCATTAAGACAATGACCATAACCAAACTTCATGCTTCAGGGTTTCAGCCAGTCACCTGCAGGGGTCCGTAAGGAATTTCACAATGCCTGACCCCTATTCACAATTGGACAGATGTATTCTTGGCAGGGATAGAGGAGTGTGTCACCTTCCTCTGAGGCATCAGGGATTGGCCACTGCTGTACACAGGACACCAGATGGAGTGGACAAGTGCACTGAGGTGATGCAGAGAATCTGCTTTCTCAGATACTTGGCTAGTGTCGAGTCTTGCTCACGTGACCAGGGTCAAACTGATTGCCAGATTTGGGTCAGGAAAGAATTTTCCCTCAAATGAGACTGGCAGAGACCTTGGGGTTTTTCCTCTTTCCTCTACAGTGTGCAGCACGGATCGTCTAGGATCATCTTGGCATATCTCATGTAATCAATTACATTGGCCTCTATGCCTGTGGCACACAACAGTTTATTCTCTTGAGGATTTGAAATATTTTAGTCTAATCCAAGGTATTGGCCTCAATACAGGGTTAATTGGGTGAAATTTAATAGCCTGTGATATACAGGAGGTCAGACTAGATGATCTAATAGTCCCTTCTGGCCTTAAATGCTGTGAAACACTATTATGCTGATTGTCCCATTCTCTCACCCCCAGAAGTGATAGACTGTAAGCTCATTGGGGCAGGGACTGTCTTTTTATTATATGCAGTACAGTGAGTAGCACAAGGGGGCCCTGATACCTACTCTGGCCCCTAGGCACTACCATAATAGAATGAATAATATCATCCACATTGTGTGCTAACTCTACAAACAACATAGTGTGAAATTTGAGTTGAGCTAATTAGCCAGAGGAAGTGGGAAATAAAGCTGATGAGTCCAGTTTTGCATTTCACAGCATATGCCCAAGTTCAAAGTCTCACTTTTATCCTTGAGAGAACAAGCAACATCTGACAGATGTCAGTCCCTTTGCTCAAGACTGGAAGGCGCTCCAGTACTACGGTGATGAATGCAGTGTAGATAAGCAGCTATATAGAAGAGAAGAATTGCTACATCCCACAATGGGTGCTGGGCGCTTTACAGAATAATACAAAGGCATGGCCTTTGCTCTGAGGAGCTTACAATGCAATTTTTAGATGAAGGAGAGTAACAAACAGTAATGGGGGATGGGAGAAGAAGGACAAAGTTTACAGTTAAAGGGATCAGTGATAAGCTAGTCACAGTGCCACCGAGAACCAAAAGGCCTTTCCGGTGTGTTTTTACTGATTTGTTTTACCATATGCAGTGATAATGGGAGACCCAGGTTCTATTCTGAGCTCTGACTTCTCACTGTTCGCTGTGGTGCTGAAGGTAGTTTGGGAGCCAGCTCCGTCCTCCCTGACCAGAGATTGGCTGCAACATACAGTGAAGGACCTTACTGTATGGGCTACAGTGGACCTAGATGGGGAAGGAAGTTAAAGGGTTTTTTTCTTTCTCTTGTTATTAAATTAGAAGGTTCTTGTGCCGGCCGGACTTCCTGCTACATGAAACCCTGGCCTGATCTTGAATAGCCCTATATATTTTTTGTTTAATAGGTTTTCATGATGAGTTTAATGAAAAACCCAAACAAATCACACAAGAGCCCCCTTCTCTTCCAGTTCCTGTTCCAATTTCCTTTGTGGCATTGCTTGGATACTGTGTGTGGTACACGCACACAAAAAACAAACAAATAAAATGACCTGTTCCCTCAGTCATCTGTTCACCCACTGGTTACCTGGCAAAGTCGTGATTGGTCCTATCTCACCATCATGTTGGTATTCTAGACACATAATTTGATTACTTGCAAATTAGGAAAGAGCTGGACACAGTGGTTATGAAAAAGCAAAAGCAGTGGCTGGGCTTCTTAATTACTTTGACATATTTCACAGTCTGTGAAGTTCTCTAGCATTGTTTATATACAAAGCTTTTTGATTAGGGTTACCGCCAAACATTATGATTAATCGCATTTATTACGGTAGAGTCCTGGGACTGACAGCGGGTGGAGTCTCGTTTTGCTACACACTGTACAAACATATCATTTCATATTATTTTTCATCCTGTTTATTATGGTTGTGCCTTGTAACTGACCAAGATTGGGGCTCTGTTGTGATAGGCCAGGGGTAGGCAACCTATGGCACACGTGCCAAAGGCGGCATGCGAGCTGATTTTCAGTGGCACTCACACTGCCCGGGTCCCGGCCACTGGTCCGGGGGGCTCTGCATTGTAATTTAATTTTAAATGAAGCTCCTTAAACATTTTAAAAACCTTATTTACTTTACATACAACGATAGTTTAGTTATATATTATAGACTTATAGAAAGAGACCTTCTAAAAACGTTAAAATGTATTACTGGCACGCAAAACCTTACATTAGAGTGAATAAATGAAGACTCGGCACCCCACTTCTGAAAGGTTGCTGACCCCCACGCTAGGCACTGTACAAACACAGTAGTAGACAGTCCGGTTCTGATGAGCTTAGTCTAAACAGACAAGGCAGACACAGGGTGGGGGGGAAAGGTAACATACAACAGAGTGAGCAATGCAATGTGGTGGTTGCAAATTTCATGTTAGTTCAGTGATTTTTTTTTTATTTTGTTATGTAAATCGTTCAGTGGAATGATGGGAGGAGCTAGATGGAAGGACAAAGGAAGGGAGGGGCAGGAAGGGTTGGAGCAAACAGTCAAAGCACATGGGCAAGAACGTTCAGAAGCAGTCTGATGGCAACCGTTTAGTTTCATAAATTAGGTAGTGTTCATAAAAGGTGTTGGATTGACAGCCCTCGAGGCCAAAGTTTATTACATATCCCCAGAACAGGTACAGCTTGGACAACAGCAGAGCAGGCTTTGTCCACATGCTACTCCCTTCCGAAGTGTCTCTGCTGTACCCTGGAGAGACACCACCTCTCAGGGGGAGAAACCAGTGCAGTGTCCTTGGTCTCTTTAATCCTTGGCCATACTTCTGAGACTGTGAGCAAAGGTGCTGTGTGTGATGTGGACAGCTGGTCACAAGGAACTGGACTGAAAGCAGCAGCTCATGTTGCACAAACCACCAATCAGCCAATAGATAGTAACAACTCTGGTTGATGGGTTCAGACAGATGGCTTAGATGAGAAAGGCTCTATAATCAGGAGAGGATGGCTTAGGTGGCTAAGCCTGGTGTTACATAAACTATTATTTGCTTTCCAGTCCCCTTGATTGTTTTCATTCTGTTGAAAGTGTGTTCACCACTTTTTCCAATCCCATCAGGCTCCTTTTCTCCCTTCTTCTGCACTACATTTCTCAGCACAAGACAAGCACTGGTGCAATGAAGCCCACCCCTGCACCTCCCACAGTTGTCTATTTCTGATCTAGAGTTGTTCCATATGCACATCCAACTACCCACCACGCCAGTCACACACACATGAATCAGACATACGTTTTTAATGATTAAAGACTGGGACATCATAGCTAAGAGGAAGGTTTCTGTAGGAAGGGATCTAAACATCCCGAACTTCGAAGAAGCCTAGTTTTCTTTCCGGCTTTGAGAACACCTGAAACAAACCTTCTTTCATTTGTGGTACATAAGAAAATCTATCCCGCAGCGGCTGTTTGCCACGTAGGCTGGATGCATCGCTCTGCCTGAGCTGAACTGGTTCTCCAGCCTCTCTCACTTCCTTTGCTGTGATGTATGCCAGGATTGTGGACTCCGCTGCAGCTACAGTTGTTGAACTTCTTCAAAGACCCTGGAATATGTAATATACTTAGACTTCTGTCAGGCGTTTGACTTGGTACCACACAACATTTTGATTAAAAAACTAGAATGATATAAAATGAACACAGGGCACATCAAATGGATTTAAAACTGGCTAACTGATGGGTCTCAAAATATAATTGTCACTGAGTGGGTGTGTTTCAAGTGGGTTCCTGCAATGATCAGTTCTTAGTCCTACACTATTTAACATATTTATCAATGACCTGGAAGAAAACATAAAATAACTGATGAATTTTGCAGATGACACAAAAATTGTGGAGCGGTAAATAGTGAAGAGGCAGGTCACTAATACAGGCAGATCTGGAACATTTGGTGAACTGGGCGCAAGCAAACAATACGCATTTTAATATGGCTCAATGTAAATGTGTACACCTAGGAACAAAGAATGGAGGCCATAGTTACAGGATGGAGGACTCTGTCCTGGGAAGAAGTGACTCTGAAAAAGATTTGGGGGTTGTGGTGGATAATCAGCTGAACGTGAGCTCCCAGTGTGACACTGTGGTCAAAAGAATTAATATGATCTTTGGGTGAATAAACAGGGGAATCTTAAGTAGGAGTAGAGAGATTATTTTACCTCTGTATTTGGCACTGCTGGAATACTGTGTCCAGTTCTAGTGTCCACAATACAAGAAGGGTGTTGATAAATTGGAGAGGTTCAGAGAAGAACCTCAGGAATGATTAAAGAATTAGAAACCATTCAGTGATAGACTGAAGGTGCTCAATCTATTTAGCTTAACAAAAAGAAGGTTAAAGGGTGAGTGGATTACAGTCTATAACAGGAGTAGGCAAACTTTTTGGCCCGAGGGCCACATCTGGGTATGGAAATTGTATGGTGGGCCATGAAATTGGGGGTTGGGTGCAGGAGGGGGTGAGGGCTCCAGCTGGGGATGCAGGCTCTGTGGTGGGTCCAGAAATGAGGAGTTCAGTGTGCGGGAAGAGGCTCCAGGCTGGGTCATGGGGTTGGGGTGTGGGGGGAGGGGGAAGGGCTCCAGCTGGGGGTGCGGGCTCTGGGGATGAGGGTTTGGGGTGCAGCAGGGTGCTCCTGGCTGGGACCAAGGGGTTTGTTGGGCAGGAGGGGGATAAGGGCAGGGGGTTGGGGCATGGGAGGGGGTCGGGGTGCAGACTCCGGGCGGCGCTTACCTCAAGCAGCTCCCGGAAGCAGCGGCATGTCCTCACTCCGTCTCCTACGCAGTGGCACAGCCAGGCAGTTCTGCATGCTGCCCCATCCGCAGGCGCCGCCCCTGCAGCTCCCATTGGCCATGGTTCCCGGCCAATGGGAGCAGCAGGAGCGGTGCTTGGGGCGGGGGCAGCGTGCGGAGCCCCTTGGCTGCCCCTACATGTAGGAGCCGGTGTGGAGATATGCTGCTGCTGCTGCTTCCAGGAGCCGTGCGGAGCCACGGTACGAACGGAGCAGGGCAAGCCCCTGACCCCGCTCCCCAACTAGAGTGCTGGAGCGGGGCAAGCCCCAGACCCTGCTCCCTGGCGGGTGCTCGAGGGCCAGATTAAAATGTCTGAAAAGCCGGATGCAGCCCCCAGGCTGTAGTTTGCCCACCCCGGTCTATAAGTACCTACTCTTACTTATATGGGCTCTTCAGTCTAGCAGAGAAAGGTATAACATGATTTAATGGTTGGAAGTTGAAGCTAGACAAATTCAGACTGGAAATAAGGTGTAAATGTTTAACACTCAGAATAATTAACCATTGGACCAATTTACCAAGTGTTGTGGTGGATTCTCCATCTCTGGCAATTTTGAAAATCAAGACTGGATGTTTTTCTAAAAGATAGGATCTAGGAATTTTGTGGGGGAAGTTCTATGGCCTATGCTATACAGGAGATCAGACTAGATGATCACAATGGTCATTTCTGGCCTTAGAATTTATGATCTGAAATCCCAGCCATGGGGCCTGAAGCTTCCTTGTTTACAGCCTTGCTCCAATGTTGTAAATGTATAATTTCCTAGTGGGGTCACTAAGATAATTCCCATTTCTCCCCCTCCCTCATCTCTTTGCTCCACACCCCTCTCATGTCATACAATGTAGCCCTAATAACTTATTGCAGCTGTTTCCTGTATTTATTGGATTGGCCTGCCCAGTCCCTAGCATTGCAGCAGCGCCATGTTATTTGAAGCATGTTAATTACACAAACCATGATAGAGAAGGAGAAAATCAAAGAAGACGTAAATAAAATAAATACATCTTGCCTCGTTCCTTGAATCTCACCAGACTGGAGCACTGTGGATCTGTGAAAGGGAATTTGGAAAAGGCAGTCATAGACTTACAGTAGCTGGTGCAAGCACCACCTCTGCCCATTCCGCCAGTGCTTCCTTCTTAGTAACAAGCATCCCTTTCTTCTCTGGGCTGAGCCACAGCCATTTCACTTTCATTCAGATCCCTATCTTGGTCTGGCACTGGGAGAGTAATGAAGCTGTTCATTAAAAAGCTGATTAGTAGTGAGGATTATTTATACATTAATGAGAATACAGCCTAGTGCACCTGGAATTCTGCTCTGGTGGCCTCCTATACCTTTAAGAGAAGATATGGTGAAGTAAAAATGTGTGGGAACCTACCTACGAAGTCCCTCAGGGAGGACAAGGAGTTGTCTAGTACAGCCTTGTGGGACCTTTCTGAAAAAAAGGAGCGGACTCACTGTGGGCTACTCCTTCTGGCCCATAAGATCCCACGCATGAGTTACATTGTACCTTGTGGTCAGTGGTATTAAAAGCTGCTGATTACTCTAATTGAGTAAGCATGGAAACCGCTTATGCTGACGTCTAACTACAAGATCAGCCACCACAGATGATATTGCAGCCTGAGTTCTGCACTCAGATCTGAATCCAACTATGGGGATCAAATAAATCAGTGTAGCAAGCAGGGGTTGGCTCATCATCACTTTCTCAAGAACTTGTCCAACAAAAGGCAGGTCTGAGACAAGATGGAATTAATATCCCAAGATGGTTTATTGAGCAAGAGCCTTGTTTAGGTGTGGCTTCCCCGAACACCCTGGAAAAAGGCATTAATCCATGTCAAAATCTGGCCTACCATCTCTATATTGTCTCTAAGCAGCTGTGAAGGACATAGGTCCCTCTCACAGATGGTTGGTGGCAACTCCCCATCCCACTCTCAGAAAGCAAAACTGGAAGAAAACTTCTCTCCCTTCCTGTTTTCACACTGACACCATAAAAGTGATCAGCTCCAACCCGACCCAACTGTTCTGTTCTGAAAAATAAAAATAAAAAAATAAATATTGTTCCTTACAGCAGGGCGTATTCAGCTCTGTTCAGGCACAGGCACTCTGGGGTTACTCCCACCTATTAGACCTAGGAACCGTTCCACTGACCAGAGCAGATGGCCCCGGAGTCAGGGGGCTGCATGTTCTTCCAGGCTGTGTAAGCTCTGTTTGCAGTAGCAGCACTAACTGCCTTGGTGGAAGGTGAAAATGTTGTTTGTTGCAGCTGGGCCTGGCTCTATCCCAGTCTGGTGCAGAGAGGAGGTCTGGTGGGGGCAGGAATGAGAGCAAGCCCACCCCACACTCATCCCAGGCAGTGCGGCTCTGCTCCTGTCCTGCTGGGCTGGGCACAGGGGTTAGACAGTGAGCCCAGGCAGTGGTGGCTCTGTTCTGGTCCACAGTGCTGGCCTGGGCCTGGTTCGCTGCTCTGGCCCTCACTGCTAGGAGAAAGATTGAGGAGACCACGACAGCATCCCGTGGTGTGTGTCATGCTTCACCTGCGGAGCTAGGCATGTGCACAGGAGTAGCAGCTGGGCAGTTGGTGAGCTGATAGATGGGGTTGAGGGGGCAAGGCCCCCTTTAGGCTTAGCCCCCCACCACCTATGACTAATGGGTTAGGGTACCATGATTATACACAACTGGACAAGATCACATAATTCTCTATTAAGCCAGGTCTACCCTGGAAACCTTTGCAGGTGTAGTAACATTAATTAGGGCTGTGATTTGATTTTGGGGGTTTTTTGCAATATTTCTATCCAGTAAAAATCAGTTAACTATGAAACCTAGGGCCTGTGCACTATGAAAATTGGGGGGCCCCCCACCTTAGAGCCCAGAATGCCCCTCCCACCCCACCCCACACATACCCCACCCTATACACAGATCTTTGAATGCCCCTCCCACCACACATATACCCCAGCAACCCTCCACCAGCCCCCCCCCCCATGCATCCCAGCAGCCCTGACTCACATCCCGTTCACCAGCCCCCAGCACCTCAATTGCAGTGGCAATAGTAGCCCCCCAATATCCCCAACTCACCTCCACCATCCTGGCCCCCAACCCTACCATCCTCAACATTCCCCCCCACAGCCTCTACAACTCACCCCACCACCCCCAACATGCCACACTCACCCCCAACATCCTGCCTCCCAACCCCACTGGCTCCCAACATCCTCCACTGACCCCTAACCCCTCATCCCACAGCCCCCCAAAACTCCCCACTTACCCTATAGCCCATTGACCACTCATCCACAGCCCCTGGCCCACCACCTACAGGATCTTCCTGGCCACTCACTGGTGCCTGCTGGCACAGCGCTCCCCTCCCCTCCTAGGCTAGGGCAGCTCCTCCTATCTCGGCTGCGCAACCCTGCTTGCTCTCATCGCCCGCCCTGAACTCACAGGGCCCCGCACCACTCAGGTTAGGCACGGCCACCCCTCTGTCATGAGAGGGGCAGCTGGGCCAAACTTGATTAAGTAGCATTGCGACCTGCTGCATGAGGTTGCAGCCCTGTTCAGGTTTGTTTTTTGTTTTTTTTCCAGTGGATGGGCCCGCCACTGAGACAGGGACTCTGTGCAAGTGCACCAAGTGCACACTGGTTAATCCAGATCTGGTCAAAAGCCCTTGTGTGGACACAGTTCTACTGGCATAACCATGTTTTTTCGTTCAGGGAACTGGTTTAAACTATACCTGCAGGATCACTTTTTTTTTTGCCAGTATAACCAGTGTCTCCACTAGGAGGGTTTGCTGCTATAGCTACATCCGTATAGCCACACTGGCAAACATTTTCTAGTGTCGACTAGGTCTAATGTATGCTATTAAAGGTGTGGGAAAGTCAGTTAATCAGGTCTTGGTTTCTTTAGTGGTACTAATTTGAGGCAGCAGCTGTTTTCTACCCAATTTCTAATCCATCCCACATCTTCCCTGCTTTAGTCAGAATTCAAATACAGGGCCTCCTCCAGCCAAGAACTGGGGTTGAGTGCCAATAAATAACAGTGGTGTGACCTATAGAGCTTTTTTTGTTCTGAAACTAATTAACCTTTGTCTTCCTAATCTGAGAGGAGAGTGAACCTTGTCAATGTTATCTGATTGCTCCTGTTATCCTGTAAGAACTGTGCAATTGTACATATTAATCTTAAGAATTTCCAGTATATAGCAGAGAGAAACTCATTTAAACTTTAATCCCTTATCAGGAGGTCCTGTGCCTTTTGAAATGCCTCTCTCCCACACTGATAGTTGGGGAAAGAATGGGAGTTTCTGAGACCAGGTAAACAGTCACCATAATTTTGGTTTCCTGGACAAGTCTGTGTTTCCTGGACAAGCTGATTTCATGTGAATGTGTGAAAGCCAACCAAACAAACTGGGAAGTGAGATTCCCCCTCTCCGATCCAGTCCTTATACTCATTCTTTTTGCCTTTCCTGAGGACCCCTCTGAGACACACTCAGTTTTACAGGGAAAAACAACACTTCATGTTGAAATAGCACTGGCTAAAATGCCACGATCAGCAAGCACAGGATACTAAAACTGACCAGAGTTTGGGTATATCGAGGGACGTTACATGTCATCTTCCACAATACTTCCATCTCCCAACATGTGCTGGCGGATGATTGTCCTTTTCTGGAAATGTGGCCGAAAGATGGTGATGGTGTAGTCCAATGGAAGGGGTGCTGGCATGGGAGTTTGGAAGAACCAGGAGTAGGTCTCTTGTGACCGGCTGTGTGACCTCGGGAAAGTCATTTTTGCGCAGATCCTCAAAGGTATTTAGGTTCCTCAGCGGAAGTTAGTGAGAATCTCTGTCCCTCATTCCCCCACCTCTCCCCAGGGCTAGAGAAAAAGTGGATATGAATGAAGAAGAAACTACTCCGATTATCAGTTGTTCATACAAAGTGCTTTGTCCCTTTCTGTTACTGTTGAAGAGGGAAGTAGAAGCTCAGCTGCCTGATAAGGTCATGCTTGTAAGGAAGGCAGCATCTCAGCTTAGTCATACGCATGCACACACTCTGGTCTTGCCTTTCTGGATGCCTTTTTGAAAGATATGCTTTAGTCAAACACAAGTTACTGGGCTCGCTGCTGGGGTAACTGGGTGAAATTCTGTGCCCTGTGATGCACAGGAGGTCAGACCAGATGATCCAACTTCTTGCCTTAAACTCTATGAATTTATGAAAAAGGGAGATCATTATACTTACTCTCCTTTGTATCGCATTTAGAGGTCTACAGATGAAGAGCCCTAGGTGACAACTAAGTAATTCTGGCTTTGGGAGCAAACTTAAGGGCTCAGAGAGAGGGAAAACAGAATCTAAGGCCTGGTCTACACTACGAGTTTAGGTCGACTTTAGCAGCGTTAAATCGACTTAAGCCTGGACACGTTTACACTACGAAGCCCTTTCTGTCGACTTAAAGGGCCCTTTAAACCGGTTTCCTAACACCACCTCGACAAGGGGATTAGCGATAAAATCGACCTTAGGGGGTCGGAATTGGGCTAGTGTGGACGGAATTCGACATTACTGGCCTCCGGGAGCTATCCCACAGTGCTTCATTGTGACCGCTCTGGACAGCACTCTCATCTCAGATGCACTGGCCAGGTAGACAGGAAAAGCCCCGCGAACGTTTGAATTTCATTTCCTGTTTGCTCAGCGTGGAGAGCACAGGTGACCATGCAGAGCCCATCAGCACAGGTAACCGTGATGGAGTCCCAGTCCCAGTCCCAGGATCGCAGAAGAGCTCCAGCCTGGACCGAACGGGAGGTACAGGATCTGATCGCCATCTGGGGAGATGAAGCAGTGCTCGCCGAACTCCGAAACAGTAAAAGAAACGGCAAAACATTAGAAAAGATCTCCAAGGCCATGAAGGACAGAGGCCATAACAGGGACGCGCGGCAGTGCCGCGTGAAAATTAAGGAGCTAAGGCAAGCCTACCACAAAGTCAGAGACGCAAACGGAAGGTCCGGGGCAGAGCTGCAAACATGCCGCTACTACGCGGAGCTGCATGCCATTCTAGGGGGTGCAGCCACCACTAGCCCAAGCGTGTTCTATGAGTCCCTCTCTGCAAACGGGGAAGCGGGTTCGGCGGACGAGGAAGATGAGGATGGAGAGAACATAGATAGCTCACAGCAGCAAGGAAGCGGAGAAACCAGTTACCCCAACAGCCAGGATATGTTTGTCACCCTGGACCTGGAAACAGTAACCCCCGAACTGACCCAAGACCCTGAGGGCACACAGGGGACCTCTGGTGAGTGTACCTTTGTAAATATTACACATGGTTTAAAAACAAGCGTGTTTAATGATTAATGATTAATTTGCCCTGGCAATCGCGGCCAGTACAGCTACTGGAAAAGTCTGTTAACGTGTATGGGGATGGAGCGGAAATCCTCCAGGGACATCTCTAGAAAGCTCTCCTTCATGTAATCCCAAAGCCTTTGCAAAAGGTTTCTGGGGAGGGCTGCCTTATCCCGTCCGCCATGGTAGGACACTTTACCACGCCAGGCCAGTAGCACGTAGTCTGGAATCATTGCATAACAAAGCATGGCAGCGTATGGTCCCGGTGTTTGCTGGCATGCAGACAACATCCATTCCTTATCACTCTTTGTTATCCTCAGGAGAGTGATATCATTCACGGTCACCTGGTTAAAATGGGGCAATTTTATTAAGGGGACATTCAGAGGTGCCCCTTCCTGGTCTGCTGAACAGAAATATTCCCCGCTGTTAACCACGCGGTGGGGGGGAGGGTTGAAGTGACCATCCCAGAGAATTGGGTGTGAGGGGGAGGGGAGTTAGTTGGGTTTGTGCTGCATGTTAAACCTGAAATCGCAGCCCCTCCTTTTACATTGCAAACCCATTTTAAATGGCACGGGTGCTTGGTATGGGAAATGAGGGCAGAACTGTTTGAAACCATCCCCACATGTTAAGAAGGTTAAAAAAGCCCAAAGACTATATGTCTTACCATGGCTGCCTGCAAGCTGAAATCTGTGTCCTGGCACTGCGTGAGTGATCTCTCACACCAAACCAGGAGACTCTCAATATAAGAGGAAAAATGCGACCTTGTAACGAAAGCACATGTGCTGTGTGATGTTGTGAACAGCAAAATCTAACGTGAAAGAGTCTACCCATTGTTCTCTAAAATGTATCTTTTTTAACAACCTCTCCCTTCTCCACCAGCTGCAAATCTTACTCCTTCGCAGAGGCTAGTGAATATTCGAAGAAGGAAGCGAAGGACGCGTGACGAAATGTTTACTGAACTTCAGACTGCCTCCCACGCTGACAGAGCACAGCTGAATGCGTGGAGGCAGTCAATGACTGATTTTAAAAAAGCCCAATATGAGCGAGAGGAGAGGTGGCGTGCTGAAGAGGAGAAGTTGCGTGCTGAAACGCGGGCTGAAGAGGAGAGGTGGCGTCAACTTGTAATCAGAAAGCAAGAGTCGATGCTCCGGCTGCTGGAGCATCAAAGTGATATGCTCCTGCGTATGGTTGAGCTGCAGGAAAGGCAGCAGGAGCAGAGACCGCCGCTACAGCCCCTCTGTAACCAGCAGCCATCCTCCCCAAGTCCCATTGCCTCCTCACCCAGACGCCCAAGAACACGGTGGGGGGGCCTTCGGCCACCCACTCACTCCACCCTAGATGATTTCCATAGCAATAAGTTTTAAAGTTTTAAATTGGAGTGTGTCCTTTTCCTTCCCTCCTCCCCCACCCATCCCGGGCTACCTTTCCAATTATCCCCCTAGTTGTGTGCTGAATTAATAAAGAATGCATGAATGTGAAGCAACAATGACTTTATTGCCTCTGCAAGTGGTGCTCGAAGGGGGGAGGGTAGTAGGGGAGGGTGGGGTGGTTGGTTTGCAGGGAAGTAGAGTTAACAGGGTGGTGGGGGAGGGGCAGAGGGTTCATCAAGGAGCAACAAACAGAAGTTTCACTCCGTAGCCTGGCCAGTCACAAAACTGGTTTTCAACGCTTCTCTGATGCGCACCGCGCCCTGCTGTGCTCCTCTAACCGCCCTGGTGTCTGGCTGCGCGTAATCAGCGGCCAGGCGATTTGCCTCAACCTCCCACCCCGCCATAAATGTCTCCCCCTTACTTTCACATATATTGTGGAGCGCACAGCAAGTAGCAATAACAATGGGGAGATTCTTTTCGTTAAGGTCTGAGCGAGTCAGTAAGCTGCGCCAGCGCGCTTTTAAACGGCCAAATGCACATTCCACCACCATTCGGCACTTGCTCAGCCTGTAGTTGAACAGGTCCTGACTGCTGTCCAGGCTGCCTGTGTATGGCTTCATGAGCCATGGCATTAAGGGGTAGGCTGGGTCCCCAAGGATCACGATAGGCATTTCAACATCCCCAACTGTTATTTTCTGGTCTGGGAAGAAAGTCCCTTCCTCCAGCTTTCGAAACAGAAGAGACTGCCTGAAGACGCGAGCATCATGTACTCTTCCCGGCCAGCCCACGTTGATGTCGGTGAAACGTCCCTTGTGATCCACCAGGGCTTGCAGCAGCATTGAAAAGTACCCCTTGCGGTTTATGTAGTCGGTGGCTTGGTGCGCCGGTGCCAAGATAGGGATATGGGTTCCGTCTATCGCCCCACCACAGTTTGGGAATCCCATTGCAGCAAAGCCATCCACTATGGTCTGCACGTTTCCCAGAGTCACTACCCTTGATATCACCAGGTCTCTCATTGCCCTGGCAACTTGGATCACAGCAGCCCCCACAGTAGATTTGCCCACTCCAAATTGATTCCCGACTGACCGGTAGCTGTCTGGCGTTGCAAGCTTCCACAGGGCTATCGCCACTCGCTTCTCCACTGTGAGGGCTGCTCTCATCCTGGTATTCTGGCGCTTCAGGGCAGGGGAAAGCAAGTCACAAAGTTCCATGAAAGTGCCCTTACGCATGCGAAAGTTTCGCAGCCACTGGGCATCGTCCCAGACCTGCAACACGATGCGGTCCCACCACTCTGTGCTTGTTTCCCGGGCCCAGAATCGGCGGTCCACGGCATGAACCTGCCCCAGTAACACCAAGATTTCCACATTGCTGGGGCCTGTGCCTTGTGAGAGGTCCATGTCAATTTCCTCATCACTATCGTCGCCGCGCTGCAATCGCCTCCTCCTCAGCTGGTCCTGGTTTGGCTTTGGCATGTCCAGGAGGCTCTGCATGTTTTCCAGGACAATGCGCGTGGTGTTCATAGTGCTCAGAATTGCCGCGGTGATCTGAGCGGGCTCCATGATCCCAGTGCTGGCTATGGCGTCTGGTCTGAAAAAAAGCGCGAAAGTAGTATCTGACGGACCAGGGGAAGAAGGGAGGGAGGGAGAGAGGGAGGGAGGGGCGAGTGACACCGCGTACAGGTACAGGGAATTAAAATCAAGAAAGGTGGGTTTGCATCAGGGAGAAACACAAACAACTGTCACACAGAATGCCCCCCCCCCCAAAGATTGAACTCAAAAGCCTGGGTTTAGCAGGAGGGAGGGGGGAAGCAAATGAATGGAGAATAAATCTATTTTTTACATCTTAAGACGACGGTGCAGCATGACTGATAGCCCTTGGCATTTTCTGGGTGCTTGGCAGCAAATACTGGGCGCTTGGCAGTAAGCCTTCAGGTCTACTGCACAATATGATGCCCACTGCAGTATGACAACGATGGATACCAGTCGTAATATACTATCTTCTGCCCAAAAGGCAAGGGGTTGCTGCTGTGTAGCAATGTTGCCCCATCCTGCGAATAATACATCTGATAACCATCATCATCAAGGCAAGGGGGCTGGTGCAATGCAGCCCCACGGCTGCCAGCCCCATGTCTGCCAGCACCCAGATAGCCCTCGGCCTCTTCTGGGTGCTTAGCAGACAATATTGGGCACTTGGCAGAAAATAGCATACTACGACTGATAACCATCATTGTCTGCCCGGGTGCCCATGATCGACAGCCACTGCAGTACGATGACGACGGTTACCAGTCGTAATATACCATCTTCTACCAAAAGGCAAGGGGCTGGTGCAATGCAGCCCTACGGCTGCCAGCCCCACAGCTGCCAGCACCCAGATCGCCAATGAAGGCTATCAGTCATGCTGCACCGTCTACCGCCAAAAGGCAGTAAGCTGCTGCTGCTGTTTAGCAATGCAGTCCCACGTTTGCCGGCACCCGGAAGAGATATGGTGACGGTGAGCTGAGCTGAGCGGGCTCAATGCTTGGCGTGGTATGTTGTCTGCACAGGTAACCCAGGTAAAAAGGCGCGAATCTATTGTCTGCCGTTGCTGTGACGGCGGGGGAGGGGCCTGACGCAATGTACCCAGAACCCCTCGCGGCACTGCTTTGCATCATCCGGGCATTGCGATCTCAACCCATAATTCCAATGGGCGCCGGAGGCTCCGGGAACTGTGGGATAGGTACCATAGTGCAATGCGCCGGAAGTCGACGCTAGCCTCGGTACTGTGGACGCGGTCCGCCGACTTCATGCACTTAGAGCATTTTAGGTGGGGACACACACAATCGGCTGCATACAACCGGTTTCTATAAAACCGGCTTCTATAAATCCGACCTAATTCTGTAGTGTAGACATAGCCTAAGATGCAGTGTAAAGACTCTTTTTTTGTAGCTCTCAGCAATAGGAAGTTGTGGTGAAGCTGGAAACTGATGGTTGAGGTGCACACAAATGACAAGAGAGACTAAGGGGTGAGCTGTAGAATTGGCTGTTGCCGTGTGCTCAGAAATGATAACCTAGGCTGAAGTTAGCACTAAGAAATACGTAGGCTACGTCTACACTGCTCACCGCTGGTGGCAGTGTGTAGGGTATGTGTAGCTGCACGCAGCCATGAAAAGTAAGCTCCATCCACGCTGAAGTGTGTAGCTACACATGTCAGTGAAAGGCTCTGGCGGGGGGGGGAAGGCAGCAGGGAGAGCAATGTCCCCTGTTGCCCCCTCCACTACAGTCTTTCCCCACTGCCTCTCCGCACCCCCCCCGCCAAAGCCTTTCCCTGCTGCCGGAGTCTTTCCCTGCAGCGTGACGCTGCTGGAGCCTTTTGCTGCTACCAGAGCCTTTCCCCACAGCTGTAATCTTTCCCTGGGTTGGTTTATATATGCTTTGAGCCCAGGCTTGCTTGCCGTGCTGCAGGTATAGGTTAGAGTCCAGGTTTCACTTTAAGGTGGGCTCTGACCTGCCCACTTTGCAGTGAGGATGTAGCTAACACTGGGTAGTGGAACTCAGCTTTTGACAGTCCTCCTGTGTCATCCCACAGTTCCCCAGACCTGTATTTTACAGCCCTTCTAGCAACTCATTTCCCACTTGCCTCCTATGTACCAGATGCTACCTGCTGGTTTATATCCACCTGGTTGGTGTTTAACTCTTCATTCCATGCAGCCTGCTCTGTTTCTGCAATATGCAGTTCACCTCAGCCAGACAACCCTATAAGATGCCATCGCAGCAAGCTGCTTGCTGGACAGAGGACCCCACCAGGTTTCTGGTTAACCTCTGGTATGAGTGCAGAAAAGAACATGATTTTGGGAGATGCACCTGAAATCTGTGCTGTTATGATAACATCTTGAAGAGGCTGGGTGAGGTGGGGATCAAACATATGGCTGCACAGTGTTGGAAGTGTATTAAAATCCTAGAGAGGGCCTTCCTGCAATACAAAGGGTCTGGCAACTCTCTGACTGCTACAAGGATTTGGACCAGGTGCTCGCCCTCACCTGGTGTACAGAGCTCCCAGTTGTGCACGACAGGCTTTGAGCAGGGCTGGTATGATTTTTATACTGGAGGCAGAGAGGACCAGGATAGCACTGGAGAAGGCAAAGCACTGGAGGCGGAAGAGCAGGAACAGACCACGGTTCTGGAAGTAGGCCACATGAATGTGGGATGTCTTGGGACCATAGTCCGAAGACCTGTTTGGGGACTGACCCAACAAACAGCCTGGAGAGGAAGTGGCATTAGAGTAGGAGCCGGAGCCGCAGCTGAGTAAGTGGCTGCCGCCATCTTTGTTGTTATTATGGGGAGAAACTGCACCATGAATGGGAGGGATTTCTGGGTCATGGCCAATAAAATTATTTCTAGGAAGGATATTATGTGCTAGAGGCTGGCCTTAGCTTCAGCTGAGGGCAAAAGCCATGCCATTGTCCTGGCCCCCTTCCTCCACCCTAAGCCCCCAACCACCATGTGTGATCCAAGATGGAGCCCAAGTAGGGGGGAAACAATTAAACACGCAACTAGTGAGTCATTCTTACTAAATTTATGCTGATTATTTAAAATATATATCAAAGATGGAATTACAGGTTTAGCAAGCAGAAGTGCATATGTCAGCATATACGGCTCTTAGTAATTCTGTCACACCAGTAGATTGTTGTAGAATTATAGCAATACCAGCATTGCAGCATTGGCCCAGACATTTTGGATTATAAATCCCAGTGGCTGTATTAAGTTGAAAAAGTGCAGCAGTACTTGGCCTTCCGGTGCTTCCATTTGCAGCACACTTTCCAGGCCAGGGTGGTGGGAACAGTTCTGCTGTTAGCAGGCCTCTAAATCCTGATTCACCATCCTGTTAATGTTCACTTGAGTTTTCCCCCGCTCCTGGCCGGTGATGCTTGAGAATTTTTCATACAGGATAAACTCAAGACGATCAGTGAGATTCCCGGGTAGGACAAACTTCCAATGTCTGCCTCGATAGTTTATAAGCCCTCTCCACTCCTTTTCAGTCAGCAGGTGATATAAAATCTCCTTTGCAGAGATAGAGAGAATTCCACCACAAGCCTGGAGAAGTTTCTCTCTCTTCCATTCAGGGAACTCCAGCTGATTAACATCCTCTAAGGTTTCCCTAGCATGGATTAATGTTAAAAGCAATAGTAGTAGCAGGTCCCTTGTCACCCCCCCACAGACATACATACCAGGTCCAAAAATTTTTTCTTTTTTTTCTTTTCTTTTTAATGCATTAAATCTGGAATTCTTACCATAGTGTGTATGTGGGCTGGTAACCTGGCCTGCAGGAGCTTCTGAACTGACTGAGGTGTAGTGGTGAAATAAAATCATACCAAATAGATAAAAGTGTCAAACTGTTGTCTTGCCGTGACACAGAACATAAAAGGGGGAATTCTCCTCTTTCTTTCCATGAACAAAAAATATCTTCTTTCCTTAGCAGGACCTTCCACCTCTGCTGAACTGAGGCAGCCACCCAGGCTTCTTGGGGAGAGGACCCTGAACCAGCTTGGGAAAAGGCAAAGGCTCAAGGGAGACCCACTACATGAATGGTCTGGGTATACTTTTTCCTGCCAGGGTGTAGGGGGCTGGACTCTCGAGGTCCCTTCAGCCTTTCATTTCTATGATTCTATGAAATGCATCATGACTTTGGACGTGGGTCACACACCAGGCCAATCAGAGAGGGAAAGAGGAGCAGGATATGGAAAGGAAGAGGGAGAAAGCAGAAAAGGAGGAGAGAATGCTCACATACTCCCTCTGGCATGACTGGAGGATGAGGGAGCAGGACCAAGCACAGCAAAAGGAGATGGCTGAGCAGTCCCTGCTTGTCTAAGTGGGTAAAAGCCAGATCTCCTCAGCACTCTAGCATCATGCGCCTTGTGAGTGAATCCCACACTGGTGTTCATGAACTTGCTTTTGCAGTTGACCTACCCCAGCACAACGCTTGAGCGGTAGCCTTTGCAGTTGACACCTTCATGTGCTCCTTGTGGAGAGCAAACTATGGGCACATGAGTGCCATCGGTGGTCCAGTGCAGCATGCAAACCCCATTCTCTCAACACCAGCTGCTATTTCAGATGTCTAAGCCGTGTCCACTACTCACGGGGAAACTACGGCAAAAACCACCTCACAAACCTCATCGCCAACAGTTGACTTGCCAACCCCAAATGAGGTAGTCACCAGCCTGTTGCAGTTTCAGGTAGCCAGCATCTAGATGGCTATAGCAGCCTTGTTCTGGACTCCCTCAGCTGTATGTCCTGGCACTGTAGGATCAGGGGAAGCACCTCACACAATTCTATGAAGGTGGCCTTCCTCATGCAGGAGTTCTGAAGCTACTGGTGGTCCCCCCAGAACTGCATGATGATGTGATCCCACCACTCTGTTCTAGTTGTCCTACACCAGAATTGCTGGTCTACATATGGGAAATACATAGCAACTACTGCAGCATGTGTCTCTGCTCTGCCATGTCAGCATCCAGCATGTTTGAGCTCCAAGATCCACTGCCACCTTCTGAAGGTCAGAAACGGCTGCGGAAATGCCCTCCACCATCTCCCATACCCTCTATCTTTATCCTGCTGCGATAACAATTCAGCACCAAGCAGGAACAGCTCCTCCACCTGTGCTGGACGCCTGGCGTGGCACCGGCTGGAGGGCATGGAAGTGAAAAACGTGCAGAGCTGGAAGTGCCTCAGCTAAATGTGTCGGAAGGCTAAGAACACTTCCACATGGGGGACTAGGAAGGATAGACAAATTCTGCCGTAACACACTACATCAAAACAATTTCTTTAAAGATTCAAATTAGGGAGCCCTGGGATACTTCCCCGTCCGCCCCCTCAAAATCCCAGCACCAAACCCAGGTAACTACAGTGCCAGTGTGGATACAGCTACACAGGTATGGATTGTATGTGGCTCTGCAGTATGGACACTAACAGGTGGCTTGGCAAGCCCGGGAGCCTGGATCCAGGTACCCTCTGCAGTGTAGAGGTACTCTAAGAAGTGTGCCAGGCTGAAAGTCAGACTGGAGCAGTGAAGGTGACTGTGCTGGGACAGGAGGCCAGAATGCTGCTTTGTTTGGAAGCTTAAACAGTAAGAGACAGCGGGGGGCTGTTCTCATTAGTGATGATTGGCAAGAGAAATGGGGGCTGTACCCGCCAAGTATTCTTTAAGTGAGCGAGCACTGAGGAATACCCCAATCCCTCCAGTGGGCTGGAGTTAAAGGAGGTGATGCTGTGGACCGTGATGTGTGGAAGGAGGTACAAGACTGGGCAGTGACTGGTATCAGGAACTAAAGATTTGAAGTACAATGGCTTTGATGAGCCGACTGCAGGGAGCACCAGTGCTGCCAAGGGCACCAGTTCCCTTTGCAAATTTCTGGCTGCAAGGCTGAGCGAAATTGATGTAGTTCCTTTCCCAGGGTCACTCACCTCACAGGGCATGGCTTGTGCTGCTGGGCAACATGGTGTGTGTGAGGCCAGGAAGGCAATGGGACAGAAAGCAGCTTTTAGATAAAGCAATTTGACTGTGAAAGCCACACCTTCGCCTTCCTCATCCGAGAGAACCGGATTGGGACATCGCAGTAGGTTTTGTAAGAGTATGTAAAAGTGGAATTTGCATCACAGATGGTGCCGCGCAGAAACAGATGAGGCTAGATGGCGAGGAGAAAGCCAACTTCTAAATAAAGTTACATTTTGATACATCAGGGCATGGAAATCCAAAAGGTCCCACTGGATGAATCTTACAATAACCACTGTGCACGTCTACAGAGCTGTCTGTCTGAGGAGCTTAGAGTGACTTACAAACATTAACGCTCCCCTAGGAACTAGGGAAAGGTTCTTATCCTGCTGCTACAGGTGGGGAACATGAGGCACAGAGAAGTTAAATGACTTCCCTGGGCTCACATAGCAAGTCGCTCAGCGGAGACGGGAGCAGAATCTAGATCTGACTTTGTCTTTTAGTTTAACCACTAAGATTCTGCTTTCTCTTTGTACTTCCTCTTTTGATTGATATTGTCCTTTGACTTACATATGTGACCTTTCCAAGCTCTCAAAATATCAGGTCCAAGCACAGCAATTTCATGACTGAGTGTCTTTATTTCATGCAGTTTAATTGTAGCCGTGTCCGTGCCCAGGATATGAGAGAGGTAAGGTGGGTGAGGTAATATCTTCTATTGGGCCAACTTCTGTCGGTGAGAGAGAGAAGCTTTCAAAGAAGAGCTCTGCGTGGCTCAAAAGCTTGTCTTTCTTGTTAGGATATAGATATTTAGGCCTGTCTGCAAAGGCCTATACTTTAAGAATGTAGGTGTATTTGTATTACTAAGCTAGTTATAGAAGTATAAAAGAAAGACAGTGATTTTGATTCTGTCTGTGTAAGAGCCTTTTTTTACTGTGACAGTCTGGGCCTTGTTCTTAGGCTAAGGCCTTTGGCTAAGTAGCAGAGGCAGTCATAAACTGGGAAGTGTAAGGGCTGCTGAACGGTTGTAAATTAGTTAGGGGTGGTTAAAGATAATTTGGCACAACAGGGTTTAAAGTCAGAAGCAGAGTTAACAGACCAGCTTCAGAGACAGGAGCTGGGACTTGGGCTATGTCTTCACTGGGGGGGATCAATTTAAGATACGCAAATTCAGCTACGCGAATAGCGTAGCTGAATTCGACGTATCCGAGCCGACTTACCCCTCTGTGAGGACGGCGGCAAATCGACCGCCGTGGCTCCCCCGTCGACGGCGCTTACTCCTACCTGCGCTGGTGGAGTACGCGCGTTGATTCGGGGATCGATTGTCGCGTCCCGACGAGACGCGATAATTCGATCCCCGAGAGATCGATTTCTACCCGCCGATTCAGGCGGGTAGTGAAGACGTAGCCTGAGTCCTGGGGGAGTGGAGGGAAAAAAAAAGTTTCAAAGTAAAAAATGGCAGGATTTGCAAAAGGAGGTAACAACCCCCACTCTTCTCCCAGAGCCAGGATGAAAACCTGGGGGTAAGGGTTCCCAGTTGTTTCAACCCAGGGAGCCTTCTCTTGGCTCAGAGCTAACTATATCCTTTTCTTCTTTTCCTTCTTCTTTCTCTGTTTACTTAATTTGCTGCTGGTAGCCTGTACTTTAAACTAACCTAACAGGCTTAATTGGTTTCTTTCCATATCTTCCCCCTTCTGTCCCCCTGCCTTGCCACACTTTTGTTTTTCTAAAGTTTTAATGGAGGGTACTTTGAATACTTATGTAAAATGTTTTTGGTTTTGTTTTTAGTTTTGTTTTGTTTGGAACAAAGTATAATAAAGGTCTGCTGTATTCCACATAAAAAATTCACCCCCAATAAACATCAAATTGTTTGTACCTTTGGACTTTGGGTATTGTTGCTCTCTGTTCATGCGAGAAGGACCAGGGAAGTGAGAGGGTAAAGGAATAAGCCCCCTAACATCTCTCATCAACAGAAGTTGGTTCAATAAAAGATATTACCTCACCCACCTTGCCTCCGTATTTATTTCAAGTGTTCTACAAGTAACTTACCCTGCAGCGATTGGTGGTATTGACTGGGCCTGACTGATGTCCACAGTTTGAGTTCTTGGACCAGCCTTTGACTCTGAATAACTGGAGGTGGAACACTCATATATATTAGTTGATTTTAAAAGTGTCAGGTCTTGAAAAAGCTGTCTGAGAAATGCCTGTTCTAAGTGAGGGCAATAGGAATCCTTAGCCAAAGCTCTGGGCTTTTCTCCTTAAATCTGTAGAATGTCTGTGTGTGGATACTGGGTGAGGTTATTTCTAATTTCTGTTCTCCTTGTCCCTATGTTTTATATGCAGATACAATAAATCAATCTCATTAAATAGATATTGACTTATTACAATGAACTCTGGCTGCATCTGGATAGAAAACTTCCTATATCCTGATCTCTATCCTACAAGAATCCTACACATTGGCTACAAAGTAAGCATACCACTTTCTCCTGTAGTTTTAAGGGCAATCACAAACACCTGCCATTTGAATAATCAAATAGTCTATCAGAAACGTTTTGGATTTTCAAGTCTATCCCATGAATGGCACAGCAGGTTGGGTCTGGTACAACGGGGCATACCGAAGAGGCATGTCATCTGGAGGCTTCTGATAACAAGACACAACAGGGAAGTGGCTAACCCTGGGCCCTATGCTCAATGGTGCTGAGCACCTCCTGCAAGGGGGCTGAGTACCCTAAACTCCCAGGAGGCAGGAGCACTTGGCACCTTGCATGAGCAGGCCCAATGCTTACTTTTGAGTGGTGGATTTGGGTTAGAAACTCCCCTGCCCCAGAGATGAATGGAGAAAAGTCATGCTCCAGTGCAGATATTTTGGACTGTGTGTTTGCAGAATGGAAGGACAACATTATATCATTGTCCGTTCTGCTTGTTCTCATCATGTCCTGTCTGGGCTGTTTATTTCCTCTCCCTAAGTGAAGCACTTTCCATTTATTAGTGTTGAATTTCCCTTTGTTGCTTGCAGCCTTCTCTGCTCTCGTCTCGTCAGGGCTCTTTGCAGGTGATTCTGTCCCCCTGAGTGTTTACTGCTTTCAAAACTTGGTGTCATGTGCAATTTTGACGACAGCTGAACTTACACCAAAGTGAGGTTTAACAGAGAACAGGAACCAGGTGTGCAGCCTACAGAGAAGTTGTTAAATATTTTTTTTAGTTTAGTTGAGCAAAAATAGCCGCTGGAAACCCTAAGAGTTCTGGGCTAGGCTGATACTAGGAGGAAACTTCACAGCTTGAAGAGTGACTATGATGCTCCTCTGGTGGACTCAGGGCTGTGAGGCATCTCACCACCACCTGCCCTTAGCATGAAGCAGTTTTGCCTGATGCCTGCTGTAGCTCAGCTGTAGCAACAGCCTCAGGCCACCGACAAACACCTACCTGCAGGCCCCCGCAGACCTCGCCCTCTCTGTGCAGGCTAGTTACAGACAAATGGCAACCCCTGAGCCCCTCTGCCAGCCCCCCCCCCTTCGGTGGCATCTAGCCCCTGGCATAGCCACTTACAGAAATGACCAGGTAAGTTGTCCCCCAGAGGACAACACACACACACAAGCTTGCTTGAGTCAGCTCTCAGCTCCCTTTTAACAACACAATGCTGTCATTTATTTATAGTGACAACAAATAAGTTTATTAACAAAGATTATGATTTCAGGAGACTGAGCAAGGATAGTAAGAACAACTGGTTATATGTGAAACCGTCCTTTGTGTTTCCTCAGTGATGAATAAAGGGGAGTCCTCTTGCCTTCCTCTTGTCCAATAAACCTTTAAATTACACCCCCTTGCAGTGCACCCCAGGGAAAACTCTTCTCCCTACTTGCTTGTTCTCCTCTGTGCTGACCCCTAGGTTGATTTCGCATCATATTGATTTGGAATGCAGCTGTAGTTCCCATTGTGTTTGGCTTACAATGCTTAATTCACATGTCAGTTAGCTAGCTGGAC
Source organism: Terrapene triunguis (assembly GCF_002925995.2). Lineage (NCBI taxonomy): Eukaryota > Metazoa > Chordata > Testudines > Emydidae > Terrapene > Terrapene triunguis. The sequence goes on from NW_020664436.1 coordinate 4,049,266, forward strand.
AAACACTTCTGGTCTGAGAGAAAACCTCTCTCTGCTGGTGACTCAGACCTTGATACACTTGCAACATATAACACATAATTTTTAAACTATCATCTGTGCATGATCTTAATGACCAGTGTGTCACCAGCTTTCATTTGATATCTCACACAACTTTCTTTATAGATAAATACTATGACAGCCATGTGTTGGGCATAGTGAGTTTGTCAGACCTGTCAGGAATTGCTGACACAGAGTAGTGACCCTTTGGCCAGCTGGCACCAACGGGCCTCGTGGCACAGTGAGACAGAGGCTTCTCCATTGTTACAGAAGCATCAGCCACTTAGAACTCATAGCTCACAGATCATGGGGCAGGGGAGAGAGAATACTTGCTTTGGTGGTTGTGGTTCCTTAGTAGGCCGGTAATGGGGTGGACTAGGCCCAAAGGCTCCCTGCTGGAGGCCTCAGGGTTCTGCCACACCCATCCCAGGAAAGGAGCAGTGGAGAGGTCCTCCAAGCAGGCTAGAGTGGCTGCAGGGGAAGCAGCCAATCAGGGCCCAGGAGGGCCATATAAAAGGAGCTGCAGAACAGAGCAGTAGTTAGTTGTTGCATGGAGCAGAAGAAGAAAGGCATGTGTTTCTGTCTGGAAGAGTAGCAGGACTATAGACAGCTAAGCCTGCTGGCAGGGACCTGGGGAACAAGAGGCTCCTGGCTGGCTGCTAGGGACTGAGTAAGGACTGAGCCTGTGGAGGACTACAGAAAGATAGTGTCTCCAGGGAGGAAGCCTTCGGGATACAGCCCCATACCAGGGCTGGACTACTTAAAGACTAAAGCCCAAGGATGGCTAGAGAGAGAGACACCACCAGAGGCGTACCGCGATAGGCTCCTGTGGACTGTATACCCCGGAAGGGGTTTGTTCTGGCTAATGTGCAAACTGTGTGACTCAGCTGAATGGCTGAGTCACTGAAAACCCGCCTGAGAACCACTGAAAGGGGTCTACAGAATACAGATGTGCCCAATCAGAAGGGGACACTCGCGAGAGGTGGGTGCTAACCTCATTACAAGTCCATTACCAGTAATGCTTCTTATCCACACCTTCCTTAACTGCAGTTCAAGAGGCTGTACATCGGGCATATTAAAGATTAGAGCCTAGATCTCTTGCAGCCTGATAAACCCCAACATTGATACAGGGAAAGTTAATTCTTTCCCACTGTACCCTGTCTTCTCCATTTCTTCTCATAAGGCCAGAGCCTACCAACCTTACGCATGCTGAATAGTAATTTATTCTTTGAGCTGTCCATTAAAATTAATGGGACTACTCACAGAGTAAAGACTAATCTACACTTAAAATTTAGGTTGACATAGCTGTGGCACTCAGGGTTGTGCAAAATGCTATAGTTATGCCGACCTAACCCCTGGTGGATGGAAGAATGTTTCTGTTGGCCTAGCTACTACTGTTCAGGGAGGCGAATTCCTACAGTGACAGAACCCCCTCCGCCCCCCCAACACACACACACACACACTAGCTCTGACACTGTAGACAAAGAGCAGCTCCCAGATCAATGCAGTTTTTAGCTCTGAATTTACTGTTCGCCTTGTTTTCTTTTTTGCATTGCTCTCTCCTTAGACTGACAATGCAAATGACCAGCATGTAACCAATGTTTTATTTTCTCCCTAATGTCACTTTTTGGTGCTCGTTCAATGGCATCATGCTGAGCCATGTTTATTTGTCTAGGAGGAGGAGAGAAAAAGGAATCTTTTTGTCATTTAAAAAAGAATTCAGAAACATTTCTGTTGTTGTTAGGGAGGAAGACCTCATGGTTAAGGCACTGGACTGGGACTCGGGAGACCAGGGTATACGTCACAGCCCTGCTGCAGATTTCCTTTGTGGCCTTGGACAAGTCATATCCCATCTTTGTGCTTCAGTTTCCTCATTTGTAAAATGGGACACTAATACTTCCCTACACTCATTAAATCTGTTGGTAGGTACCTGGATCCTACAGTGCTGGTGGTCCCTGAAGTACCTCGATGGATTATTAGTTTAAAAGAGCTTATCTTTACAAAACCCAGATTTGGGGACAAATTCAAGCTGAAAGTGACTCCTTATTGTGAAGGATGAGAGCATTATCAGTAGCACAGTGACTGAGCAAAGCAGGGGCTTGTGTTACTAGATAGCTGCTCGGCTTTGCTCAGAGGTGATGGGTTTAGTGTACTCTTGATTTAGCTTTGCATTGCAGGATAAATCATCTCCCGGGGGTGCCAGGAGGATTAGTTAAGGTTGTAAAGTGGCTTATGTATGTACTAAGGATAGTGCTATTTTAAGATCAATTTTTCCACATCAGTAACTTTATTGGTATGACAAAGGGCACGCAGGTGTCAGCACAGTTAACTCATCGAGGGCCCAACTTGATGTAATTCTACTGACTTCAACGTAGTTACTCCAGATTTACTTATGTTGTAAGTGAGAGCAGAATCAGGCCCCAAGTCTCTGTGCATATGACCAGTTTAACAACAGTGATGGGGCAGCGTCTGTACATCCAGCGCATTGCTCCGTTTCTGATGTGACTGCCCTGTATTAGACTGGTCCTGCTATATAGTACATCTCCTTCTCGCAGTTATACAGAGCTTTTGTATACTGCCTGCATTCCTCCCAAGTGTGGGGAAGGGATCTGGTATGCATCATCCACATGTAAAGGCTTACTTATTGCTTCATGGATCCTGCACTATGCAGAACCATTTCAGGAGCTTTTGCTTTGGGGTTACATGGATTAACCCTTGTTGAATTCTTGTCTGGGAACCTCCTATCTTCCTGTTTCTCTCCCACACAGTCTAGGTAACTTGTGACCGATTTATGGAATGTGACTAGCCCTAAAATCCTTCCCCAGACCCTTTGTTCTGTAGGTTCCCTTGGCTTGCAGTCAGCATAGTTTCTGTTAGGCCTGGTCTACACTATAAACTTAGGTGACTCAGGGTGTGAAAAACCCACTTCTCTGCTATGCCATGGCTATGCTGACCTAACCCCTGCTGTAAATGCATCTAGGTCAATGGATACGCGTGTCTGTCGACCTAGCTACCATCACTCAGTGAGGTGGAGTTCCTACAGTAACAGGAAAACCAATTCCAGCACTGTCATCTGCATCTTCTTCATGGGATTACAATAGCAGGGTTACCACGCTGTAGCTATGCTGCTATCGCGCCCATAAGTGTAGGCATGGCCTATGGTACTATTCAATGTACCAGGAGAACCCAGCCCTTAGATTGCAAGCTCTTTGGGACGGGGACTGTCTCCTGCAGCTTTTACAGCACAGAGCCGGTTGTCAGGGCCGTAGCAACAAAGAACGTGGCCCACTCCGAACGGTGGCCCCCTCCGAACATATGTCCAGGCGGGGCCCCTTACAATGCAGAAACTGGAATGCGGTATTTATTTTGCCACTTTTAGGGGCCCCCTTCCTTGCGGGGCCTCCTCCGGTCGGAGGGTACGGAGGGCGCTCGCTACGCCTCTGCCGGTTGTCAGGGTTTACCAGAAGATAAACAGGTGATGGCCTTAGCCTCCCTGACCTCTCAGCCCTTGGATCTCCTAACCTCACACAGCTGACGATATCTAAGAGAGAAGCAGCAGGAGGAGTGTGGGTTATAATTTAAATTATCATCACACAGCACTGCAAAGGCCAATTACACAAAGAACAGCTCGAGTTGCCTCCTTGTGGGCTGATGGTCTCACCTGTATTCACTGCCATCTCTTTGCAGGGTATCATCAAGGCCTATAAGAGCGGCCTCACCCTCCAGGGAAACGCCACCAGTCTGGGGAGATGGGACTTTGTCGGCTCTTTCTTCTTCTCCATCTCTGCGATAACCACCATCGGTAGGAGAACTCTGCTGCTTGTTGTGGGTAACCTGGGTGGAACATGGATGGAATGGGAATGAATAATCACAGGAACACACCCTGCTCCCTCCCTGTGAGACACTGGCTTTCTCAGCCACCGGTGTTCAAATAGAAGCAAACTGCATGCAGATTCCAAGTCCATTTGTCTCTCATGAGCTTCTGCCTGACTCCCAAGCTGAGCTTTGTGGAGGGCCTGCTGATCTGCGTAGCAGTCAAGGACCCATCTGGTTTGGTATTGGTGAAGTGAGTTTGATCTCTAAGCCCTATACTGTGGAGTATCTGTGGGTGGAGTGAATGTGGGACTAATGAGGAAATGTGGGAAAATGAGGGGCTAGGGGAGCAGGGAATCAGGGAGAGATTTTTTTTTGGAGCCAGATTTTAACGAAACATTTTGGAGCTGGTGTGTAAAAATCATCGTGACTTCCTCTGCATTCCAATGATTGATTTATTTATATTGTGTTAGTGCCCAAAAGCTCCACTGAGGTCCGGGCCCCTTTGTGCTGGGTGCTGTACCAATACTTAGTAAAAGATGGTCTTTATCCTGAATTAATTAAGCCTAATTAAGGCAAGCTGCAACAAATGGATGCTCCACAGAAATGAAGGGAATGGAAGGAAGAGAATGGTAACACTGAAAAGCACATGGGGTACATGGATTCGTTCATTTATATAATATTCATAAATGCCCGTGGCCCCCTGTCTAGCCATTGTCTAGCCAGTGGCTCTGAAATCTTGTCCTTGGTGTATGTGCCAATATATTAATAGCCCTGACATGGGATTTAGAGTATCGGTCACTGGATGTCAAAGGAGTTGCCTAGGGGTCATTCTAGATTTCCAGCTTTACCTTGCATCTTTCAGCCCTCTTTGATCTTAAAGTCATTTTTCAGACCCAAATCTATCTGTCTACATGTCATGCAGACGGGGAATCGTTTTTACTGCTCTGCTTAGTACTGAAAATGCATTGCTATCAGAAATGCTGACCCTGGAAATCAGGAATTATAGCAGTAATAATATAATAGTTTGCTTTTCTACAAGCTGAGAAAAAGAAAAGACACCCACATGACTTTACTGGCTTCTTCCTGGACACTCTGGTTTCCTTTTCATGTGTTTTGAATCTGAGAAGGCTGAGAACCGCTGTATGCTCTTGTGTCTGAATAAACCACAGGATGGCGGTGTAGCCTCATTCTAGAATCTAGATGGAAAATTCTACAGGTGCTCAGTCATCCCAACCGAGCAGAGAAGTTTGGACACCCTAGGTGCTCTGAACTCTGACTTAAAACCAGACTACCTGCTCAGAGCACATTTGCCCAGGGCCGGCTCCAGGCACCAGGCACCCAAGCTGGTGCTTGGGGCGGCACCTGGAGGGGGGCGGCGGCACGGCGCTCCGGCCCCGGGGAGAGCGGGGCCACAGCAGGGCTCGCCGCCCTCCCCC
>NW_020664436.1:4054953-4063531 GCF_002925995.2 Terrapene triunguis
GCCTACTCCCGTAGTTCATTATACATCCTTTCCAAGCCAACCGGAGTGCCTCTGTTCCCCCAAAGCCATTTTAGCCTCACTGTGCTTAGCTACACTCCAGGCAAAACTAACTTGTCTTTTAAAAATGATTTCCTAGCAAGGACTTTTTTTGTAAAACAGGGTTTTAGACTCATGCCCTGGCTTCACTGAGGGGTACAACCATGCTAGCTGGAACTTTTTTATAATGACAGTCCCATGGGTAGACTCAGATTTCAGAGTGCTTTTTTGTTTTTTCACAATGAAGCCAGCGGCAGTGGGCACGCTATTGCAGGTCTCTGTCTTTTCCCTACCCCACACACATTTCTCAAGGCTGAGAGTGGTTTGGGTGGTACCTGAGGACTTGGGAGGTCTAGGTTCTTCAAGCTCTTGCTCTGCCGCATGCTGCCTCAGTTCACCATCTGTAAAATGGAGACAACCGCATTTCTCCACCTCACTGGGGCTTGTGAGGGTAAATGCATTAAAGATTGTGAGGTGCTCAGATGTTCTGACAATGTGGGAGGCATATTAGTACCGTAAGTAGATAGACCACGTCAGTGTAGTTCTTCTACTTACAAAACATGGGTGGACCACTGTTAAATAGAAACCAAAGCAGTTTGGCAGGTGAGCTTGGTATGTGCTAACAATTTAAAAAACAACAAAACAACCTTTAACATTTGTTTTAACTTGACTGACCAAAACCAGTTAGTTTAAACTGGCTCCTCTTAGGAGGCTAATGTCTTGTAACGTTACGTTCTGTTTGAAGCACAGAAATACCAGTCAAATCCAAATCTGCTGCCCATTCTCCTTTTATGAATGAGAGTAGAATGACAGAAGAGATGTCCCATCTAAAGCCTGGCTGGGGACTGAGGCCTGATGGTGTGGAGAAGCCCCAGGAGAATCAGGATGAATTTGGGGTGTCCTGCTGGTCATCATTAATCATGGAGAAGGTTTTATAATTATTTGTGTGGGGTTTTTTATTTAATGTCCTAATTCTGCTGTATTTTAAGTTTTTTGACTTAATAATGCAGAATTTTGGACTGAGCAGTGTCAGAGCGTTTCTCCTTTTATTAAAGGTACATTTGCATGGCCAATGTTATGATAATTGGGGGGCATAGAACTACTGGCATAGCTATGATTGCAGGAAAGCAAAGCAGGATGTGAATTAGGGTTCAGTAAGTTCCGTGTCAGCAGGCTCATGGGACTCGGGCTAAGGGGCTGGTTAATTGCAGTGTAGACATTTGGGCTCAGGCTAGAGCCCAGGCTCTAGGACCCTGTGAGGTGGGAGGGTCCCAGAGCTCGGGCTGCAGCCTGAGCCCAAACATCTATACTGCAGTTAAAGAACCCCTTAGCCAGAGCATTGCAAGCCTGGGTCACCTGGCATGGGCCAGCTGCAGGTGTCTAATACTTATTCCTGCCTTGAGTGCAGGGGACTGGACTAGATGACTTCTCGAGGTTCCTTCCAGTTCTGTGATTCTATGATTTCCACCATTTCTAATTGCAGTGTAGGTACCCATAGATTCCAAGGCCACAAGGGACCATTATGATCATTTAGTCTGACCTTCCGTATAACACAGGTCATAGAACTTCCCCAAAATAATTCCTAGATCCTGTCTTTTAGAAAAACATCCAGTCTTGAGTTAAAAAATTGCCAGTGATGGAGAATCCACCACAACCCTTGGTAAATTGGTCCGATAGTAAAAACTTTAACACTGAAAGTAATTATACCTTATTTCCAGTCTGAATTTGTCTAGTTTCAACTTCCAGCCATTGGATCATGTTACACCTCTCTCTGCTTGACTGAAGAGCCCATTATTAAATATTTTCCCCATGCAGACTGTAATCAAAAGTCACCACTTACCTTTCTCTTTGTTAAGCTAAATAGATCGAGCTCTTTGAATCTGTCACCATAAGGCAGGTTTCTAATCCTTTAATCATTCTCGTGGCTCTTCTCTGAACCCTTTCCAATTTATCAACATCCTTCTTGACTTGTGGACACACTATTCCAGCAGTGGTCATACCAATGCCCAGTACGGTGTAAATTAACCTCCATACTCCTACTTGAGATTCCCCTGTTTATGCATTCTAGGATTTCATGAGCTCTTTTGGCCACAGCATCACACTGGCACCTCATGTTCAGCTGATTATTCACCATTCCCAAAACCTTTTCAGCATCACTGCTCCCCAGGATAGAGTCCCCCATCCCGCTAGTATGGCCTGCATTCTTTATTCCCAGATGTATACATTTACATTTAGCCATATTACAATTCATATTGTTTGCTTGCACCCAGTTTCCCAAGCAATCCAGATTGCTCTGTAACAGTGACCTGTCCTCTTCATTATTTACCCATCCCCAAACTTTTGTGTCATCTGCAAATTTTATCAGTGATGATTTTTGTTTTCTTCCAGGTAATTGATAAAAATGTTAAGTAGCGTAGGGCCAAGAACCAATCTCACGTGAAACAGGTGGGTTTCCAGATTCCCCATTTCCAGTTACATTTTGAGACCTGTCAGTCAAAATTTCATGTGTTTTAAGTCAACCTTGTGATTGTTGAATGCTTGAGAATGGCAAGACTGTAAAAGTTACTCACACGAGTAGGGATGTGTGGGATCAAGCGCTTGATATTTAATTCTGTGAATCCTGTTGGTACTGTACATTTTATTATAGTAGTGCCCACTAGATGGTCGTATAGTGTCTAAAGGAAAAATACAGGTGGCTGGTCATAGAGCCCCTATGTTTGAGATAGGGTGACCAGATGTCCCAATTTTATAGGGACAGCAGGGCTGGCTCTATGCACCAGCAAAGCAAGCAGGTGCTTGGGGCGGCACATTTGCAGGGGCAGCATTCGGGCCATCCTTTTTTGGCGGGGGGCCTGCGGGTGCTCACGCAGGTAGACACTGTCCCAGCCCCCAAGCTGACGCTGAAGTCCAGGTGGAAGAGCCGCAGCGGTTGGCCAAAGCTGGCCCTGAGACTGGGGTCCAGCAGCAGCAGCACATCGTGCACGGGGGGTGCCCTGGGGCTGCTGTGGTTCGTGCCACCGGCCACGGCTGAGCCATCCCACGGTCTCCAACTTGTGGAGCACGGGACACTTGGGCTGGGGGCCGCCCCACGGGGCGCACAGAGCCGTCTGCAAGTGCCGCAGGGCAGCCACCCCCAAGCGCCGCAGCCGGGGCTGGGCGAAGCAGCCCGAGCCGCCCAGGGGCTGCGGCAGGGCGGCCAGGAGCAGCAGCGGGGCCATAGAGGGGACCGGTGTCCGGGGCGCTGCCGTGTGGGGCCCACGTCCAGCTCTCCGGGGCTCCGTTCCCCGCCGGCCGCTCCCTCTGAGGCTGCCCTGCCCCAGATCCTCAGCCCCCTGCTGGGGCGGTCCCCCCGGCTCTGCCCTCCCAATTCCTGGCCGGTCCTGGAGGCAGGAGTCCCAGCTGGAGGGACCCTGGGCTGAGGCGTGGCCCGGGAGCCCCGCTCCTTACCCCAACCCTGCCAGCGCCAGACCGGCTGGAGGTGAGGGGGGAGCGGGCGGAATCAGGGCCCCCCTGGGCGCCGGGAAGGAGTCGGGTGGATGCAGCCTCCGCCCCTGCTAGCATCATGAGCGGGATGCTGATGACCCGCACTGGGAGCGAGTTACTAGTGACCCAGGGCTGGGGCAGCAGGAGGGTGCAGGTGGGGGCGGAGAGCCCAGGGCTGGGGCAACAGGGGGGTGCGGGTGGGGGGGAGGGCACTGGTGGGGAGAAAGGGGGGGAACCCAGAGCTGGGGTGGCAGGGGGTGCGGGTGTGGGGGGGAAGAGCCCAGGACTGGGGCAGCAGGGGGGTGCAGGCGGGAGCCCAGGGCTGGGGTGGGGGGCAGCCAAAAACTTTTTTGCTTGGGGCGGCAAAAAACCTAGAGCCGGTCCTGAGGGACAGTCCCAATTTTGGGGTCTTTTTCTTATATATGCTTCTATTACCCCCGTCCTGATTTTTCACACTTGCTATCTGGTCACCCTAGTTGGAGAGCCCTGTCCATGTTTATGCAAGTTCTGGAGACATCAGAAGGTGTTACTAGGAAGGAAGCATGGACCCAGACCTCAAGGCGTAGCTAAGAATGAGATGGACTCTTCAAAGCATGTAAAGAGACAAGGTCCCTTCTCAAAGAACTTGCTGTCAGGCTCAAAGAAATGTAATGTACAGGGTGATGGTTCTGATGCAGGACCATGCTGGGACACAGTCATGGGAGATCAGTGCAGAAGGGTTTAGGAGTGGTTTGGAAGACGAGAGAGGATGTCCTCAGCATAGGCGGCAGTATGAAAGAAATCGTAGGTATGGAGTGAGGAGAAGTTGGATGGAATTTACCCTTCACATTCAGGGTGTTGCTAACTCCTCCTGCTTCTTCCTCCACAGCTTCTTCACACCTTGCTGCCCACACCCTTGTCCTTGCCTTGATGGTCTCCCACCTTGTAATCCTTCTGGCCTTCCCATCAGCTCCTGGCTCCCCTCCAGTCTGTGCAAAATGCCACTGCCAAATCCACTGCCCTCACCCACAGCTCTGTTCATTTCTCTTTCTCTCACACACACATACGTACATGTACATGTACACGTCCCTTCTCCGACTCTGCATCATCTTCAGCACCTACTTCAAACACCATGTCCCCTTGCTCAAAATTCTGCCAGCTCAGAACCCTCTGCTTCTCCTCCCTGTTGTCCAACAATCTCCTGTTCAGACCCTGCATGCCAGTATTATCAGTTCTTATGATATTTGGTGAGCTCCTTAAAGTCTCAGCTCCTGGAGTCACGGGATAATATGAGACTCAACTTTTGTTTAAGAAGACAAAGTAAGTTTCTAGCCCTTACAGCTGCTGAGAAAAGCTTGAAAGCATGATCCCTGAAGGCTCAAAGACCAGAAGGGAGATAAGAACCTCAATTTTTTCATGTTTAGAAACTTGTGTTTTTAGGCCAATCTTGTTATTTTTATGGGGCCTGACTCATGATTTTTGAATGCTTGTGGTTGGGAGTTTTGGCACTCTACCAGTTCCACCTCTCCCCTCATCCTTTAGTTCTTTTTGTGTACCTCTGGGCCTTTTCACCTGCTGTCCCTTACATCTGGAATGTCCTCCTTGATCTTCCACAGAGCTTCCATTTCCTTCAAATCCTTTTGCACACCTCCCCTCCCTTTCTCAAAACCCTCCCACGATAATTCTCTAGGTCCCTTTAAAAACCGTAGCAATAAATACATGATCATACAAAAAGGACTAATGCAGCAAACCTTATCCCCCAAACAGCTCTATAACCTGCTCTGTGTGATGCATCCTCCCTCTCATTCGTTACCCACACCTGCTCCCAGCATGGCCTCTCTTGCCATGATCAGTATAGACTGTCAGCTCTTCAGGGCAGGGACCTTGTACCTATATGGGCTATATACAAAAAATGAAGCAGGTTCGGAATGGGGAAGTGTGTTCAAGGTGAAGATGAGAAGCTTGAATTTGATGCAGAAGAAGCAAAGGAAGCCAGTGAAGGGATCTGAGGAGAGAGTGAATTTTGGGGTGTGTTTGTGCCAGCCTTTGTGGCACCTCTTGCTCACTTAATGCAGTGAGGGTACCATGTGCCACTGGATCCCAGATCCCTAGGACTCAGCGCTGTCTCAGGTAGGGGGGCACTTACCCAGAGCTTCCTTTACACTTTCTATTCACAAAGCTAAGCTGTGTCATGCATGAGTTTCAGTGAGACCATTTTAAACATAAGATGGACACAGTGAAAGTGCCCCTTGTCCATTCTCCCCACCCCCATCTCAGGCATGAGGGAAAAGCTGCAAATGTACATCAAAATAAATCCCTTCTGTCCTCCCTTGCTCCCCTCCCAGTGCTCATTGACGCAGATGCAAGAAGCGGGTTGCAGGAAGAGGACAGTCAGAGGTGGTATTTATGGCTCTGCCACAGACAGCCCGGTGGGACTGTCAAAGGCCAGCTCAGATCTGTGGAATCATGAAATTCCTGGCAGCTCTGGAACACTGTGCCAAGCAAGTGCTCTTCCGTGCTTGTCTATCTCTGTGTAACTGTCTTCCTGTGGCTTCCCAGCAGGTAGTGGAGTTCCCCGGTGAGCGGAAGTATTCCAGTTAGAGCTGGGCCTTTTTTTTTTTTTTTTTTTTAAAAAATTTTTTGGCCAAAAGAGGCTGATTTGGGTTAACTGAAACATAAGACCGTATGAACGGCTGTACTGGGTCAGACCAATGGTCCATCTAGCCCAGTATCCTGTCTTCCGAGAGCGGGCGGTGCCAGATGCTTGAGGGGGAATGAACAGAACAGGGCAATTTATCAAGTGATCCATCCCCTATTGTTCAGTCCTAGCTTCTGACAGTCAGAGGATTAGGGGCACCCAGAGCATGAGGTTACGTCCCTGACCATCTTGGCAAATAGCCATTGATGGACCTAGCTTGCATAAACTTATCTAATTCTTTTTTTAACCCAGTTATACATTTGGCCTTCACAACATCCGCTGGCACAGGTTAACTGTGCCTTGTGTGAAGAAATACTTCCTTTTGTTTGTTTTAAACCTGCTGCCTATTAATTTCATTTGGTGATCCCTGGTTCTTGCAGTATATGAAGGGGTAACTAACAATCTTTTTCACTTTCTCCACATCATTCATGATTTTAAAGACCTCTGTCATACTCTTCCTTCCCCCCTTAGACATCTCTTTTCTGAGCTGTCCAGTCCCAGTCTTTTTAATCTCTCCTCATATGGAAGGTGTTCCATACCCTTACTCATTTTTGTTGCCCTTCTTTGTACTTTTTTTCCAATTCTAATATATCTTTTTTGGGATGGGGGCAACCAAAACTGCATGCAGTATTCAAAGTGTGGGTGTACCATGGATTTATATAGTGGGATTGTGATATTTTCTGCCTTATCATCTATCCCTGGGGTTCTCAAACTGGGGGTCGGGACCCCTCAGGGGGTCATGCGGTTATTACATGGGGGGGTTGCAAGCTGTCAACCTCCACCCCAAACCCCGCTTTGCCTCCAGCATTTATAATGGTGTTAAATATATTAAAACGTGTTTTTAATTTATAAGGGGGGGGTCGCACTCAGAGACTTGCTATGTGAAGGGTCACCAGTAAAAAAGTTTGAGAGCCACTGATCTATCCCTTCCTAATGGTTCCTAATACTGTTAGCTTTTTTGATAGCCGCCGCACATTGAGGAGATGTTTTCAGAGAATTATCCACAATGACTCCAAGAACTCTTGCTTGAGTGGTACCTCCTAATGTAGACCCCCATCATTTTGTCTGTAGCTTTGGGATTATGTTTTCCATTGTGCATTACTTTACATTTATCAACATTGAATTTTATCTGCCAGTTTGTTGCCCAGTCACCCAGTTTTGTGAGATCCCTTTGTAACTCTTCACAGTCAGCTTTGGATTTAACTATCTTGAGTAATTTTGTGTCACCTGCAAACTTTGCCACCTCACTGTTTATCCCTTTTTTCATATCATATATTAATATGTTCAACAGCACTGTCACCAATACAGGTCCTTGGGGGCCCTGCTATTTACCTCTCTCCACTGTGAAAATTGACCATTTATTCCTACCCTTTTTTTCCTATCTTTTTTTAATCAATTACTGACCTATGAGAGGACCTTCCCTCTTATCCAATGAGTGCCTACTTTGCTTAACAACCTTGGTGAGGGACCTTGTCAAAGGCTTTCTGAAAGTCCAAGTGCACTATTTCCACTGGATCACCCTTGTCGATATGCCTGTTGACCCCCCTCAAAGAATTCTAATAGATTGTTGAGGCATGATTTCCTTTTACAAAAGCCATGTTGACTCTTCCCCCATATAACATGTTCGTCTGTCTGATAATTCTGTTCTTTACTATAGTTTCAACCAGTTTACCTGGTACTGAAGTTAGGCTCACTGGTCTGTAATTGCCAGGATCTCGTCTAGAGCATTTTTAAAAATTGGACTCACATTAGTGATCTGCCAGTCATCTGGTACAGAGGTGATTTAAGCAATAGGTTACATACCACAGTTAGTAGTTCTGCAATTTCATATTTGAGTCCCTTCATAACTCTTGGGTAAACACCATCTAGTTCTGGTGACTTATTACTGTTGCAAAAGCTCCTCTACTGACACCTCAATCTGGGACAGTTCCTCAGATTTGTCACCCAAAAAGAATGGCTTAAGTGTGGGAATCTCCCCCACATACTCTGCTGTGAAGATGGATGCAAAGATTTAATTCAGCTTCTCCACCACAGCCCAGTCTTCTTTGAGTGCTCCTTTAACACTTTGATTCTCCAGTGACCCTATTGATTGTTTGGCAGGTTTCTTGCTTCTGATCTACTTAAAAACAATTTGCTGTTAGTTTTTGTCTCTTTTGCTAGTTGCTCTTCAAATTCTTTTTTGGCCTGCCTAATTATACGTTTATGCTGCTTTTTATTTTCCTCAGTAGGATTTGATTTCCAATTTTTAAAAGATGTCTTTTTGTCTCTAACTGCCTCTTTTACTCTGTTTGGCCATGGTATCTTTTTTGTTGTTGTTGTTTGGCCCTCTGTGGTAGTTTTTTTTTTTTTTTTTTTTTTTTTTTTTTTTTTTTTTTTTTTTTT
>NW_020664436.1:4063631-4073422 GCF_002925995.2 Terrapene triunguis
TTTTTTTTTTTTTTTTTTTTTTTTTTAATTTGGGATATACATATAGTTTGAGCCTCTATTATGGTATTTTTAAAAAGTTTCCATGAACCTTGCAGGCATTTAACTCTTGTGACTTTTCCTTTTAATTTCCATTTAACTAGATTGCTTATTTTTGTGTAGTTTCCCGTTTTTGAAGCCAAATGCTAATGTGGTGGGCTTCTTTGGGGGGGTGTGTGTGTGTTACACACACGCGCGCGCGCACACACACACATACACACCTACCTCTCTATTACTGATTGATTCAGCTATATTCACTTCTTGGGCCAGATCCTGTGCTCCACTTAGGACTAAATCAGGAATTGCCTCTATCCTTCTGAGGTTCCAGGACTAGCTGCTCCATGAAGCTGTCATTAATGGTGTCTAGGAACTTTATCTCTGCATCCCATCCTGAGGTGGCATGTTCCCAGTCAATATGACAATAGTTGAAATCCCCCATTATTATTATTAGGTTTTCTGTTTTAGTAGCCTCTGTAATCTCCCTGAGCATTTCACAATGACTGTCACCATCCTGCTCATGTGGTATATTCCTGCTGCTATATTCTTATTATTCAAGCATGGAATTTCTATCCATAGATATTCTATGGTACTGTTTGATTCACTTAGATTTTTACCGAATATGACTCTATGCTTTCTTTCACATATAGTGCTGCTTCCCACCAGCGTGACCTACTCTGTCATTCCTATAGGCTTTGTACCCTGGAATTACCGTTTCCCATTGATTATCATCATTCCACCAAGTTTCTGTGATGCCTATTAGATCAATATGCTCATTTAATACCAGGCACTCAAGTTCCTCCATCTTAGTTTAGACTTCTGGTAGACTTCTGGCATTTGTATACAAGCACTTATAAAATTTGTCAATATTTAGTTGTCTGCCTTCATGTGATGTAACTGAACGGGACTGTTTCGTTTGACTGTTTCTCTTCAGCTCCTACTTGTACTTTATTAACGTCTATCCTCTTCTCCTTACTAGGATATAGAGTATCCCCTTTAATAAATCCTCCCCTAAGGAATGTGTGTGTCCAAACCATGTGCTCCCTGCACCTGTCAGCTTTCCCTGAGTTTAAAAAATCCAGTACAATCTTCTTAATTGTACATGTCAGCCGTCTGCCACTAGCTCCCTGGCCGACCTTGGTCAAGTCACTTCACTGCCTTTATTCCCCCACCAATTCCTATACAAGGGCGATAATCACGACTTTCCACCTTTGGCAAACACTTTGAGATCTACATGCTAACTGCTGCTCCTGTTACTGCAGACTTGGCTCAGATGGACACATGGCAAAAAGCCACACAGAAAGCTTGAAAAAACAGCAGGATTGACAGTGGGACAGAATTTCAAAGGCACAAAGGGGAGTTAGGCACCCAACTCCCCTAGGATTTTGGTGTTAGTTGGACAATTAACTGCCCTTTGAGCCTTTGAAAACTGGCCCCATTGTCTGTAAGGAGGCATGCAGGCTAGCCTGGGCACACTGATAACTTGTTAGGCGCCTGAGAGCTGCATCTAGACTACAAGAAACAGCCAACTGCAGCGCCCGTCATCTTCAGTGTGGAGGTGCCACTACCCTGACTGAGCGGGTGTGACAAGCTGGTGTGTGTAATGAAGATAAGGGGATCGCATAGCAATGCTCCTGGGGCCACACTTCAGTCTCCCCTTGTCAAAGAGCTCTCAGTGCTCAAGCATTTCTGAGGTCAATGGGGGAAGGGCACTCAGGAAAGTTAAGCGGAATGAACTGAAAATGTGAATGGAAAACAGATCAGTTAGATCCCATTAAACCTGTGTGTGGACACTCTCATTCTGAAACGAAGTGGCCTTAGACCACTTCAGTTTAATTCAGGGAATGAACTAAGGGTATGTCTACACTACGGGATTAATCCGAATTTTTATAATTCTAATTTTGGAAACAGATTGTATAAAATCGAATGTATGTGGCCACACTAAACACATTAATTCGGCAGTGTGCATCCATGTACCGGGGCTAGCGTCGATTTCCAGAGCGTTGCACTGTGGGTAGCTATCCCATAGCTATCCCATAGTTCCCGCAGTCTCCTCCACCCATTGGAATTCTGGGTTGAGATCCCAATGCCTGATGGGGCCAAAAACATTGTCGCGGGTGGTTCTGGGTACATCCTCCCCCCTCTCCAGGGAAGCAACAGCAGACAACCGTTTCGCGCCTTTTTCCTGGGTGAACAGTGCAGACGCCATACCACGGCAAGCATGGAGCCTGCTCAGCTCAAGACAGCAGTCATGAACATTGTAAACACCTCGCACGTTATCGTGCAGTTTATGCTGAACCAGAACCTGCAAAACCAGGCGGCGAGGAGTAGGCTACGGCAGCGCGGCGGCGAGAGTGATGAGGACATGGACATGGAATTCTATCAAACTGCAGGCCCCGGTGCTTTGGAGATCATGCTGTTAATGGGGCAGGTTATAGCCGTGGAATGCCGATTCTGGGCCCGGGAAACAAGCACAGACTGGTGGGACCGCATAGTGTTGCAGGTGTGGGACGATTCCCAGTGGCTGCGAAACTTTCGCATGCGTAAGGGCACTTTCATGGAACTTTGACTTTCTTTCCCCTGCCCTGAAGCGCCAGAATACCAAGATGAGAGCAGCCCTCACAGTTGAGAAGCGAGTGGCGATAGCCCTCTGGAAGCTTGCAACGCCAGACAGCTACCGGTCAGTCGGGAATTAATTTGGAGTGGGCAAATCTACTGTGGGGGCTGCTGTGATGCAAGTAGCCAGAGCAATCACTGAGCTGCTGCTATGAAAGGTAGTGACTGTGGGAAATGTGCAGGTCATAGTGGATGGCTTTGCTGCAATGGGATTCCCTAACTGTGGTGGGGCGATAGATGGAACCCATATCCCTATCTTGGCACCGGAGCACCAGGGTACCCAGTACATAATCCACAAGGGGTACTTTTCAATGGTGCTGCAAGCACCTGTGGATCACAAGGAACGTTTCACCAACATCAATGTGGGCTGGCCGGGAAGGGTTCATGACGCTCGCGTCTTCAGGAACACTAATCTGTTTAAACGGCTGCAGCAAGGGACTTACTTCCCGGACCAGAAAATAACCGTTGGGGATGTTGAAATGCCAATAGTTATTCTTGGGGACCCAGCCTACCCCTTAATGCCATGGCTCATGAAGCCATACACAGGCAGCCTGGACACGAGTCAGGAGCTGTTCAACTACAGGCTGATCAAGTGCAGAATGGTGGTAGAATGTGCATTTGGCCGTTTAAAAGGTCGCTGGCGCTCGTTACTGACTCGGTCAGACCTCAGCCAAACCAATATCCCCATTGTTATTGCTGCTTGCTGTGTGCTCCACAATCTCTGTGAGAATAAGGGGAGACCTTTATGGCGGGGTGGGAGGCTGAGGCAAATCGCCTGGCTGCTGATTATGCGCAGCCAGACACCAGGGCGATTAGAAGATCACACCAGGAAGCGCTGCGCATCAGAGAAGCTTTGAAAACCAGTTTCATGACTGGCCAGGCTACGGTGTGAAAGCTCTGTTTGTTGAAAACCCGCCCCCTTGATTGACTCATTCCCTGTAAGCAAACCACCCTCCCCCCTTAAATCACAGCTTGCTTTTAAAGGAAATAAAGTCACTATCGTTTAAAAATCATGTATTCTTTATTAATTTTGATTATAAACATAGGGAGAGAACCGACAAGGTAACCTGTGTGAGGTTTGGGAGGAGGATAGGAGGGAAGTAAAAGGCCACTGAAAAAATTCAATATAATGACAGCCTTTTGGTTGGGCTCTCCACTGGGGTGGAGTGGGAGGGTGCGCGTTCTTACACGTCTGGGTGAGGAGGATATGGAACATGGTGATGGGGGAGGGAGATTATACAGCGGCTGCAGCGGCAGTCTGTTATCCTGCTGCCGTTCCTGAAGCTCCACCAGACGCCGGAGCATGTCCGTTTGATCACGCAGCAGCCCCAGCGTTGCAGCCTGCCACCTCTCATCTCGAGCGTCCCTCATGACCTCACGTTCACTGGTATCTTTCCTGTATTTAGATACCATGTCCTTCCACTCATTCAAATGAGCTCTTTCATTGTGGGTGCATTCCATTATTTCCGAGAACATCTCGTCTCGCGTCCTCTTTCTCCGCCGCCTTATCTGAGATAGCCTTCGGGACGGAGGAGGGAGGGTTCAAAAATTTGCAGCTGCTGGAGGGATGAAAAAAAGGAGAGAAGTTTTTAAAATGATACATTTTACAGAACAATGCTTATACTCTTTCCTGTTGAACAACACTATTCACATTACATAGCACATGTGATTTCAGTACAAGGTCGCATTTTCCATCTTAATATTGAGTGCCTGTGGCTTTGGTGTTAGATCACAGACGCAGGTCCGGGCAACAGAATTCAGCTTGCATGCGGCCATGGTAAGCCATTGTCTTTCGGCTTCTGCGCCCTCCTTTCCCACATACCAAGCAAAGCCCGTTGACTGCTGCGGTTTTCCTGTTAACCTTCAGCATCAGAAACCAAACTAACCCCCCACTCCCCCCTCCCGCCATGAATTATCTGGGATGATCGCTGTACCCCTCCCCCCACCGTGTGGCTGGTATCAGGGAAGATCCCTGCTAGCCAAAGGCAAAAAGCTCAGTGCCAATTCCCCACCACCACCACCACCACGCTTGGCTAACTGCAGGGAAGGATTTCTTTTCAGCCACAGGCAAACAGCCCAGTAGGAACGGCCACCTCTGTCCCCTTAATTAAATTCCCATATTTCAACCAGGTTACCATGAGCGATATCACTCTCCTGAGGATTACACAGTGAGATAAAGAACGGATGTTGCTTGAATGCCAGCAAACACCAGGACCATACGCTGCCAGGCTTTGTCATGCAATGATACCAGATTACTTGCTACTAGCATGGCGTGGTCAAGTGTCCTACCATGGAGGACGGAATAAAGCTGCACTGCCCAGAAATCTTCTGCAAAGGCTTTTGGAGTACCTCCAGGAGAGCTTCATGGAGATGTCCCTGGAGGATTTCCGCTCCATCCCCAGACACGTTAACAGACTTTTCCAGTAGCTGTACTGGCCGCGAATGCATCCCAAGTCCTCAGGGCAAATTAATCATTTAAAAAACGCTTGCTTTTAAACCATGTTTTATATTTTAAAAGGTAAACTCACCTGAGGTCCCTTCCATGGGGTCATGGTCTTGGGTACTGGCTTGGGAGGGTACTTCAGTCAGGCTGAGAAAAAGATCCTGGCTGTTGGGGAGAACGGAGTGCTGTGTGCTCTCTGCAAGCTCGTCGTCGTCCTCCTCCTTCTCCTCTTCTCCGTCCGCAGAATCCTCAGGTGTGGCTGATGAGATTACCCCCCCTCGGAATCCACGGTCAGAGGTGGGGTAGTGGGGGCGGCCCCCCCTAGAACTGCATGCAGCTCGGCGTAGAAGCGGCATGTCCGCGGCTCTGACCCGGAGCGACCGTTTGCCTCCTGTGTTTTTTTGATAGGCTTGTCTGAGCTCCTTGACTTTCACGCGGCACTGATCTGAGTCCCTATTGTGGCCTCTCTCCATCATGCCCTTGGAGATTTTTTCAAAAGTTTTGGCATTTCGTCTTTTCGAACAAAGTTCTGCTAGCACTGAATCCTCTCCCCATATAGCGATCAGATCCAGTACCTCCCGTACGGTCCATGCTGGTGCTCTTTTTTGATTATCGGCCTGCATGGTTATCTGTGCTGATGAGCTCTCTGTGGTCACCTGTGCTCTCCTGTGCTGGACAAACAGGAAATGAAATTCAAATGTTCGCGGGGCTTTTCCTCTCTACCTGGCCAGTGCATCCAAGTTCAGATTGCTGTCCAGAGCGGTCACAATGGTGCACTGTGGGATAGCTCTCGGAGGCCAATACCATCGAATTGTGGCCACACTAACCCTAATTCGAAATGACAATATCGATTTTGGCGCTACTCCGCTCATCGGGGTGGAGTACAGAAATCGATTTTAAGAGCCCTTTATTTCAAAATAAATGGCTTCGTTGTGTGGACAGGTGCAGGGTTAATTCGATTTAACGCTGCTAAATTCGAATTAAACTCATAGTGTAGACCAGGCCTAAGTGAGTTAAGCTAAAGCCACTTCTGAATAAGAGCTTCCACATGGATTAAATCAATGAGTTTTAATATAGGCACTTTAACAGCACACCTTCGGTTCATTTGACTTACACAATGATACTCAGGAAAGCTAACACATGCCCTAAGTGAGATGACAGCATCAGGTTTGGGTGGCGCAAAGGCCCTATCTAGATTGCAGTTAGGTCTGGTTTTGGAGACAGTACAACCCCCATGTAGATGCACTGCTCTGGTGTAAGGCAGAGCTTGCACTAGTGCAACCTACTTACTGGGGTCAGTCCCAGTTTGCACTGGTGCAGTGTTCACCATAGCACTACCTGGCTGTGTTTACACTGGTACTAATTTGCCTAGTATAGCCAAGCCCAAAGGGAAAGGTGGGTCTGATCTCTGCGAACACTGAGATAGGTTCGGCCTCCTCTCGGGTTGCTCTGTTTCCCAAAGTGATCCTA
The DNA here is from genome assembly GCF_002925995.2 of Terrapene triunguis. Classification (NCBI taxonomy): domain Eukaryota; kingdom Metazoa; phylum Chordata; order Testudines; family Emydidae; genus Terrapene; species Terrapene triunguis. The sequence goes on from NW_020664436.1 coordinate 4,070,194, forward strand.
ACAATATAGTCCTTCCTACCTTTGCCAGCTTTTCCTCCCACACAGCACTAAGGCTGTGGAAAGCTTTAGTGCTGGAATGAGAAATCAGGGAGGAAAAAGAAGAGCTGCCCAAGCCAATACACAACCTTTGTTAATTTTAAACAGGGTAGGAGAGGAAACTCAGGGCTGGCTGGTTATATAGATATGCATTGGGTCAGCATGACTCCGGTTTGAGTTTCAGCTTTCCTGGCTAAACACCTCCCAGCTCTGTCTCCTCAGGACCAAAGGAACCTGTGAAATGCCCTGGGTCTAATGTCCAGGAGAGAATCTGGAAACAGTCAGAATTTGCAACATGCCCAGGAATAGACCCTACCATAGAAACACCCCACATGTTCTCTCATAGGTAGCCTACCCTGCCCAAACCATCTAGCACCCTCTTTTGTCACGTGCCTGGACCCCTTTAACTTCTTGCTCCCTTTGCTCTGTTCAGAGCTACAGCTTGTGCAAGGGACTCTATGGACAACTGCATTTAAAAAAATCTCTGCTTAAAGAACATTAAGGTTGCAAAGTCAAGCACCCAAACATTAGGAAATGCCTGTGCAACCTTAATGCAGCACTCATGGACGTGTGCATTGTGATAGTTGTTAATTAGATGATCACATACTTTTTTCTCCAAGACCCCTGCCTCCTGCAAGGGACCGAACTTTAGAGCTAGCCCTTTGAAGAGCTGTTCTTCACCTGAAATATCAGAAGGTGTTAAGTGCCGTGTATGTTAAAAGCTGGTCCTGACAAGTGATTCAGGGTCAACAGAGCAAAGGAAGGTGTGGGGGACCCTGGATATGGACTTGGGTTGCTAACCCAGGCTGAAGCAGTTGGCACCACATCTTCACTACTGCTGTTACCTGCAGGTGCTAGATTAAAGCAAGCATGGGTGTGCTTACCTGTGCTACATTCACATCTTCATTTGCTGCATAGACCTGTCCTCACACCTAAAACTACTCCCTAGAGGGGCATGTCCTCCAGATACTGAAGATCGGGGGCCGGGGGGGGGGGGGGGATGTTGGTTCTTTTGCAGGGGGATAAAGACTTTCAATGCAGTTTAGACTTCTAAGTGACAAGGCCCCTTTTGAAAATGGGACACAGGTTCATCAGCCACATGGGCACTTTTGAAAATGTTACTCTGTGTCACCCCGTCACTTAACTTAAAGGCATCCTGCAAAGAGAAACAAAAATTGCATGTAATTTTTATTCCTCTTTCTTATAATGTAAACGAAGCAAGAAGTGCACAAGCCTAATTGTTTGTTTCTGAGTCACGCTTCAAAAGAAGAGGCCAAAATTTATGTAGTGTCTCAAGACAAGCAATGTTTTATGGTCTAGATAGTCTTCTACTGGCAGTTGTCTAACAAATCCTATTCCCAATGCCACACTGACGTCAATAATACTCACTCCAGAACAAAGAAGTAAATATTCCTGTCAAATCCCTGGCTTGGGCAGTGGGTAAGGGGAGGAAATTCAGTGACTGGCAAATGGAAATGGAGGGGGGGGGGAAATTGGCAAGGAAAGACAAAGACATTTTATTTTCCAGCCTCTGAGAGGATGTTACAAACAATGGGGAGTAATAAAAATTATACATGGGGTGGGGGGGCTGGCATGGTCCCTTTAGAGCAGTGACCTCCCATTCCTAGGATAGAAGATAGAGGTCTAGAGCTGTGGGGGAGGAGGGCAGGCAGAGAGTGCATCAGAATTTACCCTGCTCTGTTCCTTTCCTGCCAGGCTATGGGAACCTGAGCCCCAGCACTGTGAGTGCTCAGATCTTCTGCATCTTCTTTGCCCTCTTTGGGATTCCTTTGAACCTCATCCTCCTGAACCGGATTGGGCACCTGATGCTGTCTGGGGTTCAGCGATGTGCCAAGCGCCTGGGGGAGAAGTTGCACTGGCAGGTAAGCAGTCTGGCCATAAGCGTCTGATCCACACATTAAGGTGGAGGGGTTGTCTGGTTGATGGGGGTGAATTACCCAATAAGGGAAGCAGTGATTACTCTGCATTAACCTTTGGTTTATAGGAGCCAAATCATCTGTACTGATATCACAAGGAGCTGTTAGTTAATTGATAGCTTTACTTACTGTTCTGATGAACAGCTTCCCCTATAGCAGGGGTGGGCAAACTTTTGGGCCTGAGAACCACATCTGGGTGGGGAAATGGCATGCAGGGCCATGAATGTAAGGCTGGGGCAGAGGGTTGGGGGTGTGGGAGGGGGGTGCGGTGTGCAGGAAGGGGCTCAGGGCAGGGGGATGAGGTGCAGGAGGGGTGTGGGAGGGGGCTCAGGGCAGGGGGTTGGGGTGCAGGGTGTGGCAGGGGGTTGGAGTGCGGGGAGGGGTGCGGGAGGAGGCTCAGGGCAGGGGGTTGGGGTGCAGAGTGCAGGAGGGGGCTCAGGGTAGGGGGTTGGGGTGCAGGAGGGGGCTCAGGGCAGGGGGTTGGGATGCAGGAGTGGTGTGGGGTGCAGGAGGAGGCTCAGGGCAGGGGGTTAGGGTGCAGGAGGGGTTCAGCATGTGCGATTCCAAATACAGTCTGATTCTCTCTGTCACAAGAGTTCCCTCCACTGTTTCTCTGTTCTATTGTTTACTAGCTAATCTCAAAGGAGCCATTCCTCCCTGACATGGACCCTATTGAATCCCTGACATGGAACTCAGAAATATACATTGCATACCCAGACGTTTTAAAATATACAACATGTATTTTCCTGGAGGTGGGAAAGAATTTCTGTCCGAGGCACATGCTACTAACACATTTCAACTTTAGGCTGTGCTATAAGACCCTGAAAACTGACTGATAGCAGAAGTGCTGATACTGCCTTCTCTACAGCAAAAGTTTTCCACTGGCAATCAAGGGACATCTGGTGATACACAGCAAACTGGTTTATCCTGGGTTGTCACTCCTTGTCTTCAGCTGCAATAAAAGAAGCTAGTAATACATTAAATACTTCCCTAATTCTAATATCCCATTACTATTATGGGAAGTAATAGTGGTAGTTGCCACAGATGTTGGGTGAAATCCTGATCCCACTGAAGACAATGGGGGGTTTGATATCAGTGGAGTCAGGATTTCACCCATGTGTGATCACAAATAGGATGGGAGGTGGTCCACATGCAGGGCCGGCTCCAGGCACCAGCTTAACAAGCAGGTGCTTGGGGCGGCCAAGGGAGAGGGCGGCACCTGCGGCAATTCGGGGGCGGCAGGTCCCTCACTCCCT
>NW_020664436.1:4073522-4084779 GCF_002925995.2 Terrapene triunguis
TTTTTTTTTTTTTTTTTTGCTTGGGGCGGCAGAAATGCTGGAGCCGGCCCTGTCCACAGGACTGTGACCATGAAGGGCAGTGTCCACAAGCTAATCTCTGTATTAACAACTGGTCTCTAAGAAGAGAATGTTTGCAGCTCCCTGCTCTGTAGCACTGTGAATGGTGCCATTGTCCTCCTATAAATAAAAGGAGAAAAATGCCCAAAGACAGGGGTCGGCAACCTTTGGGAAGTGGTGTGCCAAGTCATCATTTATTTACTGTAATTTAAGGTTTCGCGTGCCAGTAATACATTTTACATTTACAGGCGCCGGAACCCCGGCTGGCAGAGGCCAGCGGACGGAACCCCAGACCAGCAGTGGGGGCGGCAGACTGAGCTGCTCAGCCCGCTGCCGGTCTGGGGTTCCGTCCGCTGGCTCCTGCCAGGCGGGGTCCCAGCCACCGGCCCCGCTCAGCCTGCTGCCCGTCCGGGGTTCCGTTCATCCAGGCAGGCAGCGGACTGAGCGGGGCCGGCGGCCGGGACCCCAGCTGGCAGTAGAGTGCCACTAAAAATCAACTCGCCTGCGCCTTTGGCACGCGTGCTGCTGGTTGCCGACCCCTGCCCTAAGAGGTTCTAACTGAGACTTACGGGCAAAGGGCTTGTGATGTCCCTTTGCACAGGGTGAACTTTGCCTGGCCTGGACAAGACAAAAACCTTTGGTTTTGGCCCAGCCAACTCCGCTCATGCCATTGGATGCAGTGCCTGAGCTAGATCATCAATCTTGTCTTGACCGCACACGTGTCTATCAACTTCAGCGACGTGCTCAAGAAGTGCTGAGCCCTCTGTTTGCTGTCTGCTCTAATCTTCCAGCTTCATATCTGGTGGGTTTTTCTTTTCTGTTTGACTAGGAGGCAGCAACCATATTGACAAGGACCTGTGCGCTGGTGACTGGCTTGTTGCTGTTCCTCCTGCTACCCCCATTTCTGTTCTCTGTGATAGAAGGCTGGACCTATGAAGAAGGATTCTACTATTCCTTCGTTACCCTCAGCACAATAGGCTTTGGAGATTATGTGATTGGTAAGTAGCTGGGATTTCATCACTCTCACCTAATGGAAGCCAATAAACAGTGTGTGGCATACTGGAGACCCATTTGGCAGTTTTAACCCTTTAAAGATTCCCAGGACTGACAAATGCACTGTGGTAGGTGGCTGACTTGGAGGGGTCATAGAGAGCCAGGTCATGCATGGTGACTCATCTGTATGGCAAGAAGTGGAAAGCAATCTCTTCAAGTCCTTCTGCATCTAGCCACCCTGCGCCTTGTGAGACCAGAACTAGAGTCAGAGCATTATAGCCTTCATCGTGAGGTCTGATATTAAAATGTGCTGTAAGCAACATAAAACCTCGACACCTAGAGCATTTTGTCTCGTCCTGATCCTACTCTACAAACAGATTGTCACTACCTTCTCCTCTGTGAAATCCAAGAGACGCCTAGGTTTAGACTGTCAGGCAGCAGGGGCAGAGTGTTCGCAGCTTCCAAAACCCTTTGCCAGAGGAAACAGACTGAGCCCAACCCTGACTGTGTTCAGATTGAAACATAGCACACGCCTTTTTGATAAAGCTTTTCCAATTGAAAACACGAGATATAGAAGCACGCACACCCCTGAAGGCCTGGGAAAGAGAGGAAAACACCTTTTTATAGACTCTTCCCCCCACCCCACCCCATTTCTTCAAAACTCTTGTTTGGTGCTTAATTGCCTTAGTGATGGGCACCTTTGGCATAGAGACAGGCAATCAGATTTTACTCCCCATCTTATGCAGAGGCTTGACTGCTGAGGAGCTCTGTAAGCTGCCTTCCATAACCAGCCTAATACCATAGGAATATTGGGCTCAATACAGGAGTAACTGGATAAAACTCTATGGCCTGTCTTATACAATAATGGTGCCTTCTGGCCTTAAAATCTATAACTCTACACTCCCGGTCAACCCTCCTGCTGTACGGATGCTGCAGCGTGGCTCACATCCTCTGTCTAATTGGATTGTTCCAAACGCCTTACCCATCAGGTGAACTCCTGTGGAGGGGAAAGCTTTCTCCATAGATCGAATGGTCCATCGCGTTGCCATTTTCACTTTTTGTAGAAGCCATTTTGCTAATGGCTGTTAAACCTCAGGGTGAAGTTCGCACTGGTGAAAGGTTCCTGATTGACAGCCAAGGAACCTACAAGAGTCTTTCTGGCTGAAATTCACCTTTGTGCAGAAAGCTGGTGCGAAGCCTATGGGTTACTTAAACCCCATGCTTAAGTGGGACGCAGGTGGTGCATAGGTTTTGCATTCATCTCTGCGTAGGGCTGAATTGCACCCTTGATGTACAGACTGGGAAGAATGTAGGCAAAGTGGCAGGCTTGTTTATTACCAGGATTGGGCTAGTTACAAACAAGTGGAGATTACTCAACATTAAATAAGTAAGATTATTATAAATGACCTGGCACCAGGTGAGAGCTGCCTGGCAACTTTGCTGTGCTGGTATGTTTTTTTTAATTCTGCCATTTTGTATCCTTTTCCGTCATGTTTGCACAGCCCATGGGTTTTCTGTGGTGAAAATGACAAACCTTCCCATTAAAAATGAATGCTAGGAGCCAAGCGGCGATAAATAAAACATTAATGCAAGCACTTTATCTCCTGCTTGTGATTTTAATCTAGTGTATATTTGTGTCTGTGAGCAGATGCCTTTCCCAAACTGTTTTCTCAACACAGTCCATGCAGGAGGTAGAAACCAAACTCACCCCCTTTCTGGGGTTTGGCTTTATTATATTCCCATAGCACCTAGGAGCCCTTGACAAACAGATGGTATCTGCCTAAAGAGCTTACAATCTAAGTAACCAAGAAATCAACCAGAGGTAACATAAAGTTCAATTCAAACCTTCTCCCCAGGCTTGTCTGCTCCTAGGGTTTCTCCCAGAGGACTGCTCAGGCCTTACCTTAGATTCCCCCCTCTCACCTCACTCATATGCCAGGTGGCTCAACGCGCACCTGTGAGTAAGCAGAAGCCCCTTACCCTTCTCCCAGTCAGGAACACCTATTAATAGGGAAGGGTATTTCAAGCAAACGCTGCCCTCCTGTGACAGTATTTTAGTGCTTAACAAAAACCGGAGGCAGATAGGATTACGTAAATGTAACCACATCCATGGGCCTGCCAACAATTTCATTTTGAAAGTGGATCGAATTTTGGTTTTGGTTTTCTTCTTTATGGTCATATTTACAATTCACAGTGAATTTATGAGCTGTTGCTGATAGCCATGAAACTGGTCTGTTTTACAGTGCCTGCCTGTCCGTGAGATAGCTGGCATGTTCACATTTTGTACAGGGAGCAGTATCATTCTGTGATATTTCCACCAGGCTACACCAGCCAGCATGGAGAGTTATAGCTGTCCCATATTTCTATCTAATCCATTACGTTTTTATACTACAGCAACAGGTGTGGTATCTGAACATCACTCTTGCCATCACAGGCACTGACTTTTCAAAGTGCCAGGAGGTGCTCGACCCCTTGCTCCGTTCCTCTTCCTGCCCCGCTCCACTCCTGCCCCGCCTCTTCCTGCCCAGTCCCGCTCCCCCTCCCTCAAGCATGGCACGTCCTCTCTCCTCCCCCTTCCCCCTCAGCCTCCTGCACGCTGCAAAACAGCTTTCACGGTGGGGGAGAGGAGGAGGCGCTGATCCACAGGGCCCGCCAGCGGGCAGGAGGTGCTGTGAGGGGAAGATGATAGGGGGGCTGCCAGTGCATGCTCAGCACCCACCATTTTTTTCCCCCATGGGTGCTCCAGCCCTGGAGCACCCATGGAGTCTGCGCTTATGCTTGCCATGCTGCAGGGATGTAAAGGGTCCATGGCTTTTCCGAGGGTTGCTGATGAGCAGACACCAACAATCCTTCCCAACCCAAGCCTCTGCTTTAGCTTTAGCTATGAAGTTTCTCTTACGGCACTCTTGGCCCAATGGCTATAAATGTTTGGGGCATTTTTCTTCCAGGGATGAACCCAGACCTCACCTACCCTTCCTGGTACAAGAACCTGGTATCTGTGTGGATCCTCTTTGGGATGGCCTGGCTGGCCCTGGTCATCAACCTGTGCATCACCTTGCTAGAGAACTCTAGTGACCTCTGCCAGTGCGGCAAGAAGAAGAGCAAAGAGCTGGAGCAGGAGTTAATGGATTGCAACAAAAATACCAGCCCGAGGCCTGATGACGTGGAGAACTGCAGCAGCAAGGACACAAAACCTGAAGGCGCAAACTGAATGACGCGCACAGAGCTTCTCTGAGACAATGTAAACTTTGCAGAAGGAACATCTGATGGGCTAGTCCTCTTTGGTGTGCCAGGAGTTGTAGCACCGTTCTGCTTAGAATGCTTGGCGTAGAGTTCAGCCAGACAGCAGAATTGAGTTTGGGGAGACTCTACTGTGAATCAAGTGATCAAAACAAAATGTTGCATTTTCATATTTTGAGAGAGAGAAGGGAAAACCAAAAGCACTTTTTAGTGCCACTGGCTCCAGGGCTTATTTCATCCCAATGATTACAAAGTCTGCTTTTGATCTGGACACAGACTGGATTGTAAATAGTTTGATAAATAGGAAAATCTGAAAAAAGAAATTATTGTGAGATTCTCATGGCATAAAGACCACAGTGGTCTGTGTGTTCCTATGCACTAGTACCTCCTGATGGATGGAATGCTAGAACTGCTCATGTGGCATTCTGTCAAGCTCATGAGACTGATCAAGGGGTTTCCTGTTGAAATAACTCCCCAGAAATCCTTTGTGCTGCTTAAAAAGAGCTTATGGATTCTAGTGCCTGGTACCCTTCGGATATACATTCCCAGTCTTCTCATTCAGTCTTTCCTGCTGTGCTACCAGCATCCTAAATCATGCATTTTGAAAATCTGGTCTTTTAGGCCAGGTTTGAGATTTTGGATGAGTCACCCACTGTCTGCATGGGACCCATGTTCAAGAAAAGCAATGGGCAGAAGAGAATGTGATGGATGTAAAAGGTAGTCTTTTGAGGTAGAGGGTTCAGCATTTAGAAATAGGGGGCCAGGAGCATGACAATACAGACATTTGAGTTATTCACCGTCTCCCAGGGTCAAAGGAATGCTTCCAAAAAGTGTAAGCTATGGCTGTCAAGCGATTTAAAAAAATTAATCGTGATTAATGTGCTGTTAAACAATAATAGAATACTACTTATATAAATATTTTTGGATATTTTCCACATTTTCAAATATATTGATTTCAATTACAATGCAGAATACAAAGTGTACAGTGCTCACTTTATATTTATTTTTATTATAAATTTCTGAACTGTAAAAATAAAAAATAGTATTTTTCAATTCACCTAATACAAGTACTGTAGTGCAATCTCTTTATCATGAAATTTGAACTTACAAATGTAGAATTATGTACAAAAAAATGCATTCAAAAATAAAACAATGTAAAACTTCAGAGCCTACAAGTCCACTCAGTCCTACTTCTTGTTCAGCCAATTGCTCACACAAACAAGTTTGTTTATATTTGCAGAAGATAATGCTGCCCGCTTCTTGTTTACAGTGTCACCTGAAAGGGAGAACAGGCGTTTGCATGGCACTGTTGTAGCTGGCATTGCAAGGTATTTACATGCCAGATACACTAAAGATTCATATGTCCCTTCATGCCTCAACCACTATTCCAGAGGACATGCATCCATGCTGATGATGGGTTCTGCTTGATAACAATCCAAAGCAGTGAAGTCCAACGCATGTTAATTTTAATCATCTGAGTCGGATGCCACCAGCAGAAGGTTGGTGGTTCAGGTTCTGTAGTTTCCACATCAGTGTTGCCCTTTTAAGATTTCTGTAACATGCTCTGCACCTAGTCCTTCTCAGCCTTGGAAGGCACTTCAGATTCTTAAACCTTGGGTCGAGTGCTGTAGCCATCTTTAGAAATCTCACATTGGTACCTTCTTTGTGTTTTGTCAAATCTGCAGTGAAAGTGTTCTTAAAATGAACAACATGCTGGGTCATTATCCAAGACTGCTATAAAATGAAATATATGGCAGAATGTGGGTAAAACACAGAGCAGGAGACATACAATTCTCCCCCAAGGAGTTCAGTCAAATTTAATTAACATATTTTTTTTAATGAGCATCATCAATATATTTGAAAATGTAGAAAAACATCCAAAATATTTAATAAATTTCATTTGGTATTCTATTGTTTAACACTGTGATTAAAACTGATTAATCGTGAGTAATTTTTTAATCGCAGTTACTTTTTTTGAGTTAATCACGTGAGTTAACTGCGATTAATTGACAGCCCTAGTGGAAACCTGGGCAAATTGCTAAGGATGACTACAAAAGAATAGTAGAAGCATGCAGGGACAAAAGCAGGCTAAGGCACAAAATGAGATACACCTAGAAAGGAACATAAAAGGCTATAGGAAATGGTTCTGTAAAGACATTGAAGAAGCAAGAGACAGATGAAGGAAAGTGTAGGTTCACTACTTAGCATGGAAGGAGAACTAATAACAAATGTCAGCAGTAAAGCTGGGGTATTTAATGCCTATTTTGCTTCACTCTTCACTAAAAAGGTTAATTATCACCAAATGGTTAACGCAATACTAACAAGGGAGAAGGAACACAAGCTAGAATAGGGAAAGAACAGGTTAAAGAATATTTAGATAAGTTACCGTAGGTATATTCAGGTCAGCAATACCTGATGAAATTCACCCTAGGGTACTTAAGGAAATCACTGATGCAATCTTGGACCCGTTATTGATTATCCTTGAGACCATCTGGAGGACAGATGAGGTCCTAGAGGACTGGAGAAGGGAAACATAGTACTTCTCTTTATAAAGGGGAACAAAGAGGATGTGAGGAATTATAGACTAGTCAGCCTAACTTTGATACCTGGAAAGATACTGGAACAAATTATTAAACAATCAATTTGTAAATACCTAGAGAATATTAGAAAAATAAGTAATAGCCAACATAGATTTGTCAAGAGCAAATCATGCAAAACCAACCTAATTTCCTTCTTTGGCCAGGTTACTGGCCTAGTGGATGTGGGGGAAGCTGCAGATATGATATATCTTGATATTAGTAAGGCTTTTGATACACTTCCATATGAAAATCTCATAAGCAAACTAGGGAAATGTGGTCTAGATGAAATTACTATAAATTGGGTCCAAAACTGGATGACAGACTGCACTCAAAGAGTGCTGTCAAACTGAACTAATCTGTCTAGTTGGGCTCTCAGGGGTCTGTCCTGGGTCTGGGGTTATTCAACCTTTTCATTAATGACTTGGATAATGGAATGGAATGTCTGCTTATAAAATCTTTGGGTGACACAAAGTTGGGAGGGGGGTTGCAAGCACTTTGGAGGACAGAATTAGAATTCAAAATGATCTTGACAAATTGGAGAATTGGTCTGAAATCAACAAGATGGAATTCAATACAAACAAATGCAAAGTACTACACTTAGGAATGAAAAATCAAGTGCACAAATACAAACTGGGGAATAACTGGGTAATCTGGGGGTTATAGTGGATCACAATTTGAATATGAGTCAACCATGTGATGCAGTTGCAAACAAGGCTAATGTTATTTTGGAGTGTGTAAACGGGAGTGTCTTATGTAAGACCTGGGAAGTAATTGTATCCCACTCTACTTGGCACTGTTGAGGTCTGACCTAAAGAACTGTGACCAGGTCTGGGCACCACACTTTCAAAAAGATGCAAACAAATTGGAGAGAGTCCAGAAGAACATGAAGAAATGATAAATGGCTTAGAAAACTTGACATGAGGGAAGATTAAAAAACAGGGGATGTTTAGTCTTGAAAAAAGAAGGCTGAGGGGGGATCTGGGAACAGTCTTAAAATATTATTAAAGGCTGTTATAAAGAGGACAATGATCAATTATTCTCTGTGTCCACTGAAGATAGGATAAGAAGTAATGGGCTTAATCTGCAGCAAGGGAGATTTAGGTTAGACATTAGGAAATACTTTTTAACTATAAGGGTAATTAAGCTCTGGAATAGACTTTCAAGGGAGGTTGTGGAATCCCCGTCACTGGAGGGTTCTAAGAGCAGGTTAGACAAACACCTGTCAGGGATGGTCCTGCCTCAGCACAGGGGATGGACTAGATGACATCTCAAGGTCCTACCAATCCTACATTTCTATTATTCTGAGTGTCAGAATAGACAGCTTTACAGTAGGACAGTCAGAAGTGCTGGTATGTGATGGCTCCAGTGTCATGAGGAACTTCAGGAAAGAAATCCTATAGGCTGAACTTAGATTGTTTGGCAGAAGGTTGATGTCCAGAGATTCCACGGTAATGTTCTCTAACTACTATTTCAACAGGCAGGAGTATCAAGACAGGGGACTATAAGAAACCTCAATGTACAGTTGGGAATATGGTGTAGAGTGAGTGGGTTCAAATTGATTGGCCACTGGCTAATTATCTGGCGGCTTTTGAAGCTGTCTAACTTTTTCTGTGTTGCTCATGTATTTTATCTTATTTATTTATCTTTTCATTGATGGGCAGATGTTGAGGTTTTTATTAATGTTTATAATGGATTGGCCGAATGTTAAATAGTAAAAGAGTGTGGTCTCCTCTTCTTCCAAGTGCACAACTCCCCATATATTTGACTGCTGTTTTTAAAGCCAGATGGGTGGAAGACAATGGGAGGGATCCCATGTGGAAGAGGTTAAGAACCACTGTCCTACCTCTTTCTTGAGTCTAGTTTGAAAGGTCACAGGCTCTGGGGTTTCCACCTTTACCCCCATTCCACAACCTAAGAGAGCTCAGTCTAAAGAGGATTTTCTTGCTATTCATTTTAAGCATCCTTTTTTCTCAATCTGTTCCCATTTTTCCTAGTTATCCTCCTTCACACACACACACACACACACACCCCAGAATATTTCCAATCCCTCCTTCAAATAATAAGACTGAGACTTGCAAAACCACCTAAGAGAGTTAGGCACCCATATCTCACTGAATTTCAATGAGTTGGGCACCTCACTCCTTTAGGCAGTTTCAAAAATCCCACCTTGGGACTGTATTATGCCCTGCACACACACATCCCTAGTCACCATGCAGCCAGGCCAAGCTATTCATATTTAACGCTATTTTAATTTATTTTTGTAAATCATTCTCTCTTTCTCTCTCGCCCCTCCTGCTCCTCTTTCTTGGTCTTTCTGAACTCCCTCCACGTGTCCATATCTTTCTAGTAACAAAGTGCCTGGAATCGCTCTTCTAATATCACTAATGTAGATATGAAATAACACTGGACCAAATACCATCTACCTGTCTGGGTACGTCTGTGGCTCCCCTCCACTAACATAATATCTGAGGATTTCCCCTTAGCATCCCCATTAGATCTCATCCCCCCCAACTCAACATATTGTCACTTATTAGTACTCTTTGTTGACAGGTCTTCAGATAGCTTTCAATGCACATGAAGTCCATTATCATAGCTGAAACGTCCCCTACAAAATCCCAAGCCTTTGGTCTTTGCAGCATTCACTGCAAATGTGTGCTCTGGCCAAATGACATGGATGAATTTGTTCCTAGATGGAAGAGAAGAAGGCGGGGGAGAGGAAAGTTTTGTAACATAATGAAAAACATCATCACCAGTGTGTCTAAGAAAACAGACCCTCTACCAAAATCTGGAAGGTTATCTGTTCAAGGGTAAATAAAAAAAACAAAACCACTGTGCTGTCATCACTCTTGTCACAGCTGACTTGGGATATTCCATAATCTTCATTGGAAAATTACAGACGTTCTTTGCTTTTTTTTTTTTTTTTTTTAAATTCTACAGAAAGGTCCTGCTGGATCTAACATTCTAGTCTTTGCCACAATAATTGTACAGTTTCCGTTAGTGATTTCAACCTAGCACTTCACTATTGTTATTCACAAGCCTATTCTTTCCTGGCTCCCTGTGTTTTGGGGGAAATAAAGGCCAGATTATTTATATTGTGATTATTGAACTAGTTATGCTACATCAGTGCCCAGAGATGTCAATCAAGATCGGAGCCCCACTGTGCTAAGCAGTTTACAAACACAAGCGCTTCCTCAGAGAGCTCACAATCTAAGAAGCGTGACCTACAAAAGGTGGTCTGGAGAGGGTACAACCAAATATAGTTCACCAATATGCTCAGACTGCTTTGTGCTGCTCCAGAAATGTAAATCAGCCTTGAACCAGGTTTAATAGCCTGAGTGTACTATCGAATCTGTCCCCACCATTTTTGTGTATGTATATTGAAGCTCCAGCAAGGGCTCTCAGCACCTCATTTCCGATTGCCTTCAAGTAAGGGTATTCAGCACTCCAGCCAGACCCCCGATCCTGGTTTCAAGTCAGGGTAAGCTTCACCAATGCAAAGCAGAGCTTATTGCAGTTTACCCTGTTGACGCTAGGGGGTTGCACTCTGCAGCTACACCAGTCTCTAGTACTGATGACTGAAATCAAGGCAAATTCTCAGAGTATTCAAGGCCTAAGATCTTAAAGTAACAACTGTATAAGGCTTTCATCCTGCCCTGACAGATGGGAGGGATAGGTTTGATACTCTAATAGGTCTTTTCCACCACTGAATGGCTCATCAGTTCAAGTGGCTATGGTAACATCATCACTTGCAGTAGTAACACTGGCTACATGTCAGGTGGTGCTAAGGCAAACAATTGCCACATCTGCTGCCAAGCACTATTTTATTTTTTAGAAATCCAGATGTTTCATATAAGTAATTCAAATCCCCCAAATCAAAAGGAAGTTGAACATGTAGGCAGACACCCCGGACTTGCTACAGGTTGCTCCTGTTCCCAGCATGCTCTGACTCTGTGCCTGATCCTTGCCTTAACTTTGGTTCCTGCCCTTATGCCTCACTTCTGACTGTCAGTTACCTGTCTGGCTCTGACTTGACCCTTGGCTCTGGTAATTGGCAGTTGATTCTAGTGCTGACCCTTGGTTTTGTTCCCCAACCTGGATGCCTGCTGTGCCCACTAGTCCAAACTGCCTATGTCCCAGTCCATAACATTGTAGCATGGCCTGCCAGGCAACCTTGGGTGCTTCACAATGCTTTGCTGTTGTAGCTACAACTTGAGCCATTCACAAACAGCCTGCAGGTCGCACCCTGAGTGTCCGGATATAGCTGCAGCCCTGGTCCAGCAGCTCTGACCTCAGCAGCCTCTCAGCAACACTCCAGTCACTAGGGTTACCATACGTCTGGATTTTCCCGGACATGTCCGGCTTTTTGGGACTCAAATCCCCGTCCGGGG
>NW_020664436.1:4087779-4096619 GCF_002925995.2 Terrapene triunguis
GATGGACCTTTGGTCTGACCCGGTACGGCCTTTCTTATGTTCTTATGTTCTGGAAGATGCATTGATGATGGCTCCATGATATGGTAGCAGATAGAGGAAAGAGAATGTATTCAGATACCAGCTTCAGATGCAGAATATGGACACTTCCTTCTACCAGAGGTCAACCATAACGATGATGGCTTTGTCCCTATTAGCAGCCAAACTGTTTTTAACTCTATCGTTAACAGATCATTTCCCTAGTATATACAGGGCAGGAGAGTGCACAAGCCAATCTCTTTGGTTTGCTGGTGTGCTAATGTATCAATATTGTCAACACAACTCTAATGCTGGTGAAAAGTGCCAGGGAGAGGACAGGCAGGGGCCGTGCAGGAGAAAATAGTCTTAATAAAGCATTTGTCTATGCATAGGTTTGCACCAGTTTAACTAGAAGCATCTGATTCTCAGACTGTCACCGCAGTGTCAAGCGGCCTTAGTGTAGGTGAGAATCAGCCCCAAGGTGTGAATCTAAACTGATGTGTTTAAACCCTTGCAAACAATCTGGTTTTGGGTTAAGAGTGACTTTTTTGGTTTAATGTAAGTCACTGGGTGGATGGATGGGTGAGTGAGTGAACAAGTTGATGAACAGAGGGGTGGGAGGCCAGTTGAATGAATAGGTGGCTACCTGGGCAAGGGGATATGACTGAGCTGGTGGAAGAGGCAAGGAGCATGCAGACAGCTGCACAACATTCACTGCATTTCCATTTAAGTGAATGAGTTACAGGGCTGCACTGGAGACTACCAAAGCCCATAGAACCTATGACAGATATGCAGGGATACAAAGAACCCACTGGATGGGGGGGCACCTGAAACCTTAGACTCCTCCCTCTCAATGTACTGACACCTTTTTCCCTTTACCTGGTGGATCCAGGCCCCCTCCCTATAACTGTGGTTGGTGGAAATCCCTGTTAAAAACCTCCAACCCCTAGCATAAATTCTCTTTTTTAAGGACAGACCCTCCTCTCTCCTCAGAATCAGGGCCGGCTCTAGGCACTAGCAAAACAAGCTGGTGCTTGGGGCGGCACATTTTTAGGGGTGGCATGGCCGGCGCCAGAATGCCGCCCCTAAAAATGTGCCCCGGCCGCCCTAGCTCACCTCCACTGCTGCCGCTCGCACGCCACGGCGTGCAAAACAGCTGATTCGCGCGCCGCTGATCACCCTCCCTCCCAGGCTCTCAAACCTGGGAGGGAGGAGGAGATCCCGAGTGGCCGCAGCGCGCAAAACAGCTGATTCGCGCGCCGCTGCTCCCCCTCCCTCCCAGGTTTGAGAGCCTGGGAGGGAGGGGGAGACTCCGAGTGGCCGCGGCGTGCGCGCCGCTTCTCCCCCTCCCTCCTAGGCTTGAGAGCCTGGGGGGAGGAGGCAGGGCTGGGGATTTGGGGAAGGGGCGGAGCTGAGGCGGGGCCGGGGGTGGGATAAGAAAAAACCGGGGTGGGGGTGCAGCCAAAATTGTTTCTGCTTGGGGCGGCAAAAATCCTAGAGCCGGCCCTGCTCAGAATGGGTACTCCCAGCCAAATAGTCAGCACCACAACGCCCCTTTCCTGGCTGCAGCCACGATGCGTCCACTTCTCCCACATCCCGTACCTCCTGAACAGGAGCAGGATGCTTTGCCTTGCGTGAAGCCATTAGCTGTACAGCCATCAGGTCGGAAGCAGGTGAAGCCGGGACTATCGAGGAGCTCATTGAAGTTCATTAGGCACTGGCTAGGTCTGGTTCACCCTGACCTCTTGAAGGCTTTAGAATTTATTTGAGTGGGGAAGGAAAAGGCTGACAGCATTGTCCAGCTGAAGACAAAAGCCAGCGAAATTCCTGGATCCCCTTTGAACAGTTCCCATAGTAAATGATAAACTTGCCTCTCATTCCTCGTCACCTAGTTCATCACTGTCAGACCCGGGCCTGCTGTCATCCCATTTTCTTATTGTTGTTGGCCTCAGGGATTCCAAAGCGTGAGAAACGAGGGACAGAAAACACTGTTCATCGGAACAGTAGGCAGGGAAGAGGGTGTTCATCATTTTCAAAATCACTTTCCTTTCTCTTGCTTTAAACTCCCCAGGCCCCCGGCCACTAAAGATACTTTGTTAATGAAGAGGCACTCCATCACCTGCAGTTCTTTGTGAAAGCCTGGGAGGAGGATTTAGCACAGGCCTTAAAAGAATCCCAAAGGCAGAGCATATTATGTTATGCTAAAAGTGCTTTTGTGGAGCTCAGGCTGCACTTGATACAACAGAGTTGATTCAGAATGTATTGGACACCACAGAAGTTAAACACAATGGCGGCCTTATCTTCTGGTGTGTGTTGGTGCTGGATGGAACAAATTAAAAGGGACCCTGGTGCATATGCTATGGGACTGTTCAACAGTCAGGCAGCTGTGGAAAGAAGTGGCCACAAAAGTTAAAACAGGGCTCAGCTTCAGCAGCCAAACTCTCAGCTGAAAATGACGTCCTTGGTTACCTGCTACGCTGGGCTTAATGCCACCACAAAGACTTTGTATCTTGAGAGCTGCAGTGATCACCAAGCGCCTGGTTTTATAAAACTGAAGGCGTAGGCCTCTGCGCACCATAGAGCAGTGGTATTTAGATCTGTCTGAGTTAACAGCAGAGGTGCCGACTTCCTAATTTCCTCAGGGATCCTTGACCCTCATCCCTCCCCAGGTCCTACCCCTCACTCCACCCCTTCCCCCAAGCTCCCGCCCCACCTCTTCCTGCCCCCACTCCACAGAAGGGTCTAGGCCTGTGTGCTGCTCAGTTAGGAGTCAAGCTTTGGGAAGTTTAGTGTTGAGATTATTGTAGAAGGATGAAATCATTCAGGTACTGTCTTCTCCATAACTCAGCCAAAATCCCTTTATTTAACAAAGGCAACACCTTGTGGTTTCCCTGGCACCATAAATGTGGTCCTAAATAATTCAAGCTACTTTGCATATTAATGTGAGTAATGTTGTGCTCCACCCAGGAAACAAATTTCTATTATTTAGACAAGGGTGGGAGGGATGACTCACTGATGATCTGGGGAATCTGTCTACGTACAATTTATGTTGTTGTTCTTAAATTGTTGGATCATGGAATGTCTCTCTGTGGATGAGGAATCTAGCATTTGATGACCAGGGCTGTAGCACATCTCTGCAAGACCAGATATAGATCAGTTGATTACCTTAAATGGTCACCTATTCAGGTGGAAGCATCTTGGGACAATAAGCTGGCTGAGGCCTAAGGAAACCAGTTGGACCAAGTTTCTCTGCAGGGGGCTGCAAAAGTGGAGAATGGAAAACCTCTAGCAGTAGCACAAAAAAACGAAAGTATTGATGCTAGCCTTGAAAAATCACGAGGGAAAGCTCACAGAGCCGCACAGAAAACTTTGGATGGGACAGGGAAAGAGACAGGCAGGTTTGTGTAGCTAGGGGGCCTGATTTAACTCCAGGGCTAGCCGAGGTCAGAGAAAGCTAGTTGGCCTACAGAAGTTCCATGTTTAGGAAGAGGAACCATGAGCTGCAAGAGAAGGATCCCGGACCCCTCAAAGGACTCCGTTCAAGTCCAATGAACTCTCTAGAGTAGTGAGGAACCAGAGGCAGGGAAAAAGCAGGTAGGCATTATTACTTTGTCTAGATCTGTGTTTCGCTCCTGCTGCTAAATAAACAGTAATGGTGTTTAGGATCCTGTGCAGTCTGTCTCTCTCTTGGCAATCACTGTCATGTGCCTCTGAAGAGTTAACCTATGACTCCTAATCATCCACATGGTTGGAGTTCTGGGGGAGGGTGTGTTTTATAAGCTCTGGGGCAGTCTGAACTAGTCCCAGGAGATAGACTGTAGGATCCCAAGGCCCCAGCTCTCAGAAGGGGATGCTAGAGAGAGGATCTGCACCCCAAGAGTGAGCCCAGAGACCCCCCAGCCAGGAATGGAGTTCAGACTCCAGAGGCTTAACAAGCACATGGGGCCCAGAGAAGTGGGCTCCAAACACAGTCTGTGGAGTGTCCAGCCAGAGGGAGAGCTCTACCACAGCTCTGTGTGTGTGACAATCATTCTTTTCAAGGTAATTTGCCCTGGATTACAATTTAACCAATATCCTGAGTACGAATCAGGAACCTAAACGATGTCCAGGGAGTTCAGAAAAATAAGTGATGTTTCCTCATTCCTTTCCAGGTGTTAGACAGGAAGTTCCCTGGTGGTGTGGGTTTTGTGGTTTTGTTTGTGTTCTCTACAGGAAATTAAATCCCCATAGCTTCTATGATGCTAACGCCTGTCACAAACATAGAAGATTTGTGCAAAAAGGGAAGATGCATAAAAGGACTCACTTGCAAAGGACAAGTTGGGTTCTTGATAGATGGTTCCACCTTCCCTGGTATAACCAGGAAATTAACTCTTTGCTGTGGGAGAGGCGGCACTCTCCTGCTGTGTTCATTACTTGTGAAACTGGATGTCCCAGCCATGGCCACTGATACCACAGGATTGATTAAGGGAGTATAGTTCCTTAGTCTGGGTCTAAAGGGTTTGTAACTAAGGCTACA
Organism: Terrapene triunguis; assembly: GCF_002925995.2. Taxonomy (NCBI): domain Eukaryota; kingdom Metazoa; phylum Chordata; order Testudines; family Emydidae; genus Terrapene; species Terrapene triunguis. The sequence continues at coordinate 4,092,311 of NW_020664436.1, forward strand.
TCTATACTCTGAGCTAGGAGTGTGATTTCCTGACTTGTGTACACACACTTCCACTTTGCCCGGTGGCTGCTCGACACCCCCGCGGCCCCTGGCCCCGCTCCTTCCCACCCCTGCCCCACCCTCGCCCCGCCCCCATTCCACCCCTTCCCCCAAGTCCCCGCCTCTTCTCCACCACCTCCCTTGAGTGTGCCGCGTCACCGCTCCCCCTGCTCCCTCCCGGAAAGTCCAAAGTGCCACCAAACAGCTATTAGGTGGTGGGGCAGCAGGAAGCTGGAGGGAGGGGGAGGAGCGGGGATGTGGCGCGCCCAGGGGAGGCAGAGGCGAGGAGGGGGCATGGGGAGTTTGGCTGCTGGTGGGTGCTAAGCACCCGCTAATTTTTCCCCGTGGATGCTCCAGCCCCGGAGCACCCACGGAGTCGGCACCTATGATGGTAACTCGAGGAGAGCTGCCTCAAGTATAAATAGTGGCATAGCCGCAGTAGCTTGGGCAGCAGCAGAGGTAGCACACCTGAGCCATGCTGGGTACAGCTCGAGCTACAGTTCTGAGTCGCTCATTAGCTGCAGCAGGGCATCAGGACTTATGCCAGGTCTACACTTAAAATGTAGATCAACATAGCTTTTTTTAAAATAGCTACTTTGTAGCTAAGCTGGCCTTACCCCTGGTGTGGACACAGCTAGGTCAATGGAAGAAAGCTTCTGTCAACCTAGCAACTGCCGCTGGGAGAGGTGGATTACCCACAGTGACAGAAAAGCCCCTTCTGTCACTGTAGGAAGCATCTACACTACAGCAGCTTGGCTACAGCGGTGTAGCACCCATAGTATAGATGTGGCCTTAGGCATCTGTGCACATGCCCACTGGCAAAAACGTCGGCACCAATGGGAGTAGGCAGCAGCAGATGGGCAGTTTTGAAAACGTCAGAGGTGTCTAAATAGTGGATGTAGGAATTTAGAGGCAGCTAGGCACCTAAATACCTTAAGTCATTTATGAACATGGGACATAGTCTACTAAGTCAGTGCTTTTCAAAGCCAGTCCACCGCTTGTTCAGGGAAAGCCTCTGGCGGTCCGGGCCGGTTTGTTTACCTGCCGTGTCCACAGGTTCAGCCGATCGCTGCTCTCTCTGGCCGCGGTTTGCCGCTGCAGGCCAATGGGGGCTGTGGGAAGAGTGGCCAGCATATCCCTCGGCCCGCGCCGCTTCCCACAGCCCCCAGTGGCCTGGAGCGGCGAACCACGGCCAATGGGAGCCACGATCAGCCGAACCTGCGGACGCGGCAGGTAAACAAACTGGTTTGGCCCGCCAGGGGCTTTCCCTGAACAAGCGGCGGCCCAACTTTGAGAAGCACTGTCCTAAGTCATTTAGGTGTTTTTAAAAAGAACAGGAGTACTTGTGGCACCTTAGAGACTAACAAATTTATTTGAGCATAAGCTTTCGTGGGCTACAGCCCACTTCATCAGATGCATAGAATAGAACATATAATAAGAGTATATATATACATACAGAGAAGATGCCATACCAGCTCTAAGAGGCTAATTAATTAAGATGGCCTATTATCAGCAGGAAAAAAGCTTTTGTAGTGATAATCAAGATGGTCAGTTACAGACAGTTGACAAGAGGTGTAAGGATAGTTATCATAAGGAAATAGATTCAAGTAGTGTAATGACTCAGCCATTCCCAGTCTCTATTCAAGCCAGAGTTAATGGTATCTAATTTGCAAATCAATTCAAGCTCAGAAGTTTCTCCTTGGAGTCTGTTTTTGAAGTCTTTCTGTTGCAAAATTGCCACCTTCAGGTCTGTTACTGAGTGGCCAGAGAGGTTGAAGTGTTCTCCTACTGGTTTTTGAGTGTTATGATTCCTGATGTCAGATATGTGTGTGTTTATTCTTTTGCGTCGAGACTGTCCGGTCTGGCCAATGTACATGGCAGAGGGGCATTGCTGGCACATGATGGCATATATCACATTGGTAGATGTGCAGGTGAACGAGCCCCTGATGGCATGGCTGATGTGATTACGTCCAGTGAAGGTGTCACTTGAATAGATATGTGGACAGAGTTGGCACCGGGCATTGTTGCAAGGATAGGTTCCTGGGTTAGTGTTTTTGTTGTGTGGTGTGTGGTTGCTGGTGAGTATTTGCTTCAGGTTAGGGGGCTGTCTGTAAGCGAGGACTGGTCTGTCTCCCAAGATCTGTGAGAGTGAGGGATCGTCTTTCAAGATAGGTTGTAAATCTTTGATGATGCGCTGGAGAGGTTTTAGTTGGGGGCTGAAGGTGACGGCTAGTGGTGTCCTGTTATTTTCTTTGTTGGGCCTGTCTTGTAGTAGGTGGCTTCTGGGTACTCTTCTGGCTCTGTCAATCTGTTTTTTCACTTCAGCAGGTGGGTATTGTAGTTTTAAGAACTCTTGATAGAGATCTTGTAGGTGTTTGTCTCTGTCTGAGGGATTGGAGCAAATGCGGTTGTATCTTAGAGCTTGGCTGTAGACAATGGATCGAGTGGTGTGTCCTGGATGGAAGCTGGAGGCATGTAGGTAAGTATAGCGGTCAGTAGGTTTTCAGTATAGGGTGGTGTTTATGTGACCATCATTTATGAGCACAGTAGTTTTTGAAAATTGTACCCTTTGTGCCTTACCCAGGAGCCCTCCCATATCTCTTCACACATCAGTATATTTCCACTGCACAAATAAATTGGTCATGTGTACATGTGCAGTGCAGCCTTCCTTAGCCCCATACAAAGTGTACATGTGTGGCATGAGATTTTCACAGTGCCATAATTAGGTTGAATGTAAACTAAATTACACTGCAAAGCTCTTAAGTCAGATAGCCTCAAGGAGGGCTAGCACCCTGCTAAATTTCAACTATCTACCCCCAAACATTTCAGTTACTGAGCTGATCCCAAAAAAGTTTGCCACTAAAGATTTTGTTTATTATAGGAAGTTTTTCTGGTTTCCAATCACCCGGTGCTCAAAAACGTCTTACCTTTTTTGCTCATATTTTCAAAAAAATAAAAAAATAAAAAAAGGTCACTTTGGGACAAAGACCAAAACTGAATGATTGTATTCTGAACAGTAAAAGTTTCAGAATGCTATTAGTGACTGAAAACAGGGGGTTAAGTTGGAAACAGTTATGCAGCCTTCATTATAGCAGTTGGAGTCAATCCTCACTCTGTAATGTATTGACCACAGAAAGAAGGTCCCTATCAGATAATGTTAACACGTAAGGTCCTCCCTGGGTAAGTAACATGGTGAGTTCCAACACCAATGTAGAGGATGAGCTCTATAAAATGGGCTCTGGTGCCACAAACCTGTTCGTGTATCGTAAAGACACAATCAGGCAGTGTTATTTGGCGAAGCTGCACCACCCATAACAAACCCAAATGATTGCTGCTTGCATTCACAACTACCAGTTACATAACCCACAGTCAGACGTTCTGGTGCCTACAGTGATTACTGCTTCCTGATATGAAGTGAACAGCTCAGCTATTTTTTCACCCGACTACAGGTGAGCTTGGAAGCTTGCACTGGAAATGCTGATAACATCAAGACTAACAAATTATTTTCCAGCAAAGCAAAGTACAGCCTGGGCTAAGTGGGGTCTTGTAATGCACTGAGTTGGCTTGTTATAATAAGAGAAGCAAAGCTCAAAGACTTAGATTGTGCACTGCCCTCACCAAACAGAGCCCTTTTGTCTGAGAAGTGCATGTTGATCAGACTGCCAAACTGTGGCAAGTGGATGTAATTTGTGGCAATGCATGAGGAGTGGTCTACATCTAAAACTTAGATTGACCTAGCTAGGTCTACACTCAAAAGTTAAATCCACCCCCTCTGAGTGACACAGGTAAGCCAAGCTAACTCCTGGTGCAGACAGTGCTAGGTCAATGGAAGAATCCTTCTGCCTACCTAGCTACCACCTCCCGGAGAGGTGGATGAACTACACCCATGGGAGCACCCCTCTTGTTGCTGGAGTGAGTGTTTACACTGAAGCACTACTGCCAGCCATCACTCAGAGCTGCGAAAAATTTTGCACTCTATTCAATGTAGTTAGGTCGACCTAACCCTCACTGGGGATGCAGCTAGGTTGACTGAAAAATTATACCTAGCTACTGACTTTTGAGGGGGTGGATTTACTACAGCAATGGAAAATCCCCTTCCGTCACTGTAGCAAGAGCCTACCCTACAACAGCACATCTGCTGTGCCCACAGCTGTGCTGCTTATAGTGTAGACAATCCCCTCAGACTATGAGAGGTGCAGGGCCGGCTCCAGGCACCAGCCCACCAAGCATGTGCTTGGGGCAGCGCCTGGAGGGGGGCGGCACGGCGGGG
>NW_020664436.1:4099619-4148741 GCF_002925995.2 Terrapene triunguis
GGGGGGGGGGGGCGGCCGCTGGCTTTTTTGCCTAGGGCGGCAAAAAAGCCAGAGCCGGCCCTGGAGAGGTGCAGGGAGGTAGCAAGGTGGCTGCACTTGATACTCTGGGCCTATGACAGGGGTTCTCACAACAAATTTTTTGGTGGCCTCAGAGTGCAGCCACCAACTCATGCTGGTGGCAGCCTGACAATTTTTCCTAAAATACTTAATTAACTTTAGGAAAAGCAAACAAATATTCACATGTCCAAATCATTGTAATTTATTTATGTAGGGCTTTTTTGCAGACTCAGTAATAAAAATAATGTACAGTTGTCTCTATTATTTACTGGACCTAAACAGAATAGAACACAAAGAAGGTTCTTTGTACGTTCTTGTCTTTTTTCTTATTGTTTCTTTTGCCTTTTTTTAAAAAAGACTTGCTAGCTAGTAAGTCTGCTGTGAAAAGTGATATTAAAAAACATACAAATATCACTTTTCACAGCAGATTTACCCAGTCCCAGCAAGCCTGGGGACAAATTAAGCCCTGGAGGAGGAAGTGGTTACGGAGGCAGCGGGGTGATAGGGCACTGGCCACTGGGGGAGGCAGCAGGGGCCAGGGATGATTGGGGAGGGTGAGCTTGGGGCCAGAGCCCATTACCTCACAGCCAGGGAATGGAGCCCAAAGCCCCATGCCCAGGGGACGGGGCCCAGGGATGGAGCCTAAAGCCTCATGGGTGGAGCCTGCCACCCACAACCCCAAGGCTTAAGCCCAACCACTGCTGGTAGTCCAGGGGAGGGGCCGCGGCTTTGCCTCCACCATCATCACCCAGGAGGCTGTGGCCGCAAGAAAAGCCCCTGATGGCCTCATGTGGCCACAGTGGCTGCATTTGAGAAACACTGGCCTAGGAGTCCCTCCAAACCACAGTCACAGGAAAACAGTGAGTCTGTGGAGTGTATGAGGAAATGATTTTCTTCATGGTGCAGGCAGGCTTTCCACCCCCATCCAATGAATAAGTCTCATTCTGAGGATACCGGCAACATAAGTGGGGTGGGTTTGCAGGGTTCTCCTTGATCCTTGAGTTCTGGGCTGCCATTTCCTTCCCGCCACCTCCTCCCTGTTAAAACTCTACCTCTTCCCAGACAATGATTTCTATGTCTGACTGTCATGTAAATTCTTTAGGTAGGAGAGAAACCCCTGGACTATAGCAGTGGGGATTAAAATAACCACCATTGTATATCCGTATGAGTCTTTCCTACTGTTGCATAAGTTGACTGGAAGAGACATAGCTTGTAGTTAATCAATAATTTAAACCATCTTGTCCAGCATCTGCACTGTATGTATGAACAGAACCCTTTATCTACCCAGGTAAAGCTTTGTCACTTTAGCAGACTGAAAGAGCCCTTTTTGTACCCGCCTAGATATAAAATTAGCCAATAGGCCAGAAAAGCTCTAAGCAGTATTTCCACCTCTTGCATCCTATTGGACATTAAGGATATGTCTGCACTACAGCTTTGGCGCTGCAGCTGTGTCTCTGTAGTTGCTTCTTACATCAGCGGAAGGGGTTTTTCTGTCAGTACAGATAATCTGCCTCTTCGAGGGGCAGTAGCTAGGTCGACTGATTCCGCGTCTACACTGGGGCTGAGGTTAAACTTACTGTGGTGCTCAGGGCGTGACATTTTTCACAACCCTGAGTGATGTAGCTCAGTCGACCTAAACTTTAAGTGTAGACCAGTGAAAACTGTCTGGGGGCAGGGACTCTGTGTCACCATTCTTATTTGTCTGTATAGCGCATAGCATAGTGAGGGCCTGATTCTTGATTGGGGTTCCTAGGCATTACTGTAATGTAAATAATAAGGAAAACCAACATGCAGATCAAAACCTGTGTTTTTTCCATACAAAGAAATGATGTTAAGAGACTATTAAGGCTTCTGGTTTGTAATTGTCAGTTACCCATGAGTGCTGAGTAATTTTATAAGCTAATTACAAGACTTGTAACGTGCTTGCTTTCCTGGTAGGGGGCTGGTGATAATTAACATGCTCTCACCCCTAGAATCTTTATTCTTAGCTGCACATTATCCCCTTTTAACAAAATGTTAAAAATAACTTCAGGAAGAATCGACTTGCAGATAATTTTAACAGCGCCAAGCTGTTTTCTTGTTTAGCAAAACCATGCCAGTTTGGAACCCTTGCTGTCTAGCTGAACTCTTTTATTTCTCAGTAGTCCAATTTCTAAAAGACATGCAATTACCATACAACAAAGCATCTGTTTGTAGGTGCCCTTGTTCCATTCAATAACTGGAAAGTATTTATCCTTTGGGTTTTCAATGAGATTAATACACTGGGCACACAAGATTTATGTGATAAACCCTGAATGTAAAGTGTCAGAGCCAGGTCTATTGGCTCATGGGCAAAAGCTTAGCTTGCTAGTCCACAGTGCTAGCTAATCAGCCCTCCTATGTGTAAGATTTCTGATCTGTAAAAGAGGGCTAGTTACTAGCCTGTTGTGGTACTTTTACCCCTTTTAGATCTTAAAGTGCCTGGAAGAGCTGGGGACTCCCATTTTACAGGTAGGGTGACCAGATTAGTAGTATAAAATATCGGGACGGGGGCGGAGCAACAAAAAAAAAAAGAGTTTTAAAGGGGCCTGGGGCATTAGCAGGCCCTGGCCCCGCGCGCTGCCCTCCCAGCGGAGCCTCCCACCCCCCGGCCCGCCACGGGCATATGCGGGGCGCGGTGGGTCCGGGCGGGGGCAGCGCGGAGCGGGCAGGAGCCGGGTGGGCGGCAGGGGCCGAATCCCCGCTGCTGCCAGGGAGCCCCGCGCCTCTCCCTCCCGCTCACGGCTGTGGCTCCTTCCCGGCGGGACGCACCTCCCACTGCCCCGGCCACATGCGGCGCGCATCCCCCGCACCTAGTCTCCCTCCCGCTGGGAAGGAGCAGCTGGACGTGTGCCGCATGTGCGCGGGGCAGGCCGGGGGGCGCGTCCCGCCGGGAAGGAGCCGCAGCCGCGAGCGGGAGGGAGAGGCGCGGGGCTCCCCGGCAGCAGCAGGGATTCGGCCCACGCCCCCGCGCCGCCCACCTGGCCCCTGTCCGCTCCACGCTGCCCCCGACTGGACCCACCGCGCTGCCCTGCAGGCTGCAGGGCTGGAGCAGCCTCCAGGCTGCGCTCCCGGCCCCGGGTGCAGCAGCCTGGGCAGAAGCACTCTGGCGTGGCGGGGGGGTTCACAGCTGAGCCCCCCGTCTCCCTCCCTTGCCAGCCCCCCTTTGCCCGCCCGGTGCCCGGGTGCCGGAGCTGACTCACCAACTCCAGGATCCAGGCACCGCCGCCACCCCCTCCCTCCCTCCCAGGCTTGCAGCATGGCGGCGCAAGCCTGGGAGGGAGGAGGAATGCTGCGTGGTTGGGGAAGAGGCGGGGCCAGGGCGGGGATCTGGGGAGGGAGCCAATGGGGGAAGGAGGGGGGGGGCACGAGCGCCAGAGCGGAGGACATAATTTCTTTTTTGTCCAGTGTCCCGACCAAACATTGGTCGGGACGCGGGACAAAGAAGCAAATATTGGGACAGTCCCGATAAAATCGGGACGTCTGGTCACCCTACTTACAGGTAGCATAACTAAGCTCATAGATATGAAGCAGCTTTTTCTGAGGAGCTGTGGTCTAGTGGATGAGACATTAGTACAGGGGTTCTCAACAAATTTTTTGGTGACCTCAGAGTGTGGCCACCAACTCTTGCTGGTGGCTGCTCTGACAATTTTACCTAAAATACTTAATTAACTTTAGGAAAAACAAATATGCACATATACATGTCCAAATCATTGTAATGTATGTATGTAGAGGAGGTTGGGTTTTTTTTGCAAACTCAATCATTAAAATAATGTACAGTTGTCTTTATTCTTTACTGGACCTAAACAGAATAGAAACACAAATAAGATGTTTTGCACATTGTCGTCTTTTGTTGGTGGTGTGTCTTTTGCTTTTGGTTGTGTTTTTTAAAAGACTTGCTAGCTAATAAGTCTGCCGCTCAAAATTTGATATTTATATGTTTGTTAATATCACTTTTCACAGCAGACTTATTAGCAAGCTGGGAGGCTGTGAAAAGTGATATTAACAAACATACAAATATCAATTTTCACAACAGCCTTATTCAGCCCTGGCGAGCCAGGGGACAAATTAAGCCCTGGATCGGGGAGGTGAGTAGGGAGACAGCAGAGGTAACGGGGGGGATTTATGGGGGCCCGTGGAGGCAGTGGGGACCAGTAGCAATGTGGGGAGGGGGTGGTGAGCCAAAGGCCGGCACCCCCTGCCGAGCGGTCGGGGTCCAGGGTCAGAACCCGAAGCCTCATGACCAGAGCCTGCCACCCACCACTCCAGGGCTGAAATCCGAGCCTCACCACCCCGGGGAAAGTGGGGAACTCACTGGCTGTCTGCTCTAGAGTGACCAGACAGCAAGTGTGAACAATCGGGACGGGGGTGGGGGGTAATAGGAGCCTATATAAGAAAAAGACCCAAAAATTGGGACTGTCCCTATAAAAGCGGGACATCTGGTCACCCTAGTCTGCTCCTCCAGTGTTTGTGGCTCCAGAGAGGAGCAGGGCCCAACCCAGTGATGAGCTGCCAAAAACTTAACAACCGGTTCCCTACCAGGTCTTCGGCGGCACTTCGGCGGCAAGTCCTTCACTTGCTCCGGGTCTTCGGCGGCACGTCCTTCAGTGCCGGCGAAGACCTGGAGCGAGTGAAGGACCCACTGCCAAAGTGCCGCCGAAGACTCGGAGCACCGCCCAGTGAGTACAAGCCCCACATATTTTTTTACCTGTTTTTTTTTTTTAGTCATCCCTGCCAGGGCCCCGTCGAAACTGTTCGAATCGGGCCCCGCACTTCCTAAAGCCGGACCTGCACATCGGGGTTGCAAAATTGTATCAGGGGCCGGGTAGGGAAGGCTGTGCCTCCCAAAACAGCCTGTCCCCGCCATCTGACTCCCACCCATGTCCTGCCCCCCTCAGAACCCGCAAGGGCCGCAAGCAACCCATCAACCCCCCACCCCGCTCCTTGTCCCCTGACCACCCCCTCCCGAGACCCCCCACCCTAACTGCCCCCCAGGACCTCTCCCCACCCCCGACCCAACTCGCCCCTCTCCCTGTCCCATGACTCCCCCAACCCCATCCACCACCACCCCAACAGACCCCCGGAACTCATGCCTACCCGAACCCCCCTGTTCCCCATCCCCTGACCGCCCCCCCCTCCAACCGCTCCCTGCCTGGCCCCTGCCTTATCCAACTCCTCCCAGCCCCGGCCCGGCCCCCTTACCATGCTGCTCAGGGCAACGTGTAAGAATGCCGTGCGGCCTGCTGGAGCTCACAGCCCCCCCCCCGCCCTTTACCTTGCCGCTCAAAGCGGCAGGAGCTGCAGAGCTGCCCAGAGTGCTGGCATCGGCGGCCTGGCACGCTGCCGCTCTGCGAAGGGGGAGGGAAGCAGGGGAAGGGCCGGAGGAGCCTCCCCAGCTGGGAGCTCAGATGGGCTGGAGACAGGACGGTACCGTGGGCTGGATGTGGCCCGCGGACCGGAGTTGTTTGCCCATGCGCCCGCCCCTTTAACAGCCGGTTCTACACCGGCTTCTAAATTTAACAACCGGTTCTTGCGAACCGGTGGGAACCGGCTCCAGCTCACCACTGGCCCAACCCCTGCTGGTGGTCCTGGGGGAGAGGGTCCACTGCTTCCCCCCGCCCCCAGTCACTGCCCAGGAGGCTGTGGTCACAATAAAACCCTCTGGAGGCCTCATTTGAGAAACATTGGGTTAGTCTGTTACAACAGAGGGCTGGGTTCTCCTCCCAGCTCCACCACACCTATCTCATTTGATTTGAGTAAGTCATGATTAGGACATGATTTTTTTCAGAAGTGCTGAGCAAGTATGACACCAGCTGAAATCAGTGGGGCGCTGTGGGTGTTCTGCAAAGCAGGAGAGTTAGGCCCAGACTTTTAAAGGTATTTAGGAAGTGCTCCACTCAGCTTTTCAAGGCCTAAGGCCCCACTATGTAAAGGTATTTAGGTGTTGCTATGCTCAGCATCACAACCCCTGACTGATTAAGGAGACTAAATCTCGTTTTCAAAAGGGATTTAGGCAATTTAAGCTCCTAAATCAGCTAGGCATAAGCTAAGTGCAGCAATGCCTACATACCTTTAACTATCTGGGCTCCAGACCCTTAAAGCCAGATTTTTTTCAAGGCATTTATTGGGGTTTTCAAAAGCACCCAGGCAATGGGTGAGATTTTTTAAGGTAGGTACCCACCTAAAGATGCAGCTAGGCACCTAGTTGGGTTTTCAAAAGTGGCGAGGTACCTAATTTGAAATCAAGCACCATTCATGCTCCTGTCTGCATCTTTAAGTGCCTCCCTTTCAATATCTGGCCCTTAGGCTTTGCAACACTGAGTGGAGCAATGCCTAAATATCTTTACAGTTCTGGGCCTAAGCCTCAGTGATGCAGTTACCCCCTCTGTAAAATGGAAGGGATGCTATTTTCCTACCTATCTCCTTGGGGAGGGGTGTGAGAGTTCACCAACCTGTGCAGGAGGGGCACAGAATTAGGGTTACGGGTAGAGGTGAGGCCTTCCTAGCCCCATATCTGATCCCGTAGGATAAGGGGTCAGTTTGTGGATAGGAGTATCCCCCTTTTCCAGATCTTGCTTCTCATTCTCACATGTAGGCCTGTTCTATCTTCATTCAGCTCAGCTGAGCCTCCTGAGTTAAATACCACCCTCTCCCGCTGCCCCTATCCTATGCATAGCTTGCTTTATGGAGATTAAAATGTAGTCATCCTTGCTGATTTTCCCCCTCCTCACAGATAAATATTCTTCCCCAGTGTTTTATGGAGTGGCTCCTTTCTTCTACCTGTCCATCTGGGCATGAATGTCATGCTCATTGTCGTGGTAACTTCTCAGCGGTAAGTTAGAACACAATGCATTTCATGAGGTGAAAAGGGCTATCTGGACTTGCAATGAACCCTACTCATTTTTGGTTGAACCAAATCTATTCATCCCTATCTCTATCAATCCCCTGCTCCTTTTCCAGGGGCAAACCTCAGGCACTTTGATGTAAGCTGTGCCCCCAGTGGTGCAATACTTCCTAGTTCCTAAATATACTGTATTGTTTTCCTGCCACTTCTTCCTCCCCGGACTAAATAATCTCAAGTGAAAATTCTGTGCTAGAAGTGCTGTGGTGGAACTGGCAGCCCTGAAGAGGCTAGAAAATATCTCCTTGCTGTTGTGTAAAACAAACCATGATAAAGCACATTAAAGAGATAGGGCCGATCCATTTCCCTGGTCTCAAAGGGAGACTGTTTATTGCATTGCAGTGATGTGATGTGGTTCCCTGGATAAACTAAAGCAACCAGGAAGGAAAAGCGAAACCACCTGCCCATTACTGGAAGGTCTCTACTTCGGCTCATTTTTCTCAATTCTTCACAGAGTAAACCATTTTACTGCCCAGTAACCCAACAGTTAATCTTATTAGTGCCTCTGAACTGCTATATCAGAGAAGTATCCTATTGGTCTGCTCCTGTGACGCACTGAGCACCTGCAACTTCCTTTGAAGTGAATGGGAGCTGTGGGTGCTCAGCACCTCCCAGGGTCAGGTCTGGGTAATTCTACTCTAACATTCACTTTTTTGCCCCTCACAAAGAGCACTGACCTTTCTCTCTCCTCCCCCCCCCCCCCGGCTCAAGTGGGATTCCAGTCCCTTTAGTTTCCAGGAATGTGCAATTACATCTTCACCAGCCTTGCAGCACCAGGTGACATTGACATGTTTGCTTGGGAGTACGTGGATGTGTGCATTGTGGGTGGGTTTAGGTCTGTATTGGGAGGTAACCTGTTGTGGGATAGGACTAGGGTGACCAGATGTCCCGATTTTATAGGGATAGTCCCGATATTTGGGACTTTTTCTTATATAGGCACCTATTACCCCCCCACCCTCTGTCCCGATTTTTCGCATTTGCTATCTAGTCACCCTAGATAGGACTGAGGCTGGGCGTAGTTGTGCGTGCTTGTGAAGACAGGCAGCTTGTGAGTGGTTGGAGGCTAATGTCTTGTGAAGTAGCAATTTCCTAGATTTAAGGTTACCAGATAGCAACTGTGAAAAAAATGGGACAGGGGGTGTGGGGTAATAGGCACCTATATAAGAAAAAGTCCCAAAAAACAGGACTGTCTCTTTAAAAACGGGACATCTGGTCACCCTACCTAGATTGTACTTATTGCATTGATGGGAGATGCATTTTAGCAACCTTAACCTTACCTTGAAATAGTGGATTGTGACTAGGGGCAGTCTTGAGCGAGGAGTGATCTATAAGCTGTGCCACCCCACGAGTAACCTTGGGAGACATTGTGTCTCAGACGGTATGTCTACACTGCAGCTGGGAGCATGCCACCCATCCCAAACAAACACATGCTAGCTCTGCTCAAGAGAGCACACTAAAAATAGCAGTGTGGACACTGTGGTGCAGGTGGAAGTGTGGGCTAGCTGCCTGAGCCTCTGGGTTCATACTCTGGGGGTTAGCGTGGGCATGACCCCCTTGCCGCAACATACACACACAGCTGTTTTTAGCACACTAGCTCAAGCAGAGCTAGTATGTGTGTCTACACAGACTGGGAGGGACACTTCCAGCTGCAGTGTAGACATAGACAGAGATGCACTTCCCTTCCCTTCCTGCTTCCTCTCTGCTCCAAGCAGGTAGTAATTTACTGCTGACTGATACCAACAGTAAATTCCTCCTGCCTCCCTCCTCCCTCCAGCCTTGCAGGCACTGGCTCAGCTACCCCAGTCAGAGAGTAAAGAATGGGGTTAAGCTTCACCGATTCCCCACCTGCTCTGGAAAGGGATTAAATGGGGGAGTAGCCCCACAGACTTACAGCCTGGGTAGCCCACAGAGGGCTGTAAAGTGAGCTCTTACAAGAATAAAAGATGAACTCCTGGGAGAACAAGTGCTGCATCCACACAAATATCCTCATCAGTCAGGAGTGAGGGGAAATACAGAACAAAATGGTGATTCAAACACATTTGTTTCTGAATTGGGGCAGCACTGGTTAGTGGTTAGAAGACAAGCCCGGGGGATGGGACACCTGTGTTCTAGTCCTAACTCTGCCATTGATTTGTTATGTGGTCTTGGGCACCTCCACCTATGGAATGGGAATAATAATAATAATAATAATTCTTAACTCCCTCACTGGGGCGTTGTGAGGATTGGTTGATGTTTACAAATATGAATGTTATATAAGTGCTAAGAATCTTTATTATAAAATAGATGGTTCTCCATGAGGCATCCAGGCTAAATTTATCCCTGTGATAATTCCAATGGCTTGAATTTGTCCCAAGTATGTCTGAGTGCTTCCAAATGTAGGGATATCCGGAATGTTGCTGCTGCTGGCCCAGTGAGGAGGTAATGATTTCTAATATGTGGAATGTAATATCCTCTGACACATGTCTGTGCACTGGCCTTCTGCTGGGCTCCTTGTATCGTGCAGTTCCAACATTTCACTGCATCATTAAGTTGAGCTGTTCTTTTTTAACTCCAAAACTTAGCAAGTGTCTCTAAAACCCAGGAATCCACATAAAAAGATTCTACTGACGTCCTCCTTTGATGCTTTGATCTTTCCACTGTGAAAGTGACTGATTGTGTGGTCACAGGCTTGAGTGGGGAGGAAGAAATAAAGGCTGCTTTTATTTATTAAAAACTCTACAGCATCAATTGGGTAATGACATTTGCCAGCAAAACAGTCATGTTAATTCAGTGAAAACAATCCTAATGTATTGCAAATGTTTATGGAAAATCTTCTGGTTGTAAAATATTTCCATTAATGTCATGCACAGCGCAGTAACTAAATCACTTTCAAATTTCCCTTCTGCAAGGAGCCTCAGAAACATCCTGTAATTCTTGTAGCTACTCATTCCTATATCTATAACCCATCGAGTAAAATGTTCTACTTAGGATGATTGGGGTAATGTTGACACTTCTGTAAGACTATCAACTTCACCCATCAGGACGGTTGGACTAGCCCGTGTAGTGACAGTATAATGTGCTTCCAAGTATGGGTGCTGGTGTCTAAGGCTGAGGCTTGCATCAGTGTTAATGCAAAAATGGGAGTATGTCCCCGAAGTCTCAGATACAGCCCAAGTGACTGGAGCCTAACCCCATTCCTTATTGCCTCTTGAATATCTGACTGGGGAGAAACTTATTTGACTTGGCAAGGGAGATTTTGCCTAGCTAATGAGTTTGGGCTCATGCTGCAGCCCAGCAGTGACTGGGAGATCTGTAGGGGGACAATGCACAACATCTGAGGGGATGTGGGGAAAGAGATGTCTTGGGTCACCTTTGGCCAACACCCTGCAGAGCACTGATGAGCTAGTGCTTCTTGGCCACTGTCAGAAGACAGGATACTGGGCTAGATGAACCTTTGGTCTGACCCAGTATGGCCGTTCTTATTGGGAGAGGCAGATCTCACAGGTGACCAGGCCCCCCCCCACCTCCTCCCATCTCACACACCCTTCTGGCTGGTCAAATCTGCATTCATTGCTGGCTGGCCAGCACCAGATCCCTCACTCCATCATATGAGAATTCCTGAGGGCTGCCTGTAATGTTAATAAGTCACTCTTTTAAAAATTCTCACTCATTTAAAGGGCATGTGGCTCCATGCAACTCCCAGCGAGAGGCTCCAGGTGTGTCTACAGTACAGGGACTATAGTGGCATAGCTATATCACCACAGCTACGCTGGCATAACCCTGAAGTGTAATTGCAGCCTATGCCAACAGAAGGAGACCCACCACCCTGCAAACGCATTCTTCTATCCCCGTAGCTGCAGTCTGGGTTACACTTAAAACTTAGGTCAACATAGCTACGGCACTATGGGGTCTGACAAATCCACAGCCCGGAGAACCATTGCTATGCTTCCCTAACCCCCAGTGTAGATGCATCTAGGTCAATGGAAGAATGCTTTTGTCAACCTACCTCCCGTCGCTCAGGGAGCTGGTGTTCCTGCAGTAATGGGAAAAACCATTCTGTGGTGTAGGCTGTGTCTACACAACAGGGTTATGCCGGCAAAGCTATGGAGCTATAGCTATGCTGCTGTAGCCCCGTAGTGTAGACATGGACTATGGCTACACTGAGGGGTGAGGTTGGCATAGCTACATTGGTTAGGGGTGTGGATTTTCACATCCATGACTAATGTAGCTATGTCAACCTAAATTTTAAGTGTAGACCAGGCCTCCTCCCTCCCCAGCACACGTGTGTGTGTGTGTGCATGCACACACACACCATCCCTCATTTCTTCTTGCTAAGCTGAAGTGGGGCTGATATGACACCTCTTATTCCACCCTCTATAATACACAATTTTTGGGTCCGGGAACACCCCTCTACCAAGCTCCTGTCTTCATAATGATTTCTCTCTCTAATCAAAGGTTAATCCTGTGTTCTGTTGTTCACTTTATCACTTGGCCCATAAACGGTTACAAACATTTTCTGCACATAAAGCTGCAGAATCCCAGACAGACGTCTTGCACAACAGCAGCTGCTCAGGACTTTGTCCGTCTCTGACTGGCAACACAGTATGAGAATAGAGCCCAGTTCCCTCCCCTTCTGGCTGCTGCTCAGCTTGGATTATACAAATCACGGGACCTGTGACATCTCGGATCACAATGTTCAGTCCTTACGCTCATTGGCTAGTCGTTGTCACATAATCACAAAAATATAGGGCTGGACAAGATCTCAAGAGGTCATCTATTCCATCCCCCCACACTGAAGCCGTGCTCAGGTGGTACCTCGTTACTGAAAGGATATATTAAATGGCAAAAGACTTCATTTACACAGAGTGAAGGTTGCCTGGTGACAACTCATGCCCTTCTAGAATGTCAAATTCAGCAAATCTTAAACTTCTGAAAACCAGGAAATACAGCGTTAAGGCAAATGCCCTCACAACTTAACTCTATCCCCACTGGGATTATGTCTAGTCTAAAGCACTTCGACAACACAGCAGCTGTGTCACTGTAGACACTTCCTACAGCGACAGGTGGAGTTTTTCTGTCACTACACTTAATCCACCTCTCCAAGAGGCAGGAGATAGGGTCAACAGAAGAATTATTCCCCACGAGATTGTCATTTTAACTACATTACTTAGCTGTGTGAATTTTTCACGCCCCTCAGAGACATAGCTAAAACGATCTAAATTTTAAATGTAGACTAAGCCTGGGAATTATCTGCATGCACTCCTGTATTCACTGAGTTAGGTGTAGCTGTACTGAATGGCAAAGGAGTAAGTTGAAGCAGTTTGGAAAAGCTATGACTATGATATGAGGAGATCTGAGTCTCAATTCCCTCCCCCCTTCCTCCCCCCCGCCATGTGTGTTATCAGAGAAAAGAGGTGTATATGTACCTTGAGGATCCAGTCTGCATCATTTCAATACAGGATTGTGTAGGCTGTGTTAGTAGCAGAGCATTGGGGTCTTCTTGCTGTGGGTACTGTCAGTAGTGAAATGGGATATGAGAGAAGTCTGGATTTAATGGTGGGTAGGGGAAGTATAGGTTTTGGTGGTATAAGGTGTGCCAGTGTGAAGACCCTGTAAAGGGGTATGAAGTGGTTGTTAAATTTTATAAGTGTGATACTCTGACACGGAAGTGATCTCAGTGTTTGAGCACAGGGCAGGTGCAGGTAGCGCCTGTCCACTACAGTAAAAAGGTAGAGTGCGAAAATGTGTCTTATAGGCATTGTGGGGCATCTCTCAAAGGAGGCAGAGTTACGTTTGTATGGGCATTTACCTTAGCTCTGTATTTCTTGGTTTTTCAGAAGTCTGAGTTTGGTTGAACATGACATTGTAGAAGGACATGAGCTATCACCAGGCAATCTTGACTGTATTAACAAAGTTTGTTGACATTTCATTTCCAAGTGGTTTTTAAAGAGAAAGAGAAATGTTTGCTGGTAGGAGTTAGTGGTCATTCAGGCAGGTGTAGGTCTCCCCTAGACTTGATCTGTTAATCTGCTGCTGTGGCTAGGTAAGAATCAAAAGTCCAAGCTTTATATAGTTGTTTCATCAGTAGATCAAAAAGAACTTGACATCATTATCCCCATTTTGCAGATGGGAAAATGAGACACAGATAGAGAAGTGACTTGCCCAAGGTCACCCAGCTGGCCAGTGGCAGAAATAGCTAGAAATAGTCCCAGTACAGTGGACTTCCCCTAGGCCACACCATTACTATGTGATTCTGCAGTGCTCATCCTCCCTCCTGTACTTTTTGTTATATGGAATGAGGATAATGGTCGTGCATTGAAATGTTTGCACTGTATAGCTGTTAAGAGGGCTGGTGAGAGAAATCTCATCCTTGGTCTATGTCCCTTGGCAGTTTTATTACATGGTTGTTACAGTAACTTTGGTATGTGAGAGACAAGTGGTGGGTCTCTCTCCTTCTCCATCCCTGTCCCACCATTCCCTGCAACATGTCTGCCCCCTTCTCCAAACCAGTGGCCAGCCCCCTAGCCCCACACTAGGTTGATGTATATCTTAACTGTTCATTTCTGGATTTCAAATGTTTAAATTTACGTTACCTTCAGTTCTCCCACCCCAGATCCCAGCTAACATGGAGGGGCAGGGAGGGAGAGGGGCTTAGACACCCCAAGAGGAGCAAGCTCCTCCAGATCCCAGAACACACATCAGGCTGGGACTGGAGCTCCTAACCCTGCAGAGTGGTAGGACTCCCCTAGATCCCAGCATACACATGCATCCCAGCTGATGGCCCTCCCCACCCACAACTTCTTCTGCTATCCCTAATATTCTCCAACCACTCCTGTCTTCTTCCCTTCATTTATCTCCCTCTCCATAATACCCCCATCCCTCACTGTAGACCCAAAGCCCTATTACCACTTACTCTTGTGCTCCTAATCCCCCTTCCCATGAGCAGTCGTGTGTAATTTTATTTTATTTTCAAAAGGTTTCAGCACCTTCTGAATATTCTGCAGTACTCAGATTACATTTTTCAAAACAAAACAAAATCAACAACAACCCACCTTGACAGAGACTGACTTTTTTCTCTCAAATGTTTACAGTTCATTCTCCGGTTTCTGCCAAGAGTGTATTTCAAACTTCAAAATTGCAGGCTTAGAAAGATGAGAAGCCCACCCATTGCTATAGTGAGTGTCTACACTGATGCACTATACTGTGCCACTGTAGTGGTGCTAGTGAAGACTTAGGCCTGGTCTATACTAAGACCTATATTGGTATAACCATGTCACTCAGAGGTGTGAAAAATCCATACCCTGAGCGACGTGGTTATACCAATCTAAACCCCTGTGTAGACAGCACTATATTGGTGGGAGAAGTTCTCCTGTTGACATACCTACTGCCTCTTGGGGAGGTGTATTAACTACTCCAAAGGGAGAGCTCTCTCCCATTGGCTTAGAGAGTCTTTATTAAAGTGCTACAGTGGTGCAGCTACATCGCTGCAGTTGCGCCAATGTTGTGTTTTAAGTGTAGATGTGCCCATAGCCTCAGCAGTGTGTTCTTGGTGCATGCACCTAGCAGTCTGTTCTAAGCTCCCCACCCAGAGAGGCAGGGCTTTCCCAGATCCTGGGTCACATTTACGGTGAAGGGGTACAGAGATGGGCTCAGATCTACTTAGAGGAACAAAGCACCCCAGATCCCAAGTCACAATGGGGGTGGGGGGGTAGGAGAATGGCTCAGATACCCCCCCCAAAGGCAGCACCTTCCCAGAACCTGGTTCACATGAAGGGGGAAGGGAGGAGGGTCAGACTGCAATAGATGGGCAGCTCCCCTCCACCCTGCCACCCCAAGTCTAGCACAAACATGGGGGGCAGGGAGCAAGGCTCAGAAACCCCCATGGGGTCAAGGATGCCAAGATCTCAGCTCACATAGGGGTGGGGATGAAGAGAGGGGTTTACAGCCCTACAGAAACTCACCTGAAGAGAGGCAAGAAAGTGGGGGTCACACTCCTGTAGATGGGCTGGGGGTCCCAGATCGTGGTGCATGCATGGGAGGGGAATGTGGGGTGGATGGATGCTCTGCCTCTATTCTCCCCTGTCCTGTGCAATTTATTTTTGTAGCAAAGAGGCGTGGCCGCCCTCAGAGATTGACAGTGAGGGATGCCCAGACGCCCCCTGGTGGGCGGAACCAGGAAGGCCACGCTCTCCACGCCAGAAGCAGAGGGGTGGCACAGGAACAGGAAGTATAAAAGGCGGGACCTGTAGCTAGGATGACCAGATGTCCCAATTATATAGGGACAGTCCCGATATTCAGGTCTTTTTCTTATATAGGTGCTATTATCCCCTATCCCAATTTTTCACACTTGCTATTTGGCTCAGTTGAGAAGCAGCTGCCAAAGGAAACAGATGTGGTCTCCCCACTGCAGACGCAGGAGCCTGCAGAAGACTTCTGCTGTCCTGAGAAGGACCCCAAGCTACTCGAATGGCCAGACACGCCTGATGCTGAGGAGTTGCTGGAACTGCCGCTCGCAGTGTACCCCAGGGAGATGGAGGACGACCCTTGGAAGGTACACTCGAGGGGGAGTATAGGAAGCAGCCCAGGGGAACCAGACTACCGTCTGGCTGCCTCCGGAGACACGCTGTTAGGCACTAGGCTGGGACGCGGTGGAGTTTGGCGGGCCCGCATCCATCCTGCCACCTCACCGTGGGGTGGCAGTACTTCCCATCCTTAGTCAGGAGGCCTGCGCTCTGCGCTCGACCCCTGCGGCGCCCTAGGCTGCTTACTGGGCACTCGACCCCTGCCCGAGGGCTGGAGCACTAGACTGCTCTGCAAGGTGCCCCGCCCTGCCTAAGGGCCTAGGCACCTGAACTGTGCATTGTTCTCCCCTGCCTGCGGGTTTGAGCCCTAGAGACAGCTAATTCCCCCCCTGTACAGACTGCTGTTCCAGGAGCGTGACAGCGAAGAGGCGTGGCCGCCTTGGAGACTGACAGCGAGGGACAGCCACACAAGCCTACACGCCTACAATTTTCTTTTCAGAAATCATCTCAGCACCTTCTGGATTTTCTGCTGTGCTCAGATTACTTTTCCCCAAAATAAAAATCCCCCTTTTGAGAGAGGCGGTTTGGAACAACGGGCCTGCCTTTTTTTTTTTTTTTAAACTTCAGCTTTCTGCCCTGGGTTGGCACAGTGCCTGGGGTGCGGCTCAGATTCAATGACTGTAACATAATCCTCAGAGCCACCCCGATCCTGTGATGCAGAGAGAGAGTTTTCCAGATCCTTAGCCTCTTCCTCTGTGCATGCTCCGTGTAATCCTTGATGTGCCTGACAGGAGAAGCACTTTCTTTTGCAACTAAAATTTTAATTTGATTTCTCCCAAATGGCTGGTGCATGCCATGCACTTGAGCCTTGGAGAACCTGTTGCGACGAATCTGAGTCCTAGTTCGATCTCTATCTGTGAGCAAAAAAGATTGCCAGAATCAGTTTAAGAAAAGCTGTAAGTCCTGGAACCCGGTGGTCAAATGGCCGTGAATTTAGATCACTAAGAGAACCCTATGCTCCCATGAAGCACCCACACTTCAAGGCAATCTGATTAACCATACAGATTTTAGACCACTTAGGCTAGGTCTACACTACCCGCCTGAATCGGCGGGTAGAAATCGACCTCTCGGGGATTGAATTATTGCGTCTCGTCAGGACGCGACAATCGATCCCCGAATCGACGCTCTTACTCCACCAGCGGAGGTGGGAGTAAGCCCCGTCGACGGGAAGCCGCGGAGGTCGATTTTGCCACCGTCCTTACAGCGGGGTAAGTCGGCTGCGATACGTCGAATTTGCGTATCTTAAATCGACCCCCCCCCTGTAGTGAAGACCTGCCCTTAGATGATCTTCAAATAGAAAGCTGGTCTTAAGCTGTCACTCTGCTATCAATATGCATGGAAATCACTGCACCTTGGTCTAACTGCCAGCAGGCTGTCCTCCCTCCCTCCCCCCCATGTCAGGGGCCACCTTCTGTAGTGTCACTTAGCACCACAAAGAAGAGTTAACAGTCCACCTGTAATGTTATTAGCACCTCTGATCATGGTGTGGATTCCCCTGATTGGAAAGCATACTGACATTGTCTTACAAGTTCCCATTCTTCATAAGCGACATTTTTTATCCTGATGCTGCATGGAACATTTCATGGGAATTTCCCCCACTCTGCCCACACCTCCTAAAAAAATTCTTAATGCTCCAGACTCTCTCTTGTAGTTTTCTAACCATCCTCTAATATCAAAGCCATACCAGGGCATGCATTGCTAGGCTACTGCTTTGTTACTTGGGAGGTGAAGACAGGGTCATGCACACTCTAGTGGCTTATTTATAATTTAGCCCCTGAAGATCCTGCACTGCCTTTCACATAGGCAGAACCTGCACCCACCCAGAGCAGCCTTCTTGGTTTCAGTAGGGCTCCCTGCAGAGCCAGGTCGCCCATGCACAATGCATTGCAGATCAGGACCTTTGTTGGTATAAATTCCTTCATCCTCGCTTGTTGCACGGCCTCCCAGAAATGAACAACTCTGTCAAGGACTAAGTCATTTCATGGAACAATCTAAATACAGAGGTCTTTAACAAAATACAACAGCAGACAGTGTTGATATGTTCAGTGTCTTTCATGTGATCTGTCTGTTAAGCGACTTCACAGCGTTCCTTAAAACAATAGGGCATCAACATTTACAGTATAGCAGTGTTTTTCAAAGTTCGGGTCGAGACCCAGTACTGGGTTGTGGCATGTAAGGCACTGGGCCACTCTGGTCAGCACTGCCGACTGGAACATTAAAAGTCTCGTCAGCGATTCTACCCAGCTAACGCAGGCTAGTGCCTACCTCTTCTGACACCGCTCTGTGCCCCAGAAGTGGCCAGTGGTGGGTCTGGCTTCTAGGCAGAGGGGCCACAGGGCTCCGTGTGCTGCCCGAGCGCTGGAGGGGAGGGGGACAGTGCCCGCGGGTGGGAGCCGCTTGCGCACCTCCGCCTAGGAGCCGGACCTGCTGCTGGCCGCTTCAGGCGCAGCGCGGTCCGCGGTGCCAGGACAGGTGGGAAGTCTGCCTCTGCACCCCAGCTGCGCCGCTGACCGGGAACCGCCGGAGGTAAGTCCATGACCCAACTCCACGCCTCAATCCCCTGCCCCAGCCCTGAGCCCCCCCCAAAACCCAGAACCCCTTCCTGTACACCAAACCCCTCATCCCTGGCCCCACCCCAGACCCTGCACCCCCAGCCCAGAGCCCTGACCCCCTCCTGCACTCCAACCCCCTCCCACAGCCCAGAGCCCCCTCCCACACTCTGAACCCCTCATTCCCAGCCTCATGCCACAGCCCTCACCCCCGCACCCCAAACCCTTCATCCCCAGCTCCGTTGCGTCGCGGGCATCAACAGTTTTCCTCAACTGGGTCCCCAGAAAAAAAGTTTGAAAACCACTGCAGTATAAAATACATGTGTTCAAAGCCACTTAAAAACCAAGCATTGAGCATTCAGAGGTATGAATAAAAGCAAGCATTGAATATGGCAAAATAATCCCTCGTGCTCAGTGGAACTCAGACTATGGGTTTTTCATTGACTGGACATTGGGTGGAAACAACAAACAGACCTAAAAGATGAGTTAGTCAGTGCTGATGGAGAACTTTGTGTCATCATTAGGATTTATGAGGGGCACCCTTCCAGGATCTGAATTGGAATGCCTCAAGGAACTGCTCTCGCTGCCACAATATTCACTATGTGAATGAGGCCACTGTATATCTCTTTGCCTATGAACGCTACAGGTTTGCTCTCTGCTCTGGTTGAAGGCTTGGCTGGATGTGCTGGAGCTATCCCAGCCTCAACCCTGAGAAAACAGAAGTCTTGCGATGTTGAACAGACATCATTGACTCAAGCAGGGTTGCTCGGCCTTCATGTCTCCACTTGTTGAGAGATTTGTTCAGAAAGAGGGAGTCAGGTTAAGAATTATCAGTGCACTTTTAACCACATAAAAAGCTCTCACTTGTTGGAAATTTGCACCTGCTGCATCATTCTCTATCTCATAACTATCTGTGAGCAACAGAAGTGCTGGTGAGCATGAGGCTCAGTTATTGTCACTTCTTCTTCAAAGGACTGTCATCTCGTGCTACAAGTTCAGAATGCAGCAGTATGTTTGCTCACCAGCTTGAGGGATCATGACAGTTTTTACACCTGTCCTGCAATCTCTGTATTGGCTCCCTACAAAGTTGCAGATTGACTCTGTTAATGGAGCAGCCCCTTGTTTTGTTCTAGACCTGGTCCAAGAACCATGTGCTGACTGGTACCTGCACCCAAACACCACCTGCTATGCAGGGATCACACTATTCTATCTTAAGTTGTGGGTCCTGGGGTATAGCACTCATTCTTCTCTGGGATTTGTCTCAGGGCATTGTTCACACTTTATTAACAAACAAACAAACAAAGCCTCCACAAATATTGCTCCCCAAGATGTGTTGGAATATGGCTCCATAAATACTCCCATTTCTCCTTTCTTCATTGACCACTCTTGCTTGTTTACATTTTAAATGGTGATTTTATTTTACTTTTCATTGCCCAGTGCTAGGAATGTGGGACTAGAAGGGCCTCTTTATAAATATAGTTAATTATAATTATTTTTATTAACTTCAATAGCACTTTCATCACTTAAATAAGCAATCCCTTCTCTTGCTCTGACGCCAGCTTCTTGTCTTTTGCCTCCAAGCAGATGCTAATTTATCCCCAAATGCCGATGTAATAGGGGCTGACAATCAGCAGTTCCACAGAGAAAAGCCACATCACAGGAAAGGCTTGTCATGAGGCTGCCTTTGATAGACAGCCAACAGGGTTTGGGTCCCAGTTACACTGAATTCCACTATCAACAAATTCAGCTCTAGAGACACTGCAGTTACATGCTGGATGCTTAACCAGTATTGATGACACGTATTTTCAATCAAAGTAAGCTTCCTATATTGCATGTTCCAGGGGTTTCTAGCATTCCAACAGCTGGTCTGGGTCCACCTGTGTCAGGATACAGAGGAGGATTTTCTGGGCTCTGACTGTAAAGTGGACAGAGACCACCCAGCCATTCTGACCTCAGGGCCACCATCCAAGCAGAATAATTTTGCAGCTTTCTCTCCTATTTCCTCATACTTCTACCTGTGCTGTATCAGAGTTTCTCTTCTACAGACCCTCTTTGGCACTAAACCTATCTCAGAGGATCCAGGACCCCTCATGGATCCTAAAAGGTATCTGGAGATTTGGACAACATCTCCTAATTACTTCACCTAATTAGGCCTGAAGTTTCTGCATAGTCCGGTGTATTTTGCCTAATGCTTCTGGTCTGTATTTGACCACCAAGCAAAACATCGTCTTGCTTCCTTCCCGTGCTTTCTAGTGTTTGCTCACCCACCTCTCTTGAGTTTTATTAAAGGCCATAGAAATTTACCATATATTATTACCCACTTATCACACAACTGCACCTGATCTGATT
Source organism: Terrapene triunguis (assembly GCF_002925995.2). NCBI lineage: Eukaryota > Metazoa > Chordata > Testudines > Emydidae > Terrapene > Terrapene triunguis. Next base: position 4,120,055 of record NW_020664436.1, read on the forward strand.
ACAACACAATTTCAGACTTGCAATATAGATGGTCCTGAACCATGTTTTATGTCTCTAAATTGTGCTACAGATGTGGCTTTTGCCAAGGTGGTACCAAGATGTAGGGACCCAATTCAAACAGGCTTCCGACTCACCCGTGCTGCAGGACCAAACCACATGAAGACCTAGCCAGATCCCACAATATGGTAGCTCCCAATAGGGTAGATGGAAGCCAAAATATATGTCTGTCAATAGAGCTTGTCTCCACATCTAAAGTCAGGGCCGGGAGACACTCGGGGGAGGCGCGGGGGGTGTGTGTGTGTGGAAGGTGGGGCTGGGGGGAGATCATCCTGGTTATAAATATCTCTGTGCCTGCCAGCGGCTTTTTTTTTTTCCCACCACCTTTTGCGCCCCTCGGCTTTGTGCGCCCGAGGCAAGTGCCTCACTCGCCTTGCCCTTGTTACGGTACTGTGAAGAACCCTTACCGTCGCTGTAATAAGTGTCTATCTACACACTGAAATGCTACATCTGTGTGGCAGTTGGTTCAGACATAGCCTCAGGGTGAAACTCCACTTGCAATGAAGTGGAATGCAATCCCTAAACTGTTAATGGGGTTTCATTCTGTTTTTAATGATGCAGCCCTCATATTACAATGAAGGTAATTATAGCCAGGATAAGTAATTAACAGGATTTAGCACCTCATTCTATATTCTTTATCTGGCCTCTTATCCTCAGTAGGTGTTAAATGCTTTGGAGATAATTGTTAGCACTTGCCAAGCTAACAATCTAGCAATGATGACCCCATGTCCCATTCCATAGCGAAGGAGAGGGCTGGCTGGTCAGCAATGAAGAATTGGCTAGCACTGATGATTTTTTTTGGAACAAGAGGAACTGGGTTCCATTAGTATTAAGTTCTGGCTAGCCATGGTGTACAGCTATTAGCCAGGATGGGCAGGGATGGTGTCCCTAGCCTCTGTTTGCCAGAAGCTGGGATTGGGTGACAGGGCATGGATCACTTGATGATAACTATTTGTTCATTCCCTTTGTGGCACCTGCCATTGGCCACTGTCAGAGGACAGGATACTGGGCTTGATGGATCTTTGGTCTGATCCAGTATGGCCGTTCTTATGTTCTTATAAAGAGAACTTGTTAGAATGGGGACATATGGGGAAACTGAGTCACAGTACGGCTAAATCCCTTGCTTGCCCCAAGTCAAACAAAGGAAGTGGCAGAGCTGGTAATAGAACCCTGGAGTCCTGGCTCTCAGCAATGCGCACTAACTTCTTTTTCTGACAAAACAAAGTGAAATTGAATGAATTTGAGAAACTGTTGAACGGGTAAAGAAAAAGTCATTATTTTGCAGCAGGGGTTTTCGACTCTTTTCTTTAAAATCAAGTGGCCAACATAAGAGACTGGCTCGTGGATATTTCCCCCCCTATTTGAGTTTACCCAGACCAGCTCCCCTCCCATTCACAATCACAGAAGGTCACTGTGCTTGCCAGCTACTGTACCTGTTCAAATGAAAAAGTAATATTAGGAAAGTATGTGTATTTTCACCTGTTTTTAACATGATTTAATGGCTGGAAATGAGAAGCACCATTTGACCAGGAAGTTCCCTGCAGACCACCAGCAAGTGCTCCACAGAGCATGGTTTGGGAATCATTGTTCTGCAGAAAGCAGATCCTCATTGTGATCGGGCATACAAACGCTGCACTGAGCAACAAGGGGTTAAGCGATTATTTTGGGCTCAGCCAGCCCCGCTCCACCACACCTGCTGCAAATGCTCCATCTGCTGCAGGAATTAAAAGATAGGGAATTAGCTCATTTGGGTGGCAGTGCTGGAGGTGAGCAGACCTGTAGCTCACAGCCACAGCAGCCCAGAGCGAAGGGAAGCCTAAAGGCTCCAAGACAGCTTCCCAAAGGGGTCCCCCTGAGGGAAGGGAGGACTCACCTCAGAGAGGGAAGTATCCCCCTCTCCCCTGCCTGTGGACACTGGACATTGGTAACCCCCTCTTACTTATTTGGTTTGGAGTTCCCCAACAAAGGCAAGTCTTGGACTAAGCTGACCTGGGAAGGAGAATGATAGGAAGTGATCCTGGGAGGACAGACTTAAGCAACCTTGGTTGCTAGACCACTGGTAGCCCAAAGGGCCCTGGGTCAGAGCCTGGTAGAGTGAGAGGGCCTGGACTCCCCTCCCCACTACTCCTTTGGCAGTCAGGGGTTGCGGTTCTGACCACTAGGCCAATCTCCCCAATGAGACCCTGAATGAGGACCATTACACTCACCATTACCTTGTAGAGTACATCACTCTGGGCTGGTCTATATTGAAATGTTTGGTCAAGCCAGCTAAGTTGCTGCGGGGTCTGAAAAATCCAGTGCAAGGCAACTTATGTCAATCAAACTTTGTAGTGTAGACCTGGCCATAGTGTAGATGTGGACTACAGTGTGAAAGGGGTTTTCCATTGCGGTAGGAACTCTACTTCACTGAGTGATGGTAGGTCAATGGATGCATTTTTTTTTTCATTGACCTAGCTGCATCTATACGGAGAGTTAAGACAACATAGCTACAGTGCTCAGAAGTGTAGTTATGTTGACCTATGTTTTAAGTGTAGACCAGGCCTAAGCTTTCGTCTGAGGAGAGGAGTGAGAAACCACTCCACTCAGAAAAAACCCTAGAGGAAGGTCTTTGGTTATCAAGGTTTGAATTTAAAGTAATTTTGAAAGACTTTGGTAGCCAGGTGGATTTGGTGCCAGGAAATTTAAAGGGCTCATCTAGGCCCACCACACTCCCACATGATTAGCTCCTGGGTCTGTCCACCCAGAGGAAAATTCATCATCAGCGCATTTGGCTGGTCACTGCTTTTTTTGCATTCTGATGTGTAACTATGTAGTGTAAAGCTTTCTACAATGACCCAGCAACAGAACATCTTTGTCCTAACTCTGAGGACTGCCTGAATTCCCTTTGGAATGCTGCCATTTGTACAGAAACTAAGGCCATGTCTACACTACCACTTACGTCGGCAAAACTTATGTCACTTAGGGGTGTGAAAAAACACACCCCTGAGTAAGTTTTGTTGGCATAAGTGGTGGTAGTGCACAGCGCTAGATCAGCAGGAGAGCTTCTCCCACTGACAGCTACTGATGCTCATTGCGAGTGATTTAATTATGTCGACAGGAGAGCTCTCTCCTGTCAGCATAAAGCGGCTACACGAGAGATCTTACAGTGGCGCAGCTGCATCGGTACAGCTGTGCTGCTGGAAGTTCTCTAGTGTAAACATAGCCTTAGTCATGCTAGAGAGTAGGATCACTAAACAGGCTGCCTCCTACACCTGTGCAGTTTGGCTGCATGAAATAAGCCAGAGAACAGAGACGTAACTACCGTTTTTTGTCATTTTTCCCCCCCACCCCCATTTTTCTTCCACCTCCCCCCCCAGCTTTGCACCCTGGCTGACTGCCCTGCTCGCCCTGAGTTGGAATGGTAGCTCTGAAATGCTTGCCCACCTAAGTGGAAAATTATTAGCATCGTTTTCTTGTTATCTAACAATGGGCTGGATTCCAGAAAGGGATAAAGGAAGGCGGTCATCTTCATTCTTTCCCATTGTACCAAACAAACAGCATTCCTCGTCTTTGCTTGTTACTGCTTGAATCATAGATAGAGAGATCTATTTCTTTCCCCAATTTTGAGGGCTGTAACTAGTTGCTAATAAATTAAGTTAATATCAGAGGACATGTCTACGCCATGGGTGCTATATCTATCTAAATTTTAGGTGTGGACCAGGCCAAAATGTAGGGGCACTGCTGACTGTACTTATCCTTCTCTAGCCATTTCCATGGGAAGATCTCACCGTGCTTTATGATCAGTTCAGAAACAATAAAAAAGTTTGCAATTTTGTCCATTTTTGGATCAAATCCCAAACCTTTTGGAAGGTCTAAATGCTCAGTCAGTTTTCCCCCTCCTCAAATGTTTTTGTTCCTATGCCTTTGTGTCTTTCACACCAGACAGTGTCTAGAAGGTCTGAAAATAATAAAGCCACAAAGTAGAAAGGTAATTGCAATGTAATGTGGCTGCAAAAAAAGGACCAAAGTAACTTTGGGCAGTATTTGTTCATAGGCACCATGTCTGAAGATAGAATGGTGACATTCTATTCAGGTTGTTATACTGTACCCTTCACTGTATTATCCTCCTCTACATGGCTCTGAAGTAACCACACCTGAATATTGTGTTCCGTCCTAAGCATCATGATACAATATTGACAAATTGGAGGGCTTTTAGAAAGTGTTCGGGGACTGAAAAGGTTGATTTATTAAGAGGCTAAACACATATAGCCTGGATAAATGATAACTAAAAGGACTGGAACCATGACGATCTATAACTATCTGCAGGGTGTCCAAATCCAGGAAGGAGAGAATTATTTAGGGTTGGTGCGAGGAGGTACAAGTAGGACTCCTGGAGTGAAATGAAGAACAGGAAATCCACAGTGAGTATCAGGAAAGGCTTCCTGAAAGCGAGCTTAAGGCACTATGATAGGTCTGTCAGTGAAGAAGCAGGGATAACTAATGTAAAACTTCTTTGCCAAGTTTCTCCTTATATTCTTTATTTAAACAAATACAAAGAACACAAACAATGCCAACCCAATGTCAGTTCTCTATCAGTTATATAAAAATCAATATAAAAGCTTATAAGCTAGAGCAGTGACTCTCAACCTTTCCAGACTACTGTACCCCTTTCAGGAGTCTGATTTGTCTTGTGTACCCCCAAGTTTCACCTCACTTAAAAACTTACAAAATCAGACATAAAAATACAAAAGTGTCACAGCAGAGTATTACTGAAAAATTGCTTACTTTCTCATTTTTACCATATTATAAAATAATCAACTAGAATATAAATATTGTACTTACATTTCAATGTATAGTATACAGAGCAGTATAAATAAATCATTGTCTATGAAATTACAGTTTGTACTGACTTTGCTAGTGCTTTTATGTAGCCTGTTGTAAAACTAGGCAAGTATCTAGATGAATTTATGTACCCCCTGGAAAACCTCTGAGTACCCCCAGGGATACACATACCCTTGGTTAAGAACCACTGGCCTAGAGCTCCCAGACAGAGCCAGGCTTCTACCTGCTCCCATGTTACCTCCAGAATAAGTGAGGAAGGTTACCTCCCTTTATAGGAGTATCTTACTCATATTCTCCCACCTAAAGGCATTAATAGTTGGCTGCTCATTCAAACCACTCCCATCCCATCTACTCCAGTGTGATGCAAACCAGCCAAGTGATTCATCACCTCATTTGAATGCACGCATATATATATATATTTTATGTAATCGACTGCAAAGACACATCAGGAACAAAATGATCACCTGACTCTTAAACTACATTTCCCAGAACACCTCAGGCCCAGCATCAAAGAACACACCCCTTCCCAGGCATAAAAGCTCCAGCCTATGAGTATGCTTCCATGAGAGCCAGTTCCAACAACAAGGTGCTCACCAAGGGAAGGTAACAATGGTCTTGTGCTCACTGGGGATTTCATGGCACTATCAAGCCCGTGGTCACCTTCAGTGACACAATAAGGCATCTGTTGGATAATCAATACACAGTTTCAGTTCTAACATCTACTATATCATTGGTCTCTGAGCTATTTATTTTTCTCCTAGATAGTGCCTTAAAGTATGTTTCTACTCTGAGAGCTGACTTCTTAAAAATGTTATTTATTACATCCGCTCCCTGTATGTATTCAGAGGCACATCTGCTGATTTTAGTGACTAACAAGTTCTGTTTGTTTGCTGGGTCCTTTTTGTTCCTCTTAGGCCTGTAGACACAGTTAAGAAAGAATGAGCAAACTACTAACCTGGACTTTTAGGTAATTTCCTGCACAGGTATTTGTATTGTGATAATATCTTATCCTTCTCCAGCCCTTTCCTTGGGAAAATCTCACAGTGCTTTATGATTGATTAATCTAGCCTCGCACTCCCCTGTGAGGTAAATTGTTGTTTTTCACACTTCTCGGAGGAAGGAAAGAACCTGAGGCATAGAAAGACCCAATCCTGCAATGAGCATTGTGCAGATGCATTCATGTTGAAGTCACTAGGCTTCTGTGTGGTTGCAGGGATCTGTCTGCTTGGAGCTTACTGTAGCATTAGGGCTTCAGTGGCTTGCCCAAAGGTGCACCGAGTCAGTGACAGGAGAGCGTAGAACCCAAGTGTTCTGACTCCCAGTCCTTTTTTCAAGCCTACTACCTGAAACTCATTTTGAAATTCAAAATGAGTTTCAGATAGTAGGCTTGAAAAAAGGACTGGGAGTCAGAACACTTTTTGAATACTCAATACACACTTCAGATATTATTGTCACGCTGTCTGGAGTGTCTCACGACCATGAGTGCCTAGCTCAGGGCAGACTGTCAAAAACACGGCACATATCTCAAACTGGTGATATGTTCTATAATTAGATTTTACCAAGCCAGTAACAAATGTGAACTCCTGTATCATTACACTAGTCTCTCCATGGAGTCACAGACAGTCACCTTAGACACTCCACTCTGTCTTACCACCCAGACAAGCTGGACTTAATTATAAATGGTCACTTACACCAAAAGTCACACCACGTTCAGGTTGCTTCTAGTCTCAAGAGCCCAGTCACTTAACCCAGATCAACTGGTACCCTTGATCTTACTCCAAAGACAATGCCTATAGCCAGTCCTGTAATAAACTACCTAAAAGTTTATTAACTAGGAAAGAGAAATAAGAGAGTGATTTACAGGTTAAAGCAAGCAAACGTATGCACAAATGAGTTGCAATCTAAATCCTAAAAGTGACAGAGTTGTAGTGTCTGTGAGTTCAAAGCGTGTTTCAGAGGGGATCCAGGAGGCAGTCACTGGGGAGCTCTGGCTTCAGTTTGGTGTTTCTGACCCTGTGAGAGTTCAAACAGCCAAGAGATGAACAATCTTCATGTCAGATATTTTTATTTCCCACTTCCAGCATTCAGAGCGATGGGATCAAGCCTTCTGCATGTACTTCTCCATGGGTGAATGGGGCAATTGACAAAGCTTTTGTCTTATAATGGCCGACTTAAATTTTGATAGTCCTCCTGGCTGGGCAGGGGGGACAATTCCCATGCCTGGGTTCACAAGTTCAGAACAAACATGGTTAAATTACAGATTTTCTGATTGCCTGGAATACTGACATTACAAGTGAGCTTAATGCATGCAGAAACATATAAGCATTTCAGAGAGTCTAAACATTAAATACATTCTTGAAAGACTAATACCTATTTTGAGCAAAACTAACACACAGGTGAACTGGCCTGATCTCCAGCTCTGAGCTTGTTAGTTCACAGCTAATGTCTGCAGTCTTGGCAAAAACTGGCACCTGATGTGTCAGCATCACAATTATAACCTATCCCCCTTAGTTTTCCTCTAGCTTTCCTTGAGACATTCAACAAAGCTGGAAAGCCAATTACAATTCCCCTGAATTTTATCTTGTGTACTAATGTAACGGATAACTCTTGCTTGGTAAAGCTATTGCTGCCAAATAATATACTTAGCTTTGAAAAGTCAATGTTAATGCTAGTTAATGCACTTAATTGGCAGACACTTCTCAGTATTGCCTAGTTACATTGCTGATGTAAATGAGTCATGCCTGAATTCTGTTGATGCTCTCTTTCTTCCGGGGAATACCAGCTACTACAATAAATAATAGGCAGAGTTACAGTAAAAACATGATTGTTTTCTCAGGTATTTATAGATCATGTATACAGGTGCTTTGCAAATAGACAATTACATTACATTGCTTATAACTGAAATGGTCTCTGGTAAATAATTCATTGGGTCAAATGACTCATAAGGCAGAGGCTCACAGCAATCAGAGAGCAATGGAAAACACATCAGAGTGAGATGCTGAATTTATTGCCCTGAAATGTTGGTTTGTCCTATAATTTCTTTAGCCCACAAGACTTTAAAAATGCATGCAATCGTACTAGAGAGAAAACCAAAACCAATATTCATGTGGTCTGAAAGCAATGCCTGCAATAGCTCAGTAAAGAGTGAAAGCCAGCCAAGGACTGTCGTGAGTGGTGGTACTTTCTAGCCCCTTTCATATTTAGTAATTTATTAAATTAGTCACAAAACCCTAAAAATATTGATGAAAATCACTATGTTTTCTGAGAGACAAAACCTTAAAGTTCTGTCCAAAGGAGGCAAATGTTGAGAAAAGGGTTCTGTACTCTCTAAACATATTGTCAACTCTTTCCATATTAACGAAGGGATCTTTCTGACCCCAAGCCATGTGGGTTAGAATTGATTTGTGGAGCTAATTAAAAGTGTATTATGTTAGCCTGAGTTCTAATCCAGTCTTTGACACTGTGATATCAGACAAGCTATTGAATGTTTCTGATTCATTTTTAACATCTGTAAAAATGCGAGTAATTCCATATAACTGCTCTCAGCATTGGAATGTTTGTCCAGTGGTTGTAATGCAACGTACCGTATCTGTGTCTGGTCTGTACTGATTGCTGTCCCAGCAGGCTCCGACATGTGCTTAGGAGCAGAGTGTACAATGGAGAAAAGAAATCGTTAAGTGTTTTATTTGAAACGTTGTGATTGTGTTAGTCTATCTGAGCATTCACCCAGCTCTAGTGTCTTCCTTACAAACCTGAAGGGGCTGAGCACACTTAGATATTATGGTTATTAGATAATGATGATGATTTCGGTGGCATGAAAATTGGGCAACAGTATTTTGTTCTCTTTGAGCCCCTAATTTTAATATATATGAGCCCTATTGAAGCTAAGTCTCATGTGGAGCTATTATATGGTCCCTCTGATTTAAATTTAAACCTCATTTTAACCGGCACCGCTTTATACTGGCTAAAAGATTCAATCCAGCAATCCAACCCATGTAGGTGAACCCTATACCCATATAGAGTTCTACTGAAGTGGCATTCAGGTCTACGTGTTGGGAGTGGATTACATGATCAGAGCCCTTGTTGCTAGGGCCAGAACTACACTACGGACCTATCTTGGTATAAAGTTCAAAAATCCATACCCCCAAGCAACATAGTTATACCGACCTTAACCCCCCTATAGAGAGCGTTATGTCGACAGGAGAGCTTCTCCTGTCAACATCGCTACTGCCTCTTGCGGAGGTGGATTAATTATGCTTATGGGAGAGCTCTTTCCCATCAGTATAGAAGCATCTTCACTTACATGCTACAGCGGCACAACTGCACCAGTGCAGTTGCGTCGATGCAGCGTTTTAAGTGTAGACTTGCCCTAGGTCAGGCAAAATTCACCTGGAGTATCAAGGATTCAGTTCAGATAAACATCCAGCAGTTCAGATGCCCACCTGAAGCTTAATCAAACTATCCAATGTCTTGTGCCTATATGTCTTCTAAGGCCAGGCTGTCTCACAGCATTACATGTGCCCAGTCTTAAACTTCCCATTCTTCAGGTCCTCCTTCCATTTCTGTCTTCTGGATTTCTTCCACTCAGCTCACTTCCTGACCTGGTATGACATGCTTTACCCCTTTACTTCCAGTCTGTCCTTAAAGCCCACACCTCTTCCAAGATGCTGATAAACTCTCAAGTGTTCTGCACTGCAAATATAAATATATTGAAAATCATGGAGCTAGTATGAGGAGTGTTCAACTTCACTGTGCAATCTCAGATCTACATTTGTGCTGGCTACAGTGTTAAACAGTATCACCCAACCCAGTTCACTGCTTTTTGTTATAGTCCATACTCCATTTGTACTTTGTTTGTTTAGCCATTAAGGCCCAGATCCTCAAAAGATATTTAGGCTCCAACTTCCACTGAAATCAAGTTAGGAGCCTGACTACCTTTAAGGATCTGGGACTAAGATCTTCGGGGCAGGGCCTCTGTGATCTGCATTTCTGTTAAGCACCCAGCAGCTGTTGCTGTACACTACTGCTAGAACTTCCACTAATCGTGGGAGACCCAGGCCCTTAGTCTTCCACTGACTTCACTGGGAGTTGTTCTCCTTTTGCATTGGGACAAGGAAAGAGTGTTATTGTTCTTTTTGTTTGTAAATGTTTGGTAAGTGATCAGATATTATGGTGATGGGGAGCCACATATGTACCTAAATAGAATAGAGCTCTGGAAAGAATGGGGTGGGAGGGAGTTTAGGCAAATGTTACAGAATCTGAGGATTGGTTTGAGTTGTTCTAACAATGAATGATGACTCGGGTTTCTTATCTCATCAGGATTGCTTCACCCACCTCTACCAGACTCTGTGATCCTATCCTTACAGAATCTTGGAAGAGAATTCTTGCCTCTGTCAAGAGTTAGGCTATGTCTACACTATGGACTTTACAGTGGCACAACTGTGCTGCTGTAAGGTCTCCTGCGTAGCCGCTCTATGCCCGTGGGAGAGAACTTTCCCGCCGGCATAATTAAACCACCCCCAACCATAGGCACTGACTTCTACTCCCACCGATGGGTGCTTGACCCCCCTCTGCCGCTGGCCCTGCCCTGACTCCACCCCTGCCCCGCCCCCATTCCAACCCCTTCCCCAAAGTCCCCGCCCCAACTTCACCCCCTCCCTGCCCCTATTCTGACTCCTTCCCCAAATCCCCCCCAGCCCCACCTCCTCCCCTGAGCGCACCACGTTCCTGCTCCTCCCCCTCCCTCCTGGAGCTTGCGGGACGGAAAGCGCTGGGAGGTAGGCGGAGAAGCAGGGACACGGCATGCTCAGGGGGGAGATGGAGAAGGAGGTGGGGGAAGGGGAGCTTGGCTGCCGGTGGGTGCAGAGCACCCACTAATTTTTCCCCGTGGGTGCTCCAGCCCTGGAGCACCCATGGAGTTGGAACCTCCAGCCCTGGAGCACCCATGGAGTCGGAACCTATGCCCCCAATGAGTGGCAGTATATATGTCAGCAGGAGATGCTCTCCCACAAACATAGCACTGTCCACACCGACACTTTTGTCGGTCAGGGGTGTGGTTTTTTTAAACCCCTGACTGACAAAAGTGTTACCGACAAAAGTGCTAGTGTAGACATAGTATTGGAGTTAGCTAATTATCTTCTAGTACATTTTTAGCATATGATGAGCATGTAAATTTAAGACTCCTCCATAAACTACATGACTCATATTAAAGACCGCTCTGGCTGTTGAACCTAAATGAGTTGTAACAATCAGACAGTGATTTACACAAGGTGAATGCTGATCTCTGCTGTGAAAAATCGCTAGTGTGATATTCTGTGTTGTCCTGGTGCATGGGACACCCTTCACATTCCCTGCTTGCCAAAACACTAGTCTCCTCTTGCAAATCCCTTCCAAAATCTCACTCCTGCAAGAGAGAGAACCCTTTAGCTATGCATATTCCTTAAATTGGTAGCCATATCATCTCATTATTGTCACCCTTGGCCTACCTTTCCCCTCCTTGCCTGATTATTGCACTTGTTGTGTCCTAGAGAGACAAGGTAGGTGAGGTAATATCTTTTATTGGACCAGCTTCTGTTGGTGAGAGAGACAAACTTTTGGGCTACACTGAGCTCTTCTTCAAATCTGGGAAAGGTACTAAGAGAGTCACAACTAAACAAAAGATCAAACAGATTGTTTAGCAGAAGTAGTTTGCACCTATTCTAAGGCGGTGTTTCTCAACCAGGGGAACATGTACCCTTAGGGGTACGCAGAGGTCTTCCAGGGGGTACATCAACTTGTTAGGTAAAAAGCAAGTCCTTACTCACCTCTCCAGCACCCGAGTTCGTGCGGAGTTGGTATGGGGCTCACAATCTGTCAGAGACCAGACACCAGTTCATTGATCAACGGGCTCACACTATCCTTAGCTTAAAAGGCTTTAGAGTAAGTGTGGCAAGTTTATTAGGGGTGAGCATCAATATTTATACACAGAAGTAAACAAAGTGATTAACAGATCATAATGGTCATGCATAATCAATCAAGATTCTACAGGATAAAACAGGTTAAAATGTAAATTCAAAAAGACAAAAGGGGAGATGGCTACTTGGGAGGGGGTGTCATGAGTAGTTCGCAGGTCAGAGCTTTGATTAAAAGTTCAGACAGAAACATCAAGTCTGGGTTAAGTTTAAGCTCATCAAAAGTTCAGACTCAACAAACTCATCTAGATATCTGACTAGTTGTACAACAGACTACATAAAAAAGCACTAGCAAAGTCAGTACAAACTAAAATTTCATACAGACAATGACTTGTTTACACTGCTCTCTCTATATATATACAATACACTGAAATGGAAGTACAATATTTATATTCCAATGATTTATTTTATAATTATGTGGTAAAAATGAGAGAGCAATTTTTAAGTATTAGTGTGCTGTGGCACATTTGTATTTTTAAGTCTGATTTTGTAAGCAAGTAGATTTTAAGTGAGACGAATCAGACCCCTGAAAGGGGTACATTAATCTGGAAAGGTTAAGAACCATTGTTCTAAGGGACCATTCAAGGTGAAGTGGCCCATTAACACCCCAGTAATCACAGGAAAAAAGGGGGGTTAGTGAGTTATGGGTTGTTGCAATAAGCCATACATCCAGTGTCTCTATTCAGTCCATGATTTCAGTGTCTAGCAAAGTTATAAATTTAAGCTCTCAGGCTCGTCTTTTGAAAGTGTTGTGCAGCTTTCCTTTGAGGATGAGTACTGATAGGTCAGATATAGAGTGATCACTTTATGAAAAGTGTCCGCCCACAGATGGTGTGGTATTTTTGCCTTATCATTTTCCCGTGAGTTCATTTGAGAGTGTAGTGATTCTGGTTTCACCCACAGAGTTGTTGTTGGGGCAGTTAGTGCACTGGAGGGGGTACAGCACGTATTGTGATAGGCATGTGTAGGACCCTTGGATTTTGAAAGGTGTGTGGTGGGGGGTGTTGATCATTGTAGCAGTGGAGCTATGTCTGCAGGTTTTGCGTCTGCTGTTCTGGCTGGGTCTGGTGCTGCTTTGAGTTGGTGTATCCTGGTTCTCTGGGGAGCTTGCTTCTGGTGATGAGCTTAGTGTGTCCTGTCTAACATCCAGGTTGGAAGCACTTCAGGACAAGGATCAGGTTTTTTTTTTTTTTTTTTATTTGTTCTGTGAAGCGGTGCAGCACCTAGCACACTTTGGGGGCACCAAACAAATAACTGATGGTAATGAAACTACTCCAGCGCTTTCATTTTGGGAGACCTGGAGTCAAGTGCTGGATAAGGCTGTAAGTGAACATGCATCTGTTATTCAGAGCCTAGTCTCGGTTCAACCACATTTCAAAACAGTCCATAAATAGATATAATTGGGAATGCCTGACAGTCTCTGCTCAAGAAAGACCCAGATCTGAGGGAGCCAGATTCAGGTTGGTTGACTCACTACAGAGTGACCTTTGGTTGCAGAAGGATTTTAGGATATTGACTAAGGCTCAGTTTGTTACTTTTTGTAAAGCTCTTTGAAGATTAAAAATATTAGCTCAGGAATATGCATCAAGTAATTTGCCCATCTATTGGTCCTTCCATATGAGGTTCTCAAAGCACTTCACAAACATTAATTCCCCCTTTTAAGGTACAAAAAGCATTATAATCTCTATTTTACAGAGAGGAATTTAGCTCTTACTAAATTATGATTTCTGGGTTATAGAAACTAGGGGATTCCATAGTAATTTGGCCTCAATGCTGATATTTCTGGTACGCACAATCTTGCCAGGTGGTATAATTATGCAGCAATTTACCTCTCTAGGGCTGGAGAGTAGTTTCACCATCCTCTCCAGTACACACTTAACCAGAACGGTGACTCACTGCTTGTAACTTTAAAAAGGGAATGATCAAATCTGAGTAGGTTTGCACTAGGAAAAACTGCTACTTCACTGCAACAAGAAGTTGTACGTATACTTACTTACTTACTTACTTTCTGAATGCCTCCATCAGAAATATCTGGAAATCACTATCCCTTATTGCTATGAATGTCAAAAGTAACAGGTTTGGGGGGATATTACTAGATTAAAACACTTTATCACTTAATAATAAAATAATAACTTATAAAGATTTTTGATGACTCTTCTTGTTTCTTAACAGTGAGACCTGAAATTAATATAGATCAGAGGTGGGCAAACGACGGCCCGTGGGCCACATCCGGCCCATGGGACCCTCCTGTCTGGCCCCTGAGCTGCGGGCCCGGGAGGCTAACCCCCCTCCCCTGCAACCTCAGCTCACTGCGCTGCCGGCGCAATGCTCTGGGTGGCGACCTCTTGCCGGGCAGCGCAGCTGCAGAGCCGCAGCCTGACTCGGTGCTCTGTGCTGCGTGGTGGCGTGGCTGGCTCCAGCTGCCTGTCCTGGTGCTCTGGGCGGTGAGGCGATAGCGCTGCCAGCCACCAGTGCTCCAGGCAGCACTGTAAGGGGGCAGGGAGCAGAGGGGGTTGAATAGAGGGCAGGGGAGTTAGGGGTAGTGGTCAGGGGGCGGGGGTGTGGATAGGGGTCGGGCCGGTCAGAGGGCAGGGAACAGGAGTGTTGAATGGGGGCAGGGGTCCCGGGGGGGGGGGCAGTCAGGAAGGAGATGGGGGCTTGGATGGGGCAGTGGGTGCCAGTCAGGGGCAGGGGTTCTGGGGGCAGTCAGGGGACAGGGAGGGGTTGGATGGGGCAGGAGTCCTGGGGGGGCTGTCAGGGGATGAGAAGCAATTGGATAGAGAGCGGGGGCTGGGCAAAACCTGGCTGTTTGGGGAGGCACAGCCTCCCCTAACCGGCCCTCCATACAATTTCAGAAACCTGATGTGGCCCTCAAGCCAAAAAGTTTGCCAGCCCCTGATATAGAGGAATAGAGCCAAAAAACTAAATTCCTGGCTAAAATCCTTGATGAAGTCCTACAAATCAGGGGATAACTCTGCCAATTTTGCCCACATACCCTACTGATTTCTTCTGCCCCTGATTTATAATGTCACCAACATCACTGTGCTCAGTGCTGTACGAAACAGAAGGAAGACACAGTCCGTGCCCTAAGTTTAATAGCATAAAGTTGACCCTCTCACTTCAGTGTACCAGGAATGGCCTATTTGTGCAGCATGAACCCTGCTGTCTATGGAGATGTGCCTTGTAGAGAGATTTTCCATAGGGAAATTTGCTTTAAAAATCTCACCCAGTCAAAGAGCAGTTGATGCACCTCTTGGTCAGAGGAAACTGAACACAGTGGGTTTGTTTTCATCAAGGTTTTTCTTATTTCTAAATTCCCCAGGAACCTGGTGACAGGATTAGCTCAAGGAAAGAGGGCCAGCTGCAGATTAGAAAAACCAAACAAGATTGAAAATCTTCACTTAAAGGAAGCACTTTGGAGTCACTCAGTCTCCTTTCCCTATCATAAAAGGGGCTCTTTATATAGTGTGTTTGATAGCCAGCCTGAGTCTGGGTCTCTGTGGAATAATTATAACCTCACTGCTGGTTGTTTCTTCCCACTGAAAAGGAGTGCTGTGAGGCTATAACTGCACTGCTTCTACATGGATAATCTCAAGGTAAATTATTCCAGAGGCTAATTGGATGCATTTGAGTAGGACAGGAAGAAAGTGGGAGGGTTGGTGTGATCAGAAGTGTCTATTTGGGGAGAAGGGCCAAATACAAACCGGGTGGAAAGATGGGACAGCTGTGGCCAATGCTTTGGTTATAACTGTCCTCTGAAAGTTCTGATCCATTCTGCAGAGAGTTATAGAGAATTTCAGGCTGGTGGGTGCCTCGGGCACAGGAGACCAAACAACTACACTGCCAGCTCAAGAGATCTGTTTAGAAAAAGGGATAGTGTCACAAGTGAAATGAGTTTGGTGATCGTTTGCTGCACATATATACTATGCAATGCTTTGCACATTACTTAAGGCTTACACACTTTGGCTCAGGACCGGAATAGCAAGGGATGCCACATGTTGAGACCAGTTTTTGAGACTGATTTTTCAAAAGGGCCATGTTTCAAGGGCTCTTTGCAATTTCACATCTGAGTTAATTATATTTAACCACTAATACACATGCAAATCAAGTATTTTCAGAATCACGTTGTACGTATAACTCTAGATACTATTTAGCTGCTGGCCCTTGGTGCTTGAACTTTTCGATAGGTAGATGTTTATAAACATGTATATTAATACCACTCCCATGGCAGTAAACTTGCTACCCACCATTAATATCTTATACACTGATCCCACAGCAAAATTACCCTGGAGACAATTACAGTGTTGGGTGACAACCTCCTTTCCTTTCTAGGTATCATGAAAGAGAGTGGGAAATTATCTAATATTTTAATGTGGAATTAATCCATCTTTAATGCCAAAAAGAGAAGAAAACAAGAGAAATTTTTTTTTTTTTAAAGCAGGTTCTGTAAAAACACAACAGGGACCAGATCCACAGCTGGTGCAAGTCAATTCCATTGAAATATCTGGACCATGATCTTCATTGTTAATGTTGATCTGATTTCCCCCACTCCTTCCCAAATCTACATAAACATACAAAGTTGACAGATGGGTGTGTCTGCAACTTCCAGGTGACTGGATGGCTGTGTCACAGTAGATTGGTGGCTATGACAAGATTATAGCGTGGAAGTATGGAGCTAACTATGGTGCTCAGGGCATGAAATTTTTCACAGCCATGAGCAATGTAGCTAGGCTGACCTAATTTTAAAGTGTAGACCAGGACAAAGTGTTTCGCAGACATAGAGAATCCTTACTGCAGACCTGTGAGGTAGGATGTTTTCTAAGTATTATTATCCGTGCTTTACAGACATGGAGACTGATTTAGGGAGATTAAGCAATTTGGCCAATGCTACAGAGCGAATCCATGGGCGAGCCAGGCTTAGAATTCACAAGTGCCTGACTTCTACCCTGGTTCATAAATCCCTGGATGATGCTGACATTCTGTGCTGCTGTGAGTGCACCTCACCTTTCCTATCCATTCTAACTAGCAGTGTTCTGTTTTGTTCTTTCTTCTCTCTCCCTCTCTCAGGGCAAAGAAAGGAATTTCAGTGGAAGATGCATCCCTTCTGGTTTGTCACCCCCAAATACGTGAAACCAGCCCCCCCAGGCACCAGCTTTCTTTGGCGCACACATTCCACATTGTTTGCACAACAGAGACCCGGGGGGGGGGGGGGCGCAGGTGGACAAACAAAGGTTTATTGAATTGAAAAACCAGTGATTCAAAGATGAGCAAACATATACAGGTTACACAGTGAATAAACATAAAGACACAACTTCAGGCCTTACACTTCTATATTAGATAAAATCCTTTTGCTAATATAAGTTACCTATTTCATTTGAACAGTTGCCCCATGTACCCCCTCACTTAGGAGGGATCCAGCATTTCACATCTTCCTACTTAGAAGGTGCCCCTCAGGACTTGTCTACATTTAAATCAGCGCTGCTGTAGCGCTTCGATGTAGACACTACCTGCCTAAGCTGACAGGAGGGATTCTCTTGTCAGCATAGGAAATCCACCTCCCTGACTGGCAGTAGCTAGGTGGAGAGAATTCTTCCATTGACCTAGCACTGTCTACATGGGGACTTAGCCCTGAGCAGTGCACTTAAACTGACCTGTGGATTTTTCATTCACACCCCTGAGCAACATAGTTATGCTGACCAGGGCCGGCGCTTCCATTTAGGCAACCTAGGCGGTTGCCTAGGGCACCAGGATTTGGGGGGGGCGGCAATTCGGCAGTGGGGGTCCTTCCACGCTCCGGGTCTTCGGCGGCAATTCTGCAGCGGGTCCTTCACTCGCTCTGGGACCCGCCGCCGAAGTGCCCCGAAGACCGGGAGCGCAGAAGGACCCCCCCACCGCAGAATTGCCGCTGTCGACCGGGAGCGCGGAAGGACCCCCGCCTAGGGTGCCAAAAACCCGGGCACCACTCCTGATGCTGACCTAATTTTCTAGTGTAGACCAGGCCTCAGTTTCTTGAATGGCTTTCATTTCAAACCCCTTCCATTCTAAAAAGGTTTGCAGGGGGGAGGTCTTCAGTCGCTGTCAATATTCATGGTAGGGAAAACTCTCTTCTTGCTTGGTTTCCGAAGACTGGAATTTTCTTTTCAGTTTCAAGTTGTCTCAATGTCTCTCCAAGGTTCACGCTTGTCTTTTCCTGGGCTGGATAATGATATATACTCGGAGCTGGTTTTGTGTGAACACCTGGCTTAGGTTGTGCCCCTCCTTGCTGTGAGGTGTAGTTGAAATTGAGCACAGTTTTCTGTATACACAAATACATGTATTCAGGTTGTGATTATGAATCTGTATTTCATAATGACCATCCAGTTCAGAGCATCAAAAGCTTTTATAAAAGACCTTACTCAATACACTTTTATAATACAAAGAACGAGGAGTACTTGTGTCACCTTAGAAACTAACAAATTTATTTGAGCATAAGCTTTCGTGGGCTAAAACCCACTTCTTCGGATGCATGCAGTGGAAAATACAGTAGGAAGATATATATACACAGAGGACATGAAAAAACGGGTGTTGCCATACTAACTAATGAGTCATCAATTAAGGTGGGCTATTATCAACAGGAGAAAAAAAAACTTTTGTAGGGATAATCAGGATGGCCCATTTCCAACAGCATGCAATCAGGTGGTTCAACTGCTCATTTGGGGGATTTTAAACCTACTTTTCTCCACTTGGAGTGTCTGAAGCCTGATTGTGACAACCACTCAGGATAACCTAAAGCCCTGTAGTTAGGGTGCTCATGTAGGACTCTGATCCCTGGTCTACATCAGGCAGAGGGGGGACTTGAACCTGGGACTCTCACATCCTGGATGAATGCTCTAGGCACTGGGCTAAAAGTTATGCTGGGAATGGGGCGGCACCATTTCACTATCACCATTTTTTGAATAGCACCAAAGTCCCTCTGTGAATCTAGCACCTCACAAAAAAAGTTTGGCTGAAACTTTTTGGCAAATTTATGTCAAATTCAAGAATATAGTTTCCAGTCAACCAAAACATTTTTTTTCCCCACTGAAAAATACAATTGGTCCAAAATATTTCACCCGGCTTTATTCACGAAGATCCAGAAAACCCAGTTTTTCCATATATTTGCCAAAATGCAAATGAGGATGCAAATTTCTCCAGGTTCACTGCCTCCAAGTGCGATGACAACAGGCAGGCAATGAGAGGAGGTAGAACCATAATCCCTCTTACTTTTCTGGTGGGGTTCTGTAGTGTAAGTTCTTGCCTCAGAGAAGTTTAAAGCCTCTTAGGAGTACTACTATCTGTGGCTAGACTTTTGCATGCTATCCCATCTTGCCTCTCCTCCCCCCGCCCCCATTAGCCACTGAATATAATTCATGCTACACCTCTACCCCGATATAACACTGTCCTCGGGAGCCAAAAAAATCTTACCGCGTTATAGGTGAAACCGCGTTATATCGAACTTGCTTTGATCTGCCAGAGTGCGCAGCCCTGCCCCCCGGAGCACTGCTTTACCGCGTTATATCCGAATTCATGTTATACTGGGTCGCGTTATATTGGGGTAGAGGTATTTCCAGTATGTACTATGCTTTTATCCAGTCAGACTAATTCCATGTGCACTGAAGTTGAAACCACAATCAAAAATTCCTATGGTGATGTGGGAAGGAGGAGACATAAGTATCACCCCAAGACCTTGTCAAAAAATTTCAGATGGAACAGTTTAAAAATGCTGATTCAATAGAATAAAAAAATCTTTTGCTGGAACATGTCCATTCCATCCAAACCTTCAGTAGAAACCAGGCAGGCCCCAGGCTGCCTGGTTTGCCAACTTGCCAGCTGCCTACCTGGCAGTAGCTAGGTGGAGAGAATTCTTCCATTGACCTAGCACTGGCTACATGGGGACTTAGCCCTGAGCAGTGCACTTAAACTGACCTGTGGATTTTTCATTCGCACCCCTGAGCAACATAGTTATGCTGACCTTATGATCCACGAGTCCATGCAAGCGCTTGACCACAATAGCTTTTGGCACGTGTTTGTAAGGAGGTTTTTGGGTATCCCTGTATTTCTAATGAGGATGGTTGAAACCTCCCCTCTTTGACTGTGGCATAGCAGCGTATTTAGGATAGGAAAGGTCCACTGGTTTAGGATTTGAATTTAAAAAAAAAAAATGTGTTGGGATTTTTCATCACTGTCATTACACGTGAATGCATGTGATGGTGTGGTTTATTTTTGTCTGCTGAATGAGGCATTGGTGCGTCAAAGGCATGGTTGCAGGATCGTTTTGCTATTTATGCCTGGGTGTCTTGACAACATGCCCCGAGTTCTCCTGCCAGGGGGTCCACAAGGCAGTAATAAGACATGAGACAAAGTTTGCCTCCTCTATTCTGCTTTGTTTATGCAACTGTAGCCTTTGTATTTCAAAATCTTAACCTCCTCTCTTTCCTGTTAGATCCCCTTCCCAGAGATCTCAGTCTTAGCAGTTTCCTCCATTTGTTTCTGTGTGCAATTTCTTCAATTTAAACTTGACTTAACAAGTCCCTTAGTTGACAAGGGATGTCCCTTTGAAGTGGACGTGGGAAATGTCATTTTCTAGAGGCTGGTACCAGTGCATTCCCAGTTTCTATGCCTGCATACTTCTGGCAGGAGAGAACTTTCAGTTTTACTGCTCTGCACAGCTGAAATGTAGATGCTTTTAGTACTGCCTGTGGCCTTCAGTTTAACGGTATCCTAATCAATTCATATCATTATGGAACTCCAAGTTCGCCCTCTTGTCTTTCCTGGGCCAGGAAGTTGTTTTATACCTAATTCATATAGCTACCAGAATCAAGAATGAACATAGGTTTGTCCGAATAAATGAATTCCTATACATTCTTATGGACCTGCTTCTCAGTTACACTAAGACCCCTTTACATGACTCTGGCAATGTAAAGGTGCCTAAAACTCAGTCTAAATGTAGCTGTAAAAGGGCCTAATGTAAATGAAAATCAAGGCCTTATATGTGTCTTCATGCACAAAGAGCGAAGTATGGGCTTTCAGACTGAATTTCCTTTTGTTTTAGATTAAGCAAAATAAAAGAAAGAACAAAAGTAAAGTCTCCATGGTAGAGCACAGTGTGTCTCTTCTGTGTAACAGGTTGTAACAATATTGAAAAAAAAAAAATAGCTTCCATACCTCCATGCATGGGAGTGGGGTCTTAAGCGGTGTCCACACAGCACTTACTAACTCAAGAGTCAATAGCACTCAAGCTTCAACCCATGCCCCCGAAAGGCAAGTTAGCTCAAGTTTGCAGCACCACCTAACTTGAGCTAGAGATTTTTATGCAGATGGGAGTCAGGTTCGGGGCTACACTTGAGCTATACCTGCAATGAAGAAAAACTCTAAGAGGAGCTATGCAGATCTCGCAGCCCAGAGGGAGGTGGGGTTAAAGTGGTTTTAAGTCACCATTACCTCCTACAGATTCTGGGCTGCTTCCAGGGCTGAGAGGCCGCTGGCATAATTTAGACAGCCCTGGGTCCTCTCTAAGTTACAGCAGTGTATGTTAATATGGTTTAAAGACTAATGTAGACATGACCATTGTGGGCAGGTACCCATGTATACTGTAGAAGTGAGAGTCCCACAATGGAGTAAAGGATGGACAATCTATTTCCTTGGGAACGTTTTAGATGCGGAAGTGTCTTCTTTGTTAACTACTGATTCTCACAAAATGATTGTTTATTATTACTTAGAACATTCACAACCATCATGGTGCTTCCCAAGCATAAACCATAATGAAATGTTAGTTCTGTAAGTCTTCAATATAGATTTTAAAAAGCTGATGTGTGAATAAATTCCTAGATAGAAAACAAGTTCTTCTGGGCAGCTGCTTCCAAATTTTAGCCAGAAGGCAGGGAGAAATTTTATAGACCCTCGCTGTCTTTTCCTGCTAGTTAGTCTCTGGCATCATGCTTTGGCTGGACTGCCATCAGGGCATTGGGTTCAGTAGTTAATATTTGTTAAGTGCTATTGAAGTGCTAAGTTTTATTGTTATGTTATTTACTGAAAAAGTAAATAACATCCTGGGTGTGAGCCAAGTGCTTCCTTGTAATGGTGAGAGAGGCCTAGAGGCAGATTGTATTACTTTCATGGAAGAGATGCAGAAGCATTCCTGATATAGGACTGTCACAGTATGCACTTATCACCAGAGCAATGCCTTATATCAGGACACAGCATTGGGGTTCTTTCTCTTTTGTGCCTCCCTTGTGTCTTGGTTCCACAACAGTCTGCCACTTCCATGGCCCAGCCCACCACCTGGTCATCTCTCAGTCCAGTTCCCTTCCAGAGTTAACAGAAGACAATTAAATCTCAACTCAAAATAGCCTCCTGGGTGTTAAAGTCTATAATATAAACATTATTCCTTCACAGAGACACAAAGCCAATGTTGGCAATGTGAGGCTCCTGACTGGGCGAGGTTACTAGGGTTAGGTAAGGGAGAGCCTTCATTCTCTGTCTTGGCTTCACCCAGAACTGACCCCGGCTCTAGTAGAAGGAGCCAGCCCTTTTTATTTGGCCTACTGGGGCTCTGATTGGCCTCTGCCTGCTCCCAGTCATTCTAGGGTGCTGGAGGACCAGTTGTCACTGGTTCTACTTAGAGCGGATCATGGGAGGCCTCTCTAGACATCCCCTGCAGATCTGAACTCAGTCCTCATCCCTTCCAGCAGGACACCTTCTTGCCAAAGTGTGGGGCCTCTGGCAGGTGGCAGTGAAAGCCTGGTACACCCATCCACTTAAAGGGGAAGACTTGGTTGGTATTCTTAAGAGTCACTGGCAAAAAATCGGAAGCAAAACACACATCCTGGACCTTTATTATATTCCTTGTGGACTCAAACATCCTGTTGAACTCAGTGAGACTTCTGGATCACACAGGATATAATGCCTCAGAATTTGGGCCTGATTTTGATCTCATTTATACCCATTCTATATCAGGATACCTCCACTGGCTTCAGTGGCACTAACAGAGTTACACTAGTATGTGAGGGAATCAGCCTTGTGTCCTATTCCCATCACGTGCAACCATGGACTATCTTGGAACAAATGGTTTAAAATGTTGCTCACTAGGATAGCCTCATAAGTCACATCTCCCTTTCGCAAAGTGGGACAACAGTCATACAATATTAGTCTAGCATATGTCAGTAAAATCCAAATAGCATAATGTAGGGTACTCTTTCTCAGAGATGCCACTTTTAGCCTGGGATGCTGTTGGCTCACACAAGCTAAACAGGCATGAACCTGACCAGTGCTTGGATAAGAGGCCTCCAGGGAAAATACAAAACACAACGTGCTGCAGGAAGAGATACTGGTTTTGGTGAGTAGGCCATCATTCTGTTTGAGTCACTACAAATTAAAAGCGCAAGCATGGTTTTTGGGGGTCTTGTGGATGAGACACAAAGCCAAGTGCTAAAAGTTCTGACCGTGTCCAATGCCCTTTTTATCAGAATTAAGTGTTCACCCCCATGTTCTGATCCAGTTCCAACTCTGACTACATTCAGCCAGCCTTAACTACGCTGCTAGTTTCAGTTGGCTGTGGAATTCTTCATTCCCAGTCCCAAGTCACTGTATAGAAAGACTTCATGCTGTTAAACAGCTACTGCACTCCATACGATTGGTGGCTGCATTAGAGGCCTTCTTTGCACACAAAACTTGGTTACTAGTTGAAGCTAAATTGATATAAATTTGGTGTAAACTGCTATAAAAGTGACCACATAGGTGCTTGCACTGGTTTAACTAAATTGATTTAAAAACTGATTTTAGTTGAACAAGGCCTCGGTGGTGGATGGCGTGATTCCTCTGTCTGTATCTTGGGATCCTTTGAGATGAAATTGGCCCTGCAACTGTGTGATAGTTTTAACACTGCAGGCAGACCAAGACAACAAGTAGTCACAATCTCCTTACAGTGTCTGGTCTCTAGTTAGATAAGGGTGAGGCCTCAAAAAATGCTCAAGAGCTGAAGTTCACCCCTCTGCAGCAGATCAACACAAAGCCTACAGACCACATAAATCCCATTCAGTTTGTGGCATTAAATGCTGCATTTACCTTGTGTTGCCCTTTTACAGAGGGGTGAATTTATCCCAAGGTGTGTCGGCCCATGCTCCCCTTCCCTTCCCTAACTGATTCCCAGGATTGTTTTGGTGACGTCTCTTCCTAACATGTACTATTCTATATGCTGGTTATTCAATTAGTTTTCTGTCAAGCTCTTTGGAACTGCTCTGTACAGTAGTGAAGCTCTGGAGCTGCAGCGCATATTTTTACAGCCAGAATCTCAGAGCGCCCTCTTGGCTAGCAGCCACTAAAGCAAAAGAGGCAATAAACCAGTTTATAATGGACACATTTGTCTGTCAGAAGAATGTCAACAGACAAATTACCACAACCTGCCTGAACCAGCTCAGGCCTCCTGGAAGTCAGACCAGGATTGTCTTGAGAGTCTTTTGTCTTTTAAATAGACGAAGAAATCAATGGGTATAATCATAGCAATCAGCAAAGCGAGTAGATGATTTGCATGGCTAGCCCACAAGGCATTACCACTGGAGCTGTGTAATTCCCTGGTTGCTATCATCAGCACTAATCACACCTGGATAAGTACCAGGCGTCCCATGAGTCACAAACTTCAGGCTTTCATCTGCTGATGGTGGATTCAGGAATGTAGTTTTATATACTGGATCCATCTGGAAACTACCTCAAGATAGATTCCTTGTCCTCATCATCTCCTTAGTTAGCTGTGAAAGTTACTCCTACAGGATCTGATGTGAAAGGAGCACAACCATTCAACTATTTGGAATAAATAACCACTCCCCAGGATTAAAGATACCAGAGTCTGGTTGGCAGCTGGGCCAGGACTGGATGTTGGGGTCTATCAACACTCTCTCATCACACCTCATTTTAAGATTCAAATTTACCTCCATCCCACCTACATCTGGTATCTTGCATTAGCTAGGTAATCGGGCCCAGATCCTCAGTGGCAGCTAGGTGCCTATATACCTTTGAGTGTCGTGGTCTAAGTGTCAGGATGATGAGCCCTATAACAAAAGCTGAGATAGGTTTCACTTTTGTAAATTTACATCAGAAATGATGACTTGGGGAAGTGAGGTGATTTATAAAATTAAATTCTACCTCACGCTGATCTTCCTGTATTTTGATATGTTCATTACAATTATTTTACATCCCCAATGTTGCCAACTCCTGTGATTTCATCATGAGTTATGTGATTTTGTCAGGGGCTGGAGCCAATGATGCAAGAAGCTCCAGCCCTCTCATGAATTTCAGCTCTGCACTGGAGAAACCATCCTCTGAGTGGCTGCTTTCTCCACTTGTCTGCCTCTTGGGGAAGAGCAGCCAACCAGGTCTGCTGCAGGAGGCAGATAGAATGCTCCTCCTCCACCCTTCCCCTGGCCTCAAGAATCAAGAGCAGTTTTGGGGTAGGAGATGCGGGAAAAGAAATAACCCAGCCCTCAGGACAGCTCTGCCACCTCTCTCCTGTGAACAATGGGTCAGCATGCTCCCACCTACCCTGCAGTCCTGGCAATACCTGGCCTGGGGAGAGGGAGGTAGAGCCCCTGGAACTATCCCCCTAGGTTGAGGAAGGGGGAGAAGGGGACCCCATTGCAGCTTCCCCCACAAGGTCTGGGACAGGGCATGAAAAACCTCCTAGAGCTACAGGGGGATCAGAAGTGAGGAGCGGGGGGGTTAAGAATTGATGTCGGAACTGGGCGTACATAATTAGTTGCTGGGCTGGGGGGACACATAATTAATTAGAATGTTGGGGTTTAGGGAGAAGCTGGAAGCTCTGCGCACTTAGGCAGCTGGTGAGAGCTCCCTCAGCTGGGGCACAAATCACCTTATTCTGTACATTTGGGACAGTGGGAAACACTAATTCTCTGTCACACACATTTGGAGATGGGAAAGGGAATTCAAAAATCAAAAGACCATGAGGACTAGAAACTTTTTTTTTTTTAATGACAGCTGACCTTCTCATGTAATCACATGAATCCGGAAGCTGGTGCCTTAAGACAAACAAATATTCTGAGAATCATACTAAAAAATTACAAGAGTTGGCAACACTCGCCACTCTTTTTGTATCAGGCACTTGGCACCCAAGATGACTTCATAATGCAGAAAGAGACAAGCAGGGGAGCCCAACATAAGAACGGTCATATTGGGTCAGGCCAATGGTCCATCTAGCCCAGTATCCTGTCTTCTGACAGTGGACAGTGACAAATGCTTCAGAGGAAGTGAACAGAACAGGACAATTTGAGTGATCCATCCCCTATTGGCCAGTCCAAGCTTCTAGCAGTCAGAGGTTTAGGATCATCCAGAGGATGCAGTTGCATCCCTGACTTTCTTGGCTAATAGCCATTGATGGACCTATCCTCCATGAACGTATCTAATTCTTTTTTGAACCCAGTTATACTTTTGGTCTTTACAACATTCCCCGGCAATGAGTTCCACAGATTGAATGTGCGTTGTGTGAAGAAGTACTTCCTTATGTTTGTTTTAAATCTGCTGTCTATTAATTTCATTGGGTGACTTCTGGTTCTTGTGTTATGTGAAGGGGTAAATAAAACGTCCATATTGACTTTTTCCACGCCATTCCCTCCATCACATCTCCCATTAGCCCCATCTCTGTTCCAAACTGAACAGTCCCAGTCTTTCCAAACTCTCCTCATAGGGAAGCTGTTCCATACTCTTACTCATTTTTGTTGCCCTTCTTTGTACTTTTTTCCAATTCTAATATATCTTTTTTGAGATGGGGTGACCAGAACTGCACATAATATTCAAGGTATGGGCGTACCAGTGGCATTATATTTTTCTGTCTTATCTTCTATCCCTTTTCTAATGGAACCTAACATTCTGTTTCCTTTTTTGACTGCCGCTGCTCATTGAGCAGATGTTTTCCGAGAACTATACAGGATGACTCCAAGATCTGTTTCTTGAGTGGTACCAACTAATTTAGACCCCCTCATTTTGTATTAATATTTAGGATTATGTTTTCCAATGTGCATTACTTCGCATTTATCAACACTGAATTTCATCTCCCATTTTCTTGCCCAGTCATCCAGTTTTGTGAGATCCCTTTGTAACTCTTCCCAGTCTGCTTTGAACTTAATTATCTGGAATAATTATCCATTAAAGGACCTTCCCTCTTATCCCATGACTGCCTACTTTGTTTAAGAGCCTTTGATGAGGGACCTTGTCAAAAACTTTCTGAAAGTCCAAGTATACTATATTTACTGGATTAACCTTGTCCACATGTTTGCTGACTCCCTCAAAAAATTCTAGTAGATTGGTGAGGCATGATTTCCCTTTACAAAAGCCATGTTGATTCTTTTCCCAACAAATTTTGTTCATCTACATTTCTGATAATTCTGCTCTTTTCTTTAGTTTCAACTAATTTGCATGGTACTGAAGTTGGGCTTACTGGCCTCTAATTGCCAAGATTGCCTCTGGAGCCTTTTTAAAAATTGGTGTCACATTAGTTATCCAACAGTTATCTGGTACAGAGGCTGATTTAAGTGACAGGTTACATACCACAGTTAGCAGTTCTGCAATTTCATATGAATTCCTTCAGAATTCTTATGTGATACCATCTGGTCTTGGGGACTTTTTACTGTTAATTTATCAATTTGTTCCAAAACCTTTTCTACTGACACCTCAATCTGGGACAGCTCCTCAGATTTGTCACCCAAAAAGAATAGCTCAGCTGTGGGAATCTCCCTCACATACTCTGCTGTGAAGACTGGTGCAAAGAATTCATTTAGCTTCTCCACAATGGTCTTGTCTTCTTTGAGTGCTCCATTAGCACCTCTATCGTCCACTGGCTCCACTGATTGTTTGGCAGGCTTCCTGCTTTGATGACGTACTTAAAAAAAATATTTGTTTTTAGTTTTTGTGTCTTTTGCCAGTTGCTCTTCAAAGTCTTTTTTTGTCCTTCCTAATTATATATTTACACTTGACTTGCCAGAGTTCATGTTTCATTCTATTTTCCTTGGTAGGATTTGACTTCAAATTTTTAAAGGCTGTCTTTTTGTCTCTAACTGCCTCTTTTATTCTGCTGTTTAACTGTGATGGCAGTTTTTTGGTCCTCTTACTGTTTTTTGTTTTTTTTTTATTATTATTATTTTTAATTTGGGGTATACATATAGTTTGAGCCTCTATCACGGTGGTTTTGAAAAGTTTCCATGCATCTTGCAGGCATTTCACTCTTGTGACTGTTCCTTATAATTTCCATTTAACCAGCCTCCTCATTTTTGCAAAATCCCCCTTTTTGGAAGTTGTTGTGGTAGGTTTCTTTGGTATTTTCCACCCTACAAGGATGTTAAATTGAATTACATTATGGTCACTATTACCAAATGGTTTAGCTGCATTCACCTCTTGAACCAGATTCTGTGTGCCACTTTTAGGACTAAATCTAAATTCATAAATCCCTATGTGTAATTCATCAGCTGTTTAGTAAATACTCAACTTTTAGAGTCAAATCCTGTACAAACATCTTGATCACTGTCACACTGATGTGAATCCAGTTAAATTCCAATGGATTTACTCAAGATTTAGATTCAGATAGGAATCTGGGTCACAAGATATAATTGAGGCTCCAACTCTGGAGGGAGAAATTACAAAATTCCCTTTGTTAAATGAGTTAAATTAATATATAAAGAGAACAGATGGAGAGGACAGGAAGTTGTGTGTGTTAAACTGCATGTCATAGGCGCATGATTAGAGCGACAAGGAGGGTGAGGAAATGTCTTTAACACCAGGGCCGGCTCTGGCTTTTTTGCCGCGCAAGGCAAAAAAGCCTCCGGCCGGAGCCCTCCCCCCCC